>NW_006921770.1:2672155-2693891 GCF_000298275.1 Orycteropus afer afer
TTACAAGCAAACCCTGTCTTTGGGCTGCCAGTCTTTCCCTAGAATAGTCCACACAATCACTAGATTATGTGATGAGGGCTCAGTAGCATTTTCTCCACTGAAAAGAGTAGCACACAACCTTCCTTTCTTTGCAACTTAGTCAATCAGCTCTGAATGTGTTTGTGCAGTCCCTGAGACTGGTTTTGCCAGAGGGTATGAAATTGGGAACAGTGGATGGATACTGATCTAGGCAGTTTTAAAGTTAATCTAAGAAAGAGTTTTCAAGCATTTCTTCCTCACAGTGATGTTAATTTGGTACATACTTACTGTGTGCCGGCTTCTGTTTTATGTGTATTATGTGTATTAATTTATTTAATACTCATAATAACCCAATGAAGTAAGTACCACTATTATTTTCACTGTTGAGGAAACTGAGGTACTGAGAGCTTAAGTACTGTGTCCATAAACTGGCTCTAGAACCTATACTGTTTTCTTTTTAAATTTATTTTTCTGTTGTTGAGAATACACACTGCAAAACATATACCATCCAACAGTTTCTACATGTACAGTTTAGTGACATTGATTGCATTCTTCAAGTTATGCAACCATTCTCGTCCTCCTTTTCCAAGTTTTTCCTCCCCCCTTTAATATAAACTCACTGCCCCCTAAGGCTCCTATCTTATCTTACGAGTTGCTGCTGTCACTTTGATCCCAAGTAGATAGTTCTTAAAAGGGCATGATGCTCAAGGCAGACATTTTCCCCTAATTAAGCTAAATTATTGTTTGGTTTTAAGAAGACTTTAGGGGATATTTTTGGCTTACGGTTTAAAGATTATCTCAGGTCAACGGTTTCAGGGATTCATCCAGACCCCTACCCCATCCCGTCCCCATGGCTCCAGGAAGTCTAGAGTCCATGAAAATTTGAAATTCTGTTCTGTATTTCCCCCTTATTGATCAGGATTACTCTAAAGACTCTTTGATCAAAACATTCAAAAATGGTAACCAGGCACCATAAAGTTCTTCTGGTCTCATGGAAAAGGAGGCAGTTGTTCATGGAGGCAAGTAACCACACATTCCATTTCCTCCTCCTATTCCTGACTCCCCTTCTCCCTCTGTTGCTCCAGGTGCCTTGGATGGCTGTTTGCAAGCCTTTAAGACCCCAAGCGCTTGCTACACAATTACTAGGAGGTAGAACATAAGTACAAGGCACATTATTAGGTCAATTAACTAGGATGTTCCATGGAGCCATGACCCTAAACCTCCAACCAAGCATCCAAATCTCATGAGGTTTTTGGTTGTACATAAGAAGCCTCAGCAGCTATTCCTGCCCCCCTTCTTTTCTTTTTTTTTTTAGTTGTTGTTGTAAATACATCATTCACACAACTTTTGCCAATTCAGTATTTTACAGGTGTATAACTTATTGAGAGCAATTACAATAACAGGTTATGCTACTCTACCCTAAATCAATGGGATATTTACATCATTGTTAATCACTCCCCTTTCTCTCTCCCTCTTGCCCCTGGTAAACACCGATAAATGTTGGTGTCTATATATTTGTGTGTTTTTTTGGTCATTTTATGTAAGTGAGGTCTTATAATATTTGTCTTTTTAGGATTTATTTCAAGCTCCTTTATATTGCTTGGAATGGGCTGCTTTGTGGCATATTGAGGACCCTGTGCCTGGTAGTATTCAAATAACAGTTAAAAGTCTACCTATTGAAGATGTTGTAGAGAACATTCCTGCACCGGTGGAGTTTTGTTAAGATCACTTTGTTAAGATCATTGTAATAGAATAACAAAAAGTTACAAGCAAACCCTGTCTTTGGGCTGCCAGTCTTTCCCTAGAATAGTCCACACAATCACTAGATTATGTGATGAGGGCTCAGTAGCATTTTCTCTTTGTTAAGATCATTGTCACTTTGTTAAGATCATTGTAATAGAAGTGATCACTTTCTATAACATATATGTGTTAATGTACTTTTTTGTTTTGATTTTTGCCTGCAACTGTGCACTTCTCTAATGCAGGAACCTTTTCATCTTCTGTGCCTTACATAGTGTCTGGCATGGATTGGTAATAAAAATTTGCTGGATTTCACAGTAAACTCACAGGGCATGACAACAGGGAGGAGAGTTGGGAAGAATGGCTCTTATTCTTGAATCTCTCAAAGCCAGAAGCATTTTGTTCTCTGGAGTTTTCCTTGGCAAGTGTGATGACATCATCTACTACTTTGTGAGTCCTGAAGGTGAGATGGCATGGCTCCTGGCGAGGTTCCCCAGGCAGGCTCCAGGCAGGCCCTGAGTCCATCAAGGACAATCTTTAAGAGTCTGATAAATCAAATTACAATGACCCAACCATGCTCAGTCAGTTGAATCTCTTGAATAGCTAAAGACACTAATACATCTTTTGGAGAGGAGGCACTGGATTGTGCAATGGGACATATAATAGACTTTTCCAGGTCAGCATGGATGGGAGTAAGAGCAAGTGTTTAAAATTTCTATTAGCTGTGGATAATTCTTCCTAATTTAAAGAAAGAACAAAGAAAAAATTTATGAAACTGTATTTAAGCAGAAATGAGATTTACAATGCATGGTTCTAAGTACCAGATACAAAAATTATAATGAGTATTCCACAGGTATTAGGAAGTGGGCAGACCTATTTTTTTTTTTTTTTTTTTGCTGGGAAAGGCTTTCCAGGAGAGAGTTCTCAGGCTAGACTAACCTGACAGCTGAGGAATTGTTCTCTTCTGTGAACAGAAATATGCTATGAGGACAGAGATACAGCTTGGAAGGCTTTGGAGACCTAAAGACCTGGTGCAGATTATGGGTTACTTAATTAGCTGTACCATTTGTGCAGCTCAGTTTGTTCTTCTATAAAATGAGGATAATAATACTTTCCTGAAGGGAACTTGAGAAGATTTGATACAATGTATAGAAAAAGTATGGTACTGAGTAGACTTTCAGTAAACTGTTAGCATTATGTTCTGTCCATAGAGTAGTTTATGGGACATGGTAATGTCTTAAAGTCCCTACGGAGCACAGATGGTTTGCACTCAATTGCTAACCTAAAGGTTGGTGGTTTGAACTCACCCAGTAGCTCCATGGAAGAAAGGCCTGGTGATCTGCTTCTGTAAAGATTACAGCCAAGAAAACCCTGTGGAGCACAGTTCTACTCTAACACACGGGGTTGGATGAATCAGAATTGACTCAATGGGCAACAGGTTGCTAAACCCTTACCTCTAGCACAGGCCAGACCACTAAGTGCTGAGACGCTGTAAGGATGATTCCTCCGTGGATGGGGAATTGAGTTAGTTGATCATTTAGACACAAGATCTTTTGATTCTGTATCATCTGCTGCTAAATTACGTTTTCAACAAAAACTCCCACTGACCTTCTTTACAGTCATACTCCTCTCCCCTGAGTGCTTCTGTCTTTAGGCCTTTTGTTAATCCAACCACCCATTACATATGTGCAATCAATAGGAGTCTAATACAAGTCTGTCTCTCTCTCCATCTACATCAACCTACCTGTCTGTGTACCTACCTATCTCACCATCTATTTTGTATTTATTTTAGCTTTCTCTTTACTTCATCTGCTCACAGCAATTCTCTGAACACACTGAGAACATAACTTAGCGGCACTTAAGCTGCATGCCCTTTATTGTTAACTAAAGTGTCTAGTAAACTCTCTGAAAGCACGTGACTTAATAGCTTATCTTAGTCACATCTATATTTCCAAAGGGCCTAAAACTGGTCCTGTAGAGGAAAAGTGACTATCATTTATTAAGCAACTTCTTAGTACCAAACACTGTACTGGGTACTTTACATACATTAGCTCATAGACTCTTCAGGAACAACCCAGTTATATATCATTATTTCTATTTCACAGGGAGGAATCTAAAACTTGGTGTTAAATGTATTGCCCAAAGTGGCAGAGCCAGATGTGTTTATCCAAAGACCATGTATTTCTCACTTATTTCATCTTCACTGGGAATAGCAAATGGGTCTGTACTTGCATGGTATTAACATTAACTGCGAAGGACACCGTAGGGATGAGTGTTGGAAGATGTGTCATCTATTTGCCATCCTTGCTTGCCACTGTTTGGTAAATACAAATTGTTTTGCCTACCATTTCATCCCACCCCCATGAAATAGGTTTCTGTGGCATAGTGCCTAAGGCACTTGACTGCTAACCAGAAGGCTGGTGGTTCAAACCCACCAGCCACTCCTCAGAAGGAAGATTGGGCAATCTACTTCCATAGAGATACCACCTCAGAAACCTAAGGAGGGGTTGCTATGAGTCAGAAATGACTCAACAGCAGTGAGTTTGGTTTTTTGGTTTGGTTTAAGCATTACCTAGAAAGAGGGTACAGCCAGGAATGCAGCCTCTTCTATGGTAAAGCACAGTCCTTCTGTGACTGCTGGTTCTGTGACACAGAACAGGTGCATAATAATAATGATGATGGATGAAGAGATGAATGAATGATTAAATGTATTACAAGGAGGTTGAGTTGGGTGTAACCTACTCAGATTCACTGGAGCCTTTTACAAAATGAAAACAGAGAATTAGCAAACAGAGTTCACGCAACTTAACAAATCTCATGAGCTTCCCTTTCTTAGTGTGAGGACACAGGGCCCACTTGAGGGAATGACAAACCTGAGATCCCACTGCTGCCTGTGCCAACATCATTCTATATGCAAATGCAGGCCTGCCATTTAAAGAGCTCTACTCCTGAACTCATTAGGTCATCTAAACCCAGTCTGAAGCCTCCAGGAGTTTCTGTAAGTGGTGTGAATCCCATACAAGCTGGAAGGAAATAACCATCTTCTTGATGGATTAATTTATAGGCAAAAAGTGTCAGAGAAGAGATTGCAAGGAACTTCTTTTGCCAAGACTTCAAACAGGCACCCATAATTATTGTCCAGGGGCCAAATGTTGAGGTCATGTTCTAAGGCAGGGGTTGGACTAGCAATGAATGACTTCCCCTAGCAGGGAAAATGCATTCACACCTTCAGACAAAGAGTACACAGGAGAGAGGCAAGGCAGTTGATAAGATACAATTCTCTCTCCAGTGAGAAAAATTTCTCCTGACAATTTTTCCTGCTTTCCTTTAGTGAAGCAAGGTAGGCAAGACAGCATTCTTCCATTCTGGCCTTACAGTGGGCATTGGCACAAGCAAGGGAAAGTCTGAAGATATCTATTTTATAACTGGGACATTCCAAAGTTAATTTAGCTTCTTCAGAGTGAGAAACATTATGTGCAAGGCACCTACTATGTGCCTGCCATGGCTCAGTTTTCATTCTTTGTAATCCTAGCCGAAGGCTAACCAAATCCAATTGAAGACAACAAATATTTACTCAGCACCCAGTGGCATGCTCTATGCTAGAAACGGGCTACGGAAATGAATAAGGCAGCATCCCTGCTTTTAATTAGCTCACAGTCCAGGAGGATAAAAAGAAACACAATTCCAAGACAGCACGTTTGATGCTATGGTAGAGGGAAGTGCTGCATGCTATAAGAGCATAAGGGGAGGACTGTTATCCTCCATTCAGGGAAGGCTGGGTGTAGCTCTTGGAAAATATGGTCCCTGAGAAAAGTACTGGAGGAGGAGTGAGAGTTTCAGATGAGGGGATGACATTTCATGTATATCTGGATATTCCAAACAGGTAGGAGAAGCAGTGTGAATAAAAGCATGGCCTTGGGAACCAGTGTTTTGTGTGCAGGACACTTCAATCAGTTTATTGTTAAGAGAGTCCATTTTAAGAAGCAGCATGGTGAGTGATGAGCCTGGAGAGTTAGGTTTGAGACAGGCTGCAGGTGAGCTTTCTTTGTTAATGAGCAAATAATTCAGAGCCCTAAAGGACTTTATGCAGGAAAGTGAAACATTCAGATTTATGTTACTTATCATCGTTGTGTGAGGCACAATGGAGGAAGGATCAGAGGAGGTGAAATAGGAGGTGAGAAGAACCATGAGATAAGAAGACTGTCTTTTGATAGTAATCCAGGGAAGAGATGATGAGGGCATTATATTAAGGATGGAGAGGAGGTCACACATTTGGGAGATATTAAGGGGGGGTGATTGTTTGGGGACAGTGAGGAAAGGAACAGGGAGGAGTCTAGGATGATTTTAGTTTCTGGCTTGGATATGTAGTTTCTAATGCTGTTCAACAAAGCAGAGATGATGGAGAAGAAAAAGAAAAGGTCTAGGGTGGGAGGTAAGAGGAGGGAGTAAGGAGTTAGGTTTTGATTCTCTGGATCTGAGGTGTCCGTGGGTCAGTCAGTTGGAGCTGTCCAGCAGACTGATAGTATCACTTTGTTATCATTAGCTGCCGAGGAGTTGGTACCCTGACTCAAGGTCCCCATGAACAACAGAAAGAAATGCTGCCTCGTCCTGCATCATCCTCATGATCCCTGGCTAATCAGACTGTTGTAATTTATAGGGTTTCACTGACTGATTTTCAGAGGTAGATCAGCAGTCTCTCCTTCCTAATCTGTCTTAGTCTGGAAGCTCCACAGAAACCTGTTCAGCCTCATAGCAACATGCAAGCTTCCAGTGACAGACGGGTGGTAACCACATGAAGTACACTGGTCGGGGTCAAACCTGCGTCTCCTGCATGGAAGGTGAGAATTCTACCACTGAACCACCAATGTCCTCTTAATGTTACTTATGACTGGAGGTACAGATATTGGGGTTTACAACAAAAATATGGGCATTAAAACAGTAAGTACATATGAGACTATTCTGAGATAATATATAAAGCAGTAAGGGCAGTGGGAGTGGGATCCAACTTAGTAAAAACAAAGTAAGAGGCACCCACAAAGAAGTCAGACTGCTTGGAGGACAAATTAAAAGCTAATGCTGCCAACTGAAGCTATGGGCCTAGAGGGTTCCAGAAGAAGAGAGCTCTCAGGGCCACAGCAGAACCAGTAAGGTGAGAACTGCAAATGCTCACTGAAGCTCGCAACCAGGTGGTCATTAGTGACTGAGGCCACAGCTAGCTCGGAATTCATGCAGGTGGAAACCAGATGACAATGTGTGAGGAGCTAAAAGGAGGTTAATAGGGGCTAGGGGGCAGTGTTAAGAATCTTGGCTGGGAAGAGAAGAGGGAAAGAGAACACCAGAGAAAAAAGGCAATCCTCAAAGAGAGGTTTCATTTGTTGTTTGTTTGTTAAGAATGAGAGAGGCTGGGCAGGTTTATAAGTTGAGAGGAAACAGCCAGGAGAGAGGGAAGGGGTTAAAGAAAAACAGAGAGCGGATATTTGATGGAGTAAACTCGTGAGCAGGTAAGAAAAGAAGGATTGAGAGTAGAGGGGGAAGAGGGGGCTCTAATAGGGAAAATTCCTCTTCATCTAGGCTAGAGGAAAGGAGGTGAGAGTCCCACAGACTCCAATAATCTCAGAGAAGTGCACTGCAATGTTCAAAACATGGATCAGACAGATATGGATCCAAATGCTTACTCTGCCACTCCATACCTTTGTAAGGTGGGCAAGTAAGTCACTTAAACTCTCCTAGCTTTGTTCTCCTTACCTGCAAAGTACCTTTCCCGCAGGCTTATCATGAGGATAGTATGAGATCAGTTATGTAAACCACTTAGCTCAGTCTGGCACACAGTAACAATAAATTAACTAGCTTGCATTATTTTCATCATTGATATTATCATTACATAATTTCTGCCATGGATTTAATAAGCTTTAGTTGGGAGCATAGTGCCTAGGGCATTTGACTGCTAACCAGAAGTCTGGGGGTTCAAACCCACCAGCCACTCCTTGGAAGTAAGGTTGGGCAATCTACTTCCATAGTGATACCACCTCAGAAACCCAAGGAGGTGTCGCTCTGAGTTGGATCTGACTAGATGGCAGTGAGTTTGGTTTGTTTTTTTGGTACCCAGTAAACCTAACTATCATTGCTTTTGTTAATAATGAAAAGTCTGTTTTGAATTCCAAATAACCTACTTGAAAACTCTTTTGGAACAAAATCAATTTCTTAAAGACTTAATTGTATAATTGATATATGTGCATGTTTTTGTTGCTAGTTGCCATCACTAGTCTCTGGGTCATAATAACTGTACATATAACAGAACGAAACATTGCCAAGTCCTGTGCCATCTTCATACACATTGGTATGTTTGAGGCCATTGTCAAGGCTATTGTGTCATTCTACATCATTGAGGGCTTCCCTCATTTTGGTTGACCCTCTACTTTATCAAACATTATGCCCTTTTCTAATGATTAGTCTTTCCTGATGATGTGTCCAAACAACATGCTAGCTTCTAAGGACGTAATAGTGTTAGGATGGTTCAAAATTAGAGATACAGTTGAGGTGTGTTCTCCTCACCCGTCACCTCTTTTCCCGCCCTTTTTTTTTCTATTGACTCTCTAGCCTTGGGGTCTTATGGCTTTGAGTTTGTAATGAAACAGAACCCTACAAAAGTGTTGGCTGTGTTCCTCTTGCATTTATTTTAAAACTCATTTTAAAAAACTTCTAGACGGCATTCAAAACTGAAAAGATTAGAATGTGAAAACTCACCAACAAGGTTATTCATCAAAGCAGAGCATTCTGTGGGCTGCTTTCACCTCATCACAACATGACGGTGGGTAAGGCTAGATCCAGATTACATTTACATAAAATGCTCAGGTGCCAGCCTTCAAGTGTTGGCATCATTTTTTTTCTGTTTTCTTTTGCTTTTTCCTTTTGTTCTTTCCCCTTGTTTTCCTCTCTTTTCCTTTTTAATTTCCATTTCTTTCAAGAGCAAATAAAAAAGCCAAGTACAGTATTCTACTTAAACAATAAACATATCAATAATGACCTTTGATTGGGCTTTGAAGTTTACACAGGTTGTTTACTCAGTGATTTGCTACTTATGAATCAGCAACTGTTATTACAGTGCCTGCTGTGGGTCAGGCCCTGCACTCATTCTGGGCTTAGAGAGAGTAAAATAAATGGTCTTTACTCTCCAAAGATCTCTACGGACATAAAAGATTCCTCCAGACAAGAGAGTTGGGGTTTGGAGAGAGCGAGTTGTTTGTCGAGTATTACAGTCCTAGTAAGGGTTGGCCCTACATCTAAAATGTAGGGTTTTTGATTCCAAGTTTAGTGCCATTTCCAATACTCTATAGGGAACCTTCCTTGGGTTTCTGAGGCGTTATCTGTACGGAAGTAGATTGACCAATCTTTCTTCCAAGGAGTGGCTGGTGGGTTTGAACCTCCAGCCTTCTGGTCAGCAGTCAAATGCCTTAGGCACTACACCACCAGAGCTCCCATTGTTGATCCGTAATGAGGAATATGAACTTTGAATTGGAATTTATAAATGTTGGAAAGCATGGAATGAAATCTATTTTCTCAGCTGAGAATGTTCTCCTTCATTCCTTCACATTCTACTGTGAAATGACTCCTAGTTAAGCTTTTTGGTTTATCCTTGCTGCTACTTAACTATATAATTTCTGTCACAATATCTTAGTGACAGGTCTCAAGTTTTTATTTGGGGAGGTAAGGGTTCCAACACAACTGGAGAAGGGATGATGCATAGAACAAGACATGCTCTAGAAAAGAAGGCATTTTATTATAACTGAACAACAGAATGAGAAGGATCTTAACATGCATATAAACCAGTCACAACTGGTCTCCCTACCTCTAGTGTCATTCTTGCTGACCATTTAACAGACGAGAAAACCAAGTTTATGTGGACATCAGTCTGCTACCTGCTGCTTGTAAGCTGCACAGCATGGCTTTGCTCCCCAACAGCTGAGAAATGACAAAAGAATGGCATACAAATGGCACAGACCAGTTATTGCAAATTGTGCTTCAAAGTGCCCAAGGACGTTGAGGGAGGTACTTTAAAGCTTTCCCAGAGAACTCTAAGGGTTGAGCTCATGGCCCTGCCCCTGACTAGAAAAAATATCTTTGGGCTACAAGATGAGACACAGCTGTCTATTCCTATCTATTTGTTTTCTGATGATAAAGCCACGAGAGATGCAAATCATCCTGATTACAAGTATTGGGCAAAATCGAGGGAGAAATATGAAATCAGATCATTTTTCCAACACACTGATAGGAAGCAAACAGGAGAATCAGTGCTACTAAAGAAAATCAGTGATTTGGGCTCTCGTTCCAGTTCTGTTTTAAATAATCAACAATGGGGCTGTGGGGGAAAGACTCTGCCCTTCTGCACCCTCAGTTTCATTTTCAGTAAGAAAGAGCAGCCAATCCCTGCCCTTTTCATCCTCATAGAATGATTGGAGAGTCAGATGTATCAGATGTATCAAAATGCCTTATAGAATAAAATGTTAGATGCTAAAGGAACGTTGTTATGTTAAAAGAGTGTCGATTCTAGAGGCCACATGAGTAGCCAGCTAGGAGTGAAGTTAGCAAGAAGCAAGCAAGCATATAATTTGACTTGCTTTTAGAGCCCAGAGGTTTTATAAGGTCTGGGAATTGGCTCTGTAAAATTAAGTTTGAGCCTGAAGGTTAAAGTCAAAGACTTCAGCTATGGGAAAGGTCGAGGTCAAAGCTACAATTAATCAAGCATTATCGCATGGTGATAAGCATGTGACTCCTGAGAAATCACCAGCACTTAATTCTACCACATCACCACTAACGAGATTTGAGATATTGGGTAAATCATTTAATCACTGGGCTTTAGTTTCTTCATCTGCAAAACGGACACACTAGCCATTCCTCCCTCATAGAGGTGCTATGAGGATTGAACAATCTAAGTTTTGTGAGGCATGTAGTGCAAGTACATACTCAACTGAAGAATGTGGGCTCTGGAATCAGAATGCCTGGTTCCAATTCTGATGCTTACTACCATGCTATAGCAGGCAAGTTACAGAGGCTCTGTTGTTGTTGTTGCCTAGGTGCCTGGTTTTCCTAGTCTGTAACATGGGGATAAGAGTATCTCCTACTACTTAGGGCTATTTGGAGGGCAGAATGAGTAACCCATGTAAACACTTAGTACCTGAGTATGTAGTCAGTAAATGGTAGTTCTTAAATTATTACTTTAAAAACTGCAACAAATCCCCCTGTCTCCTCCCCCTCAAAAAACCCAAATCCATTGCCGCTGAGTCCATTCTGACTCATAGCCACCTTATAGGACAGAGTAGAACTGCCCCATATTGTTTCTAAGGCTGTAATCCTTATGGAAGCAGATTGCCACATCTTTCTCCCATGGATTTCAAATTGCCCACCTTTCAGTTAGCAGCCAAGCACTTAACCACTGTACCACCAGGGAATCCTCATATTTATTATAATTAATTGTTATTAGTAAAAAGTCATTTAGCCTAAGTCAGAATCCTCAACTATTTTCAGCCTGAATAAAACCTGAAGAGGCAGCAAACCCTCAATACCCTCAGAGCAGTCTGCTCTCTACACTCTGAGTGCATATTATTGCTCTTAAACCCAGAGAATCTGTCTTTGAGTTTAGATATCAGTGGACTTGATTAGGATAATCTTTTAACCATGTCCTATAAATAAAGATCATAGTTTAAACTGTTCTCAAATGATGGAGTCCTGCAACAACAATTCCTTAGGCAGTTCATCCTCCCTCTGGTCAGAGCACCCAGGAGGCTGGAGTTGTTGCATGGGGAAGCCAGGGCCTCGTCCACATGGCACTCTGAGTGAGACCAGTCATTCTACCCCCAGCAGATGTGCTCCTCCTCCCATGGAGAGTCTGGCCACAGCTTTGCTCATTTTTATTTCCCCAACTCATAGCATAGGTTCTGGCATGTGGTATGTGCACTATAAAGTTTGTTTAATTAATGAAGAAAAGTCATAACCCATGTGGCTTGGGCTCTGAGGCACCCTGGGTCCTCAATGATGACCAGAAAGAAAGAGAAGAGTGATTCTGGAAAGATAATAAGAAGAGAGATCAGAAACCCGTATTGAAATTTCCTGTGGATTTTTCTAAACAATCCAGGTGAATTCTGATCCAGGTGGATGAGTTGGGCATAGAAGCAGAGGTCCCTTAGCACAGTTATGCTCAAAACGTGGTGGAAGAAATCCTTTCTTTAGCACTTCAGTCAGTGTCATGGAGAGGGCATGCATGGCTAGAGGATTTGTAAGTTAGGGAGAGAAAGAGAGCAAGACTGGCCACCTCAACAGGGCTGCTCAAAAGGACGTGAATTAGGGCAGGCTGTTGAAGGCTTTGGTGGCGCAGTGGTAGAATTCTAACCTTCCATACTGAAGACCTGGGTTTGATCCCTGGCCAATACATCTCATGACCTGTCACCACTTGTCTGTCAGATGCATGTTGCTATGATGCCGAACAACTTTCGGCAGAGCTTCCAGACTAAGGCAGACTCCTAAGAAGGCCTGATGATTCTGAAAATCAGCTGATAGAAACTATGGATAACAACAGTCTGATCCATAGCCTATCATGGGGATGGTGAAAGACCAGGCAGCATTTTATTCTTTGGTGTATGAGGTCTCCAAGAGTTGGGGGCTGATTTGATGGCAGCCAACAAGAACTGGTTCCAGTGTAGAACAGAAAGCTCAGCAGTCAGCAGCCTAAGAATTTACTGAATTCCTATTTTGTGCCAAGAGTTCAATGTTGTTGTTGTTGTTGTTAAGTGCCATCGAGTCGTTTCCAACTCATAGCGACCCCATGCACAGCAGAATGAAACACTGCCCGATCCTGCGCCAGCCCCACAATCCCTGCTATACTTGAGCCCATCATCGCAGCCACCGTATCAATCCATCTCCTTGAAGGCCTCCCCCTCTTTCGTCGACCCTCCACCCTACCAAGCATGACATAGTTCAATGCCATTCATATATTAATTCAATCCTTATATCCTTATAATCTCCATTTTATAGATGAAGAAATTTAACTTCAAAGAGATTCAATGTTTTTCCTAGATTACACAGCTTCAAATTGGATTAGGCAAGATTCAAGTCCACTTTCACTTGATTTCAAAGCCCATGAGATTTTCAGGATCCTGACTCCATTCCAGGCTTTTGTCCTACGTCATCAGGGTAGGTAAGAATTAGGAGAGTGGGCTGCAGTCAAGTGGACAGGCAGATAATTTAGACCAGAGCCCCAGGTCCAGGGTAATGAAACAATTGTTAGATCCCACCTGCTGGAGGGGTACTTCTTATTGGATACTACCCACTGTATTAGCTTGTTTCAGGGACTGGGCATGGTTGAAGACAAAGGTAGCAGGGATCAGGGACTACAGAGGTTCACAGACGGCACCTGGACACCAAACCACACAGCACTCAATCTTCAGGACTGCTAGGGTAGGGCTTGTCATTCTTGTTTATTGGCTGCTCAATTCAATCTCAACTTCCTTGTTCATAAAAAAAGACATCTTGATGGGAGGAAGAGAAAGAGGATAAATGAACTAATTAGAAGTTATCAGACACCCTCTTCCAATATTTACATATATGGATGAAACCGTTGGCCTCATTACTGGGTGTCTCCAGAATGAATATGAGGCCTGTGGAGAACAGGGAGCAGGGTGCAGGGAGTACAAGGAGTTTGGAGGTTTAAAGCATGAGTCTTCCAAAGGCCTCTGCGATCTCATGCAAATTTGTTAACCTCTCTGAGCTTTAGTCAAATCATTTGTGAAAAGGAATCACTAACATAAATGCAAATGAAGCTCTTTGAACCTGAAGAAGCAGCAACAGAAAAGGTGAACAGTATTAATGTTGTTGTTGCTGTTGTTAGGTCGAGTCAATTTTGATGCATAGTGACCCTATGCACAACAGAACGAAACACTGCCCAGTCCTGTGCCGTCCTCACAATTACTGCCACTTTTGAGCCCATTGTCGCAGCCACTGTGTCAATGTATCTTGTTGAGGGTCTTCCCTTTCTTTGCTCACCCTCTACTTTACTGAGCATGACATCCTTCTCCAGGGACTGCTCCCTCCTGATAACATGACCAAAGTACTAGTAATAGTATTAATAGCATCTTTACATTGGTAATGAGAATATGACTTCTAGTTAGTTTCCAAAATGCTTGCATGCACATTGCCATGGTTCGATATCCTAACATCCCTGTGATGTAGGTGGTAAAGGTGCTATTCTCAACCCATTGTATGGACTTGGAAATAGAGGTTCTGAGAAGATACATTTTGTTCAAAGTCAAAAAATTTATAAAGAGGTGAAACTGTATATGGAGCCAGATAGAGCTATAGCTTAAGAACAGCTCAATTACAGTCACACTGTGAAATCTTGCTGCCTCTGTCGTAGAAATGAAGAAACAGAGCTCCAGGGAGGAGGAAGAACCCTCTGGCACAATTTTGATTCGCAAGTGCCTGGCGTGACCTAATTTAACTTCTTTCATTTATGTGAGACATGAAAGTGCCAGAATGGGGGCCCAGAGGACTTCTCCCATCTCTGACAGGCACCATGGTCTCCCAGCTGCCTGTGTCTGGCACAAGAATAGAGTAATGGGGCTGTGCTTATGAACCTAAGACTGTCTAACCCACAAAGCCTTCCATTTCTTTTCCTGCCTGTGTTTTGGATTGAGAATCATTCTCTAATTTAGTAAGTCACTATTGAGTTATTTTATGTGCCAAGCTCTGATGTAGACAATGGGGAAACAACAATGAACAAAGTATCTGGCCTCATGAAGCTTATATTCTGATGATTAACACAGCAGTAAAATTATTATATGTTGTTGTTAGCTCCCATCTCGTTGGCCCATGACTCATGGGAACCCCAGGTATTACAGAGTAGAATTGTTCGATAGGGTTTTCTTGGCTAGAATCTTTATGGAAGCAGTTTACCATGACTTACTTTCACACTGTATGTTAACCTGCTGCCATCAAGTCAATTCAGACTCGGAGTGACCCTACAGGATAGAGTAGAGCTGTGCCATGGAATTTCCAAGGCTGTAAATCTTTTTGGAAGATGACTGCCTCACCTTTCTCCTGTGGAGCAGCTGACGTTGTATGTTAGGGGGTGATCCATCTTACTTAACCCCTGCCATGCATTGACTCTGACTCATTGTGACCCATGTGTGTCAGAGTAAAACTGTGCTCCGTAGTGTTTCCAGTGGCCGAGGTTTTGGAAGTAGATCATCAGGCCATTCTTCGGATGTACCTGTGACTCAAACCTCCGACCTTTCAGTTAACAGCTGAGCACTTTGAACAGTTTGCACCACCCAGTTAGAGCAATTGAAACAAACAGAGAGCAAACAGCAACAAATACTAAAATTCCAAATACCATGCCTGATTTTTGAGCTTGGAAGGGACCAACCAAAGGCACTAAAAATTTGGTTACTTGTTAGGTACAAATGAGAAAAATTTATACCTGGCCCACCTGCTGCAGGTTTGCCAAGCAGGCTCTCTGCCTCACTCGGCAGGCTCATCTACTGTGGCTGGCTTCCCAGCTCACCTCTACACGAACTTGACTTGAAAGGGTTTACTAAGCAAATTAATAATGTAAACGAGATTGCAGCTAGCACCTTCCGTGCGGCAGCAGCGGTGAAGGCCTACTGCACAATAATTGTTTGCATACAAATGGATGCTGCAGCTGAAAATGAGTCTGTAATGCTCGGGGAAGCAGGCCATCAGGGCCTCTGATGGGGGACACTCGGTACCCGTTTGGATCATTTTTTGCTATTACACAAATAATAGCAAATCTACAAAGTGATGTATTACTTATAATGTGTTTTTCACACCAGGCTTTTCATTTAATCTTCACAAGAACCCAGGGAAGTGGGCGATAGGAAGGTTCCCTTTTTACTAGGAGGAAACTGACACTTTTGAGAGGCTGGGAAACTACTCTGAGATTCAGTAAGCACCGGGGTAGGTCTTCTAACTCAGAGCTTCTGCCTTGAGGTCTAGTATGTAGCTGAAAGTGTCTAAAAACAAAAACAAAACCTAAAATCCAGTTGTTTATAAGCCTCTTAATAATGTTGTTGTTAGCTGTGATCAAGTCAGCCTCTGACTCACACTGACTCCACTCAAAATGGGATTGGACCATCGTGATTCATAAGGTTTCCACTGGCTTACTTTTGGAGTTAGATTACCAGGCCTTTCTTCCTAGTCTGTCTGAGTCAGGAAGCTCCATTGAAACCTGTTCAGCATCAGAGCCACACACAAGCCTCCACTGACAGATGGGTGGTAGCTGTGCAGAAGGTGCACTCATTGGGAATCTGACCAGGCTGCTCCACATGGAAAGCAAGGATTTTTACACTGAACCACCAATGACCTCATTCCTTTTAATAATATCTACATAGAATCTTAAATTGATTATGAAACACTAAGAAAATGTTATACAACTGAATTCTCACCATAACCTATGAAATAGGTATTGTTATCCCCATAAAGAAATGTAGATATAGAGAGATTATGTGACTTTTCAGTAGGCACTGGAACAGGATTCCATCAGGGCCTGCCTGAAGCCAAAGCTCAGCTCTCATTCACCCATATTGTATTTTACTCTTGGGGTATGGAGGCTGTTAGAAATCCAGACCCCTGGGCTGCACCCAAGACCTGTTGAATCTAAATTTCTTTGGCTGCTCTTTGAACTATTCACATATATATAGTATGTTCTCTGATGATTGCAATACCACCATTCTCTTGAGAATGTCAGTTTTCTTATTTTTAGTACATACTCAAGCTCATTGCTGTTAAGTTGATCCCAACTCACGGAGACCCCTCGGTTTCTGAGGTGGTATCTCTGTGGAAATAGATTACCCAATCTTCCTTCTGAGGAGTGGCTGATGGATTTGAACTGCTAGCCTTCTGGTT
This sequence comes from Orycteropus afer afer, assembly GCF_000298275.1. Lineage (NCBI taxonomy): Eukaryota > Metazoa > Chordata > Mammalia > Tubulidentata > Orycteropodidae > Orycteropus > Orycteropus afer. The sequence continues at coordinate 2,688,827 of NW_006921770.1, forward strand.
AGCAGTTAAATGCTTTAGGCATCACACCACCAGAGCTATATACTAGGGCTCCTTGATTTCCCTTTTAAGGTCTCTGGGTGGTACAAATGGTTTGCATTTAGCTGCTAACCAAGAGGTTGGTGGTTTGAACCCACCCAGAGGTATAATGATCTGCTTCCAATATGATTACAGCCAAGAAAACCCTATGGAGCTCAGTTCTACTCTGTAACACATGTGCTTGCCATGAGTCAAAATAGACTCAACAGCAAACAGTTTCCCTCTCCTTAGGTTCCTTCCAGAAACAAGATGTGAGGCTATATAACTCATCAGCCCCCAAAAGCAAAGGGAATGCCCACCTATAGCTCTGAAGCTCACATTTCTCCAGAAGAGCTGTGTGAGGGTGTCTTCTGCTGGGCTTAGCAGAGGTGTGCCCCTCCTCCAGGCAGCCAGGGAACTGAGTTAGCCTGTCAGGGCGGACTGAGCGTCCTCTGGGTGTGGAGTGGGGGGGGCCCATTCTGGAATTTTCATTTCTCACCAAAGGAACTAAGTTAAATTAGGTCATGTCAGGCACTTGCAAATCAAAATTGTGCCAGAGGGTTCTTCCCCAGCCACAGTGGGGGTGTGTGTGGAAGGTTCTCCAAATGCTTCTATTTTTTAATTTCTCATCAAAACAAGACCCTCCTGGTGCCCAGCTTCTTTGTCATGAGGTATGTCCATGCCTGGGTCTTTTGGAGCTGCAGTGATGATTCACAGCCAGGCCTCAGCTTCTGTCTCTGCTGAATCCAGGCAGGGAAGCATCAAGTGCTAACGCTGTGAGTTTAATGAAAAGAGCTGCCTGGGTTTTGGAGCTAGAGGCCCCTGTGGACTAGATCTAACTGTATCTTACTGTGCCTGGGGGAGCAGCTAGAGAGCTTTGTTGTTGTTGCTAGCTGTCATTGAGTCAGCCCTCCAATTTATGGTGACCTTGTGCACACCTGGTCCTGCGCCATCCCCATAACTAGTTGCAGATCTGACCAGTTGGAGGTTCAAGTCCATCCAGAGGCTCCTTGAAAGAAAGGCTTGGTGATCAACTTCCCAAGAATCAGCCATTGAAATCTCTATGGAGCACAGTTCTGTGCTGACACACATGGGTTGCCAAGAGTCAGAATTGACTCAATAGCAACTGGTATAAGTTACTATGCAAGGCACTATTCTAGGGTTGGACACTTCTTCTTCATAGAACTTATCTCTCAGGGGACACAAGTCTGAGCTCTGCCACTTACAAACTAGGGGACATCCGGCAAGTCCCATCACTTCTCTATACCTCAAATCAACTTTTGAGTCCTTTTTACTGTGCCTGGACTTTGCAGATGCTCTGTATATACTGCACATGCCTGAATAAGTCAATTCCTCTTGTTTGCCAATGGGAGGATGCTTTAGGGATATAGATGAATAGCTAAAGATTGACTTATAATATTTAATTTATTAATTTAGTTACACATTCATTCGCTACACATGCATTTGCTTCTGGTAGGAGGGTTTTTTGGATTTGCATCTGTCCTTTCCCTTGAGTCTGGGACTAAATGTCTGACTCCCCTCCTAATTCTCTGAAGCGAGACAGTCAAGCCCTTTGCACACAGTCAGCACTGGGTACCTGCTGCTGAATCACTGCCTGAATAAATGAATAATTTGCCACAGAAGGAGTTGGTCCTCATTCAAAGCTCCAGCTTCTTTTGATGGATTTGATTTGCCAGAATAAAGAAAAACTCAGCACTCCCAAGGAGCAGGCGGTTAGATATGGTCAAAGATTCTTCCATGTTTTTGAAGCCATCTTGTGGCTGGACCACTGGAAACCTTTGAGCCACTGCAGCTGCTCCCCATGTTAATAACGAATAATTGGGCTTTTAATAAATCCCAGCAAACCAGTGACTGTGAGAGAGTTAAATTTACGCTAGTTGTTCTATTTTTACAAAGTTTGTGCTCTTTTCTTTTTCCTGTGATAACGTGACTCCTTAAATGTTGGTTTCCTTGTTCTGTGGTAGAAACTTATTGAGCTTTGAAGTCAGACTCACCAGAATTCAAATTCTCTCCCTTTCACTTACCAGCCCTCAGACCCTGGGTGAGTACTCTCGAATCCCCTGTAAATTAGGAAACACAACAGTATCCACTCCTCAAGGCTGCTGTGAGGGTTAACTGAGGGAAGAATGTGAAAGCACTTTGTAAACGAGTCTGTATATAGATCTAATTAACATGACTATTTTTATTCTCTTAGTTCTCTCTATTTTCCTCTCTTCCTAATAATTTCAGAATCTTAGGCTTAGAAGGGAGCAGGTCCATGGGCCTGTTGTGTCAGAAACCACATTGAGTGCTGGTTAAAGCACAGAGTCCCTCAGGGTCACCCCAGACCTACTCAGTCAGAGTTGGGGGATTGCACATGGCAATCTGTGATTTATAATGCAGTCAGGTTTGAGCAACACTGATCCTTAGCATTTAACATATATAACCTCTGCAACATCCTGTTGAAGGAGTCACCCTGTCTCTACTTTCATATCCCCAAGCATACAGAACCTGTTGTCTCCTCAGGCAGCTCCATCCAGCTCTGTCCATCAGATTGTGATGAGCTTTTCCCTGGTACTCATTGTCCTAGTTTCCTGTTGATGCTGTTATACAAAGACATACATGGTTTAAAGAACAGAAATGTCTTTTCTCACAGTTCTGGTGGCTAAAAGTCCATATTGGGTCTCAGCTATGTTGTCAGTAGTGTGGGCTATTCCTTGGTTCTTGGTGATACTCACATGACATCTATCCTCCCGAGTATGTGCATGTATGTCTTGTCTATGCTGTTCTTTATATAATACAGAAGAGATTAGGGTTAGGATCCACTCTACACTGGTAGGACATGAACAGATTGATTATATTATGTTATATTACATTAGATTATATCTACAGATACAGGGATTAGGATTCCAACTCATATTTTGGGGAGATACAGTTCAATCCATAGCACTCACCTAACATCTGTCTTCCTGCAGCTTCTACTCCTTGGTCCTAGTTTTCCTTTGGGGCTACACAAACTAAGCCTTAACTTTCTTCCACACAATGCTAATCCTTTCAACATTTGAAGCAGTATCCTCTCCCTTGTTTGAGTTTTCCGATTGGTCCTGTTGACATGAGTGTGACTCCTCTCTTCCTTTTACCTCTGCCTCATCTCCCTTTTCTGAGGAGGTAAAGGAAATGACTTGAGAAAATGCTAAGACCATGAAAGGGGTTATCCGTGGAGACTGAACCAATGGTAAGAACTATAGCTACTAGTCACTGAGTGTCAGTCACACATCAAGCATCATGTAGGTTCTTTGTAGCCAACTCATCTCATCCACATAATAATCTTGGGTTGCAGGTATTATCATGCCCAGGTTAAAAAACAAAAGAAGACCAGTTGCTGTGGAGTGAATTATGACTCATGATGACCCCACGTATGTCAGATAGAAATGTGCTCTATAGGGTTTTCAATGGCTAATTTTTTGGGAAGTAATTGCCAGAACTTTCTTCAAGGTGCCTCTGGGTAGACTCATGGGGCCAAACTTTTGGTTAGCAGCCAAGTGCATTAACTGTTTGTACCACCCAGGGATTCCTATGCCCAGTTTATAGATTTGTTCATTGAGGTTCAGAGGGGTGAAGAGACTTGCCCAAGGTCACTGGGCCAGTACCCCAGGAGCCAGATGCAGGGCTGTCTGACTGAATTCAGTCCAATCTACTTTCCATTTCCTGACTCGGCCACATTTAGCACCAAGGGGACATGATTCAGAAAATTAGATTCTGAACCGTAGCAATGGCGGCAGCTACCCACCTGTGGAGCCCTCCCTTCATCTTTTCTGGCCTCCTCTGCAGAAATGCATCAGAGATGCAGACACCTGCTCCATTATCTGTGGGGCTGGTGGAGCACCTTGTCAAACACCCAGGCAGATTCCTGTCACTTTAAAAATCAAGGCAATTTCTGCACTTGACAAAGGTAAATCTTTTCAAGCTTTGGAGGATTGGGAAGGGGAATAAAAAAGACATTAATAGAACGACATATTTTTAGTGTAACACTTCAGAGAAAACTCTGGGGGAACAAAAAATAAAATGAACGACCTAAATATGATTTTTTTTTTTTTTAACACTATGCACTTCAAAGAAGTGGGATGTGCTGAGTGTTTGAGTGCCCCAAATTTGTAAAGGATTTGAATACAATGGGAAGTCTCTCTCAGGCTCACTCAGGGCCCAGCTTCCTGGTGGTAAACTGGGCCTCCCTGAATGCTGGATTGACTACTTTTGAACTGCATGACTATGGGTAAAACACTAAACCTCTCTGGTTCTCAGTTTTATCTGTCAAATAAGGACAGTGGTACTTCCCTCAGACTTGTGATGAGATTTGTATTAAATCAGGCAGCCTGTGGAAAAAGATGATGGGTGGCAGGCATGTTCCCATGGAAAATGGAAATATTTTCCTTTAATAATAGGCCTTTTATTTGGAAAGCAGATAAATGGCTCATTTTGGGAGACTATTAAACTATCTCCTGTTACTTTTGCTAAATTCCTGAGAAACAAGCAAATACCGACTCTACAAACTATTGTGAATGTTTTGAGTTGATAGGTGCCTCCTCCTCATGAAGGAGCTGGATCCATGTAGAAGTGCTGGCTGGGAACCAGGAGACCTGGACTCTGCTTCTCACTCCACGACAGTGGTAGATGCAGGAGGCTGCCAACCCCACAGCCATGTGATCCCTGTCTTGTCCACTACAGAATCCTGAATTGTTTTAGATATCTGGCAGCAGTTTCCTCAGGTAAAGTGGGTTCGGCCCAAGAGATTGAGTCATAATTGGTCAAAGACAACTTTGTAGGTGAATAATTTAGCTAGAGGCTCATGGCCTAATTCTGGACATTGAGACAAAAGAGAGGATGAAGTGTATCCCCCAAAAAGATAGGTTCCAATCCTAACCTACTATACCTGTGAACGTCAGCTTATTTGGAATCAGGGTCTTTGCAGATGTAATTTGAGGCCAGTGGTGGTTCAGTGGTATAATTTTGCCTTCCATGTGGGAGTCTCAGGTTTGATTCCTGGTCAATG
>NW_006921770.1:2701686-2706915 GCF_000298275.1 Orycteropus afer afer
CGAGGAGTGGCTGGTGGGTTTGAACCACCAGCCGTCTGGTTAGCAGGCAAGTGTCTTAGCCACTATGCTACCAGAGCTCCCCATCAGAGATCAGGTGACTGAAAACTCTATCCTTGAAATCACCTAAACATATTGAATAAGATATTTAGAAAGTCTCCTTGAATGCATCGATGAACCAGTAAGAAATTAAGGAATACTGAGAGCAGGAATTGAACGCAAGTGGAAATATATTTAATAGAATAGATGTAATTTGAAATGCCGTATACATTTTCATGGGAATCATTTGAAGTAAAATTTATCTGAATTTCTTTGCTTATAGGGCACAAATAATAAACAGCAATGAACAGTAATAAAACAGCAGGTATTTCTGCATGTAAAAAAAGAGAAAGAAAAGACAGAGGGAACATAGTCATATGAAGACAGAGATTGGTGTGATGCTGCCACAAGCCAAGGAACACAGGAGCCACCAGAAGCCAGAAGAGGCAAAGAAGGATCCTTCTCTAGAGTTCTGGTAGTTCATGGGCCTACCAACACCTTAATTTTAAATTTTGGGGCTCCAGGAACTGTGAGAATAAATTTCTGTTTTTAAAAGCCAAAAGAAAAAAGTTTCCCACGTCCTCTCTTGATGTCCCCAAGACCGGTGAGTCAGTGTCCTCTACATGTGCATGTACCCATAGCTCTGCACTCTTTGCAAGTGTTTGTTTTCCCCATTATACTGTGACTCTTTGAGGTCCAGGAATGTGGAATACATTTGCTACTCATTCATTCATTCATTCATATTTTGCTTTCCTCAAATCTCTGCCCTTTATTTTGGTAACAACCCTCACTTCTCTTTTAGGGAATCATGCAAGTGCCCCATCCCATGTGGTCTTGATAAAAAAATAATTGATAAAGATTCCCATCATACACATCCTCCTTCCAGTGGGCAAGTAAAAGTTAGGGCAGATTCTTTCTCTGGGGAATTTGAATCATAAGGGAAGTGACAAAATGTCAGAAGTGTGATATTGAATCATTTTTCCAGCAGTATCTATCTGTTCCTGCTCTGAGATCCACTGAGGTGGGTGTCCTTGGTCTTCTCCTCCTTTGGATGTTTAATACTTCCTCAACTCTTTGAGCTCTTCCATACTTCTCTCTCTCTCTCTCTCTCTCTAAGTTTAATGGAGTTATTTTTACATGTTGCTTACAACCAGAGGATCCTATCTGGTCCCAAGGTCGAATAATTTTTAACTTTGGTGTCTATCAGAGACTGGCACATGGTATGCTCTTGAGACACACTATTAAATGTTTGTTAAATGGATAAACTTCCCACCAATGCCAGAATCCACTCTACAGCATCCTTGACAGTTGACCATCTCTCCTTTTTCTACTAGAACCTGGCCAAAGCTGGGGAGCTCAGTATCTCCTAGGCAGCTAAGGCTATTTAGAAATGTTACCCAAATGAGGTCTAGCACTCATCTCGGGTTTTAGAAAGTTCTTCTCAAATGAATTAAGGTCTTACACGAACTACCCAGCTATTCGTTGTTCTTTGCTGGGATCATGAGAATTATATCATCAGATAATTTCAGAATCAGGGCTAGCAACATCTACAATGTTACAGGGTTTGCTAAGAGGTCTCTAAGGGATAATAATAGCTTATATTTGAAAGGCAAATAACACTGAGAGGGTTTTCAAAGCTCTTTCCCAACCATTATGTAATTTATTCTCACAAAAATCTGAGACAGATTGCTGTGGGATTACTAGTCACCATTTTATAGACTAGGGTACTCTATCTTAGAAAGCTGGTAGCATTTTTTCCCCTGGTCACACAGCTAATACAGGGCAGAGTTGAAACTCAATGCCTGATCCTTAAGGCTTAATTTTCCCACCTTCACCATTTTACTATGAGTTATAGTAATAATCTCAGTGATGAAGATAAAATTTCAAAGGAATTTATTCATGCCAGCTACTCTGCTGGTCATTTGAAAAAATAATTCTTAACTTTATCCAAGAGAAGTATGATTTTTTAAAATTTACAATTGAGTAAACTGAGGCTCAGAGCAATAAAGAGATTTGTCCAAGCCCACTTAGGTAATAATTCCTAATGCTGAGATTTTGTTGTTAGGTGCCAGTGAGTTGATTCCAACTCATGAAAAGCACATTAACAGAGTAGAACTAACTCCACAGAGTTTTAGGCTGCAGTCTTTATGGATTAATGCCCATGGAAGCAGCAGTCAAGAAATCAAACGTGTTGCATTGGACAAATCTGCTGCAAGACACCTCTTTAAAGTGTTAAAGAGCAAAGATGTCATTTTGAGGAGTAAGGTGTGCAGGGTCTAAGCCATGATATTTTCAATTGCTTCATATGCATGTGAGAGCTGGACAATGAATAAGGAAGACTGAAGGAGAATTGATGCATCTGAATTATAGTGTTGACAAAGTATACTGAATAAGAATACCATGGGCTGTCAGAAGAACAAACAAGTCTGTTCTGGAAGAAGTACCGACAGAATGGTCCTTAGAAGTAAGGGTGGTGAGACTTTGTCTCATGTATTTTGGACATGTTATCAGGAGGGATGGGTCCTAGGAGAAGGACATCATGCTTGGTAAAGCAGAGGGTCAGCGAAAAAGAGGGAGACCCTCAAGGAGACAGACTGACATAGTGGCTGCAACAATGGGCTCAAGCATGGCAATGATTGTGAGGGTGGCGCAGGAGCAGGCAGCGCTGCTTTACGTTGTATGCAGGGTAAGTATGAGTCTGAACTAACTTGACAGACCTAACAAGAACAACAAAAACAACAACAGTCTTTATGGAAACAGATCATCAGGTCTTTCTCCCACAGAGTCACTAGGTAGGTTCAAACTGCCAACCTTTTAGCAAGTAACTGAGCACTTAACCATTGCACCACCAGGGTTCCTTAAAACTGATGTTTTCACTTTGATAGAGAATGCAAGGAGTTGGATTGAGCAGCCTGGCTCTGTGCCAGAGAAGCCCACCAGTAAGTCTAATTCCATTTCCTAACTGGAAGCCTTTGGCCCCCAGGACTCAAGGAAGTTAAGAGTCATTCCTTTACTTTGTATCCCTGTAACTTCTGGGCCCCTTTGTTGTACTCTACCCTCTCCGTCTGTATTTGCTTTAACAGTTTACAAAGTTCTGTCAGAAGCTTTTGTTGTTGAATGATTTATGAAGTGGGAAGATTAGCTATACACTTGGGAAGCATTCAGGTCATTTTTACTTCTCCAATCTGTAAGCAGCATCAACTGAACATGGAATTTGCTTCCCACAGCTGCATTAAGACCAATAAGAAACATCTGTATTGTTACTCTGCCTCTTCCTAGAGCCCTCCCCCAAAGGAATGGTGTTTTCTTAAAGTTCATCTGCAAGGTGCTATTCCCAGCACTGATAACACTATAAAATAATGGTAAAGTTAATTATTGGCAAATTAAAATGGAAGTGCTATCTAAATTCGTAGGACATCCAAATTACTATCAAATGAGTTTATTGTGATTAAAATGATTAATGACATTCAAGTAAATACCAGAGAATAGAAATCCTGAATACAAAGAAAGTTAAAGTCTTATTATCATTAGAGCACCTCAAGGAAAAAGTGAGTAATCTTATCTGCTTACATTAGACAAAGAGACACAGAGCAAATAAAGAAAATCATCTGAACCTTGGCAAATACTGAAAACTGGGGGCTCGTTTTCTTATTTATGTAGTATCTGGAAACACATATTCTATAGCAGTAGAAATATGTATGTAATTTAAACAGAATAGACAGACCAAAGGAACAGTATCAAGAGTCAAAAATAGATGCAAGCATATTACATTTTAGTGTATAATAAAACAGGCATTTTAAAATTAAAGAAGATAGCTTATTAAATTAAGGTATTTGGACAACCAGTACACCATTAGGTAAGAGAGGATGCCTATTTTGGGTAATACTCTTAAATACCAACCAAACTCACTGCCGTTGAGTCAGATTCAATTCATAGTGACCCCTCCTTGTGTTTCTGAGGCAGTATCACTATGGAAGTATATTGTCCAGTCTTCCTTCTGAGGAGTAGCTGGTGGGTTTGAACTGCCAGCCTTCTGGTTAGCAGTCACATGCTGTAGACATTATGCCACCAGAGCTCCATACTCTTAAACAGATTGCTGTAAATAAATAAATAAATAAATAAACCTAGATAACAATATTTGTGACTATTTCTAATATTTCTATAGTCCTGAGGGAGGCAAGACATTGAAAGGTGTAATTCTAAATAAATAAATCCAGAGAGAAAGATATGAATAGTTTTAATAAGATATAATTTAAACTAGATTAAAAGATAAGTAATAATCTGGGAAATATCTGCAATTTGACAGAAGTATGATATCTTTAATAAAAACTTTTAAGATCTAAATGATATCTGAATATATAAAGAGTTTCTACAAATAAATAAAAAAGTCAAGTTCTCTAATATAAAAATGAGCAAAAGACTTGAAAGAAGAAATACAAGTTATCAATACAACTATGAAAATATTTCTCCCTCAGCGTGAGGTCACCATGAGTCAGAAAAACAACAAAAAATCAAAGTATTGCAAATGAAAATAACAACACACTTTTTAGTTTGGCAATGATATAAGAAGCCTTATAATAAGTTCCTGGGTGGTATAAACAGTTAATTGGGCAAAATTGTCAAGCACTCAAACCCACCAAGAGGTGTCTGTTCGGAAAAGTCATAGCCTAGACAGCCAGCAAATACATGAAGAGATACTCATGATCACTGGCCATCAGAGACATGCAAATCAAAACCACAGTGAGATACCCTCTCACCCCAGCACTGATGGCAAGGTTCAATGAGACAGAAAATAACAAATGCTGGCAGACTTGTGGAGAGATTGGGACTCTCATACACTGCTAGTGGGACTGTGAAGTAAGCAGTATGGCCATTTCTTAGAAAGCTGGATGTGGAGATACCATTTGAACCCCAATCCCGTTACTAGGTATATATCTTAGAGAATGTAAGCCAAGACAAGAACAGATATACGCACACCCATGTTCATTACAGCACTGTTTGCAGTGGCAAGAGAATGGAGGCAACCTACGTGTCTATCACCAGAGGAGTGGATGACCAAGCTGTGGCGCATACACACAGTGGGTGCTATGCAGCACTGAGGGGTGATGTGGAGTCTGCAAAGCGCTGCATGGTGTGGATGGACTTGGAGGACATTGTGCTGAGTGAAATAAGTCAGTCAAAGAAGGACAAATA
>NW_006921770.1:2707645-2708658 GCF_000298275.1 Orycteropus afer afer
TCTTCACTCAGACAACACCTGGCTGGTGAGGCTGAGAAGCCCCAAGGTTGACAAGTAAAAAGACACAGCCCCGATATTATCAAACCACATGGCAGGCCATTAACTGAAGTCCATTGTAAGTCCCAAGGTCGGCAGAGCATAGCAGGCTGCTGAGCAATGACATGGCTACACGCAGGGTCCAAGCATGCCATAGGCTAGAGACCATTCCCAAGACTTCTCCTTATATACAGGAAGCAGTCACATCCCCAGGGTAGCTACTCAGCTGCTTGTGGTAGATCCCACCATGGAGATGATTACCAGTCTCATCATGGGAATAACTATCACCAGCTGCCCAGCCACTCAATCCCACCCAAGTTGACACACAAACATAACCACCACACCAAGGGTTGGAATCTACTCAAGGGCAACTTAGTTATTTATTTTTGTATATTACACAGTATTGTGAGAATAGTGGGAGACAGATACATTAACCCTCTTTGACTCTGCTGGAAGAACATGAATTGGCCCAGAATTTATGGAAGCCAATTTGAATATGTATGCTATGAAAAATTTCCTATCCTTTGACCCAGGCACCAGCAATTCCACTTCAGCATATTATCCTAAAACACAGAAAAAAATCTGATCCTACTGTGTACATACTTTGTGTTGTAGGTCCTGCTTTCTAACCTTAGTTTTCCAATTTTGTTCAATTGATGGTAGGCCACCGAGTCAGATTTTTTTGATACAGAATCCAAGCATCTTTTTATTTTATTTTATCTTAAAAATTAAGCATCCTAAATGCTTCTGATGCATAATCAGGTTGTGGTGAATCATTTTGAAACAACTATGAAAAACGTAAGATTTCATCCTCTGTACCCATGCTCTGCTGTCTCTGGAGTAGAATGGATTCTTGATGAAGTAGAAACACTGCCTAGCCCAAAGACTGGCTAAAATCAAAAGACAGTAATAATCTGGGAAAATATCTGCAATTTGGATATAGAGGCCATGAACATTTTCCTTGCTGGCTATGTGAT
>NW_006921770.1:2710128-2711510 GCF_000298275.1 Orycteropus afer afer
CACTATGCCACCAGAGATCCTAAATGATAGTGAGGCTCATAAAATAAATAATATCACCAATGAATCTTATGCTTCTCTAAATAATCATGTAAGTGAAACCAAATGGTAAACATTTACCCTAGACCAATGATGAGAAGGTGCAGAGGGACAGGGAAGCTAGATTAATGGAAGCAGAACAAGCAGAATGAAAATAATGAGACTGCTGACACATTGGGAAAAATACAACCAATGTCACTGAACAATGTATGTAAATTGTTAAATGAGAACCTAATTTGCTGTTAATTTCACTCCCTCCCAAAAACCAACCCCAACAAAATATTATAAATAAATAAATAATAACCCAAGTAAAACACTTTGGGTAGTGTCCAGCACATAGCACATGTTCAGTAAATAGCTTCTGTGTTTGGCCACTGCTAGGGCAAGTTGGCCTCAGACATGTGTACAAATGTTGGCAGTGTCAGAGGCCTTAGGAAGATCTTCTAGAGGAAAAACTGATGAGTAGGTGTAGTGGAGTGTCATTCTTTAGAGAATCATGCAAAAGAAGAAACATGTATGTTATTTTATCCATTACCTTCTCGCTCAAGGATCGCTGGCTACAGATACACTGTGCGATGTTTTTCTCAGATAACTTACAAATAAGCCTGAACTTGCCTTGAAAGGATTTCTGCAATCTAATAGGCTGGAGTGTTAGTCCCAATACTGTGAAATACCTTTAGCAGAAAGCCTTGGGGTTGTCAGTGGGGCTGGGCCCTTCTTGAGTGTTGGCACTTAAAGAGACAGATAAGGGAAGATTTCCAAATTAGGAACATCTGGAAATGGAATAGGAGAAAGCTCTGAGGAGAAGCAGCACTCATTTTCCAAGGCTGCCTAGGGCTACATCTTCCTGGGAAGACATCTCTGGGCACAAGAATCATGGATCTGAGGCATAACACTCAGGCTTTTAACAAATGAAGCCACTGTGTCTGTTTCTAGAGCACTCTAGGGACACTTCTCTCCTAGAGAAGGTAAGAGCCCAGATTAAGAGGGGTGGCTGCTTGGGGTGCTCAGGTAGACGAAGCACTGAAATGTTACTGGGAAAAAAAAAAGGAAATGCTATGCCAATTAACACAAGAATCTACATAGGATTCATCATATGATTAATGAAATTTAAATTGGTTGCCTTATTGGTCAGGAGTCTTCATGTCATAACCAAAAAAACCAAAGTCACTGCCTTTGAGTTGGATCCTGGGTTTCCGGGGCAGTATCACCATGGAAGTAGATTGCCTCGTCTTCTTCACGTCAAACTTCTTGAATTGGTTTCTTGTGATTGCTGTTAACAAATTACCAAAAACTGGGTGTCTTAAAATGACAGATCTCTATTCTCCCACAGTTCTGGAGGTCAG
>NW_006921770.1:2713469-2714192 GCF_000298275.1 Orycteropus afer afer
CCAGCTGTGAATCACCTGGACTCAAAAGCCAAAATTCAGCTGAAACTCTGAAATGAAATAATCCACAGCACAGTGCTACTTGTCCAGGTAAAAAACAAAAAATAATAATTAATCTATTACATATAGATTAAGGCCAGAAAGTAAAGATTAAAAAAACCACAATTAAAACACAGTTTAAAGTAGGCCAAATATTTTATTTTGAACATATTCTTTAATAAAAACCAATTTGTCCCCACCTCTGTTAAATAAATACTGAACAAATATTTTTAAAATGTAATTTTGGAAGGATACCACATAATTGTTCTTGTTAGGTGCTGCTGAGTTGGTTCCAACTCATAAGGATCTTGTTGTTGTTATGTGCTGTCAAGTCTGACCTGACTCATAGTGACCCCTCCTTGGGTTTCCGAGGTGGTATCACTACGGAAGTACATTGCCCAACCTTCCTTCCGAGGAGTGGCTGGTGGGTTTGAACCACCAGCCTTCTGGTTAGCAATCAAGTGCCTTAGGTACTACGCTACCGGCGCTCCCATAAGGACCCTATGTACAACATTACAAAACACTGCCCTGTTTTGCACCATCCTCACAATCATTGCTATGTTTGAGCCGATTGTTACAGCCATTGTGCCAATTCATCTCACTAGAGTCTTCCTCTTTCATTGACCCTCTGCTTTACCAAGCATTGTGTCTTTCTCCAGGGATTGGTGCCTTCTGATAACACACCCA
>NW_006921770.1:2716917-2727152 GCF_000298275.1 Orycteropus afer afer
ATGAGGTAAATCAGGTTCAGAGAGGAAAATAGCTAACGACAATAAATAAACAGCTATTGGAGTCCTTGGGTGGTGCTAGCCAAAAGGATGGCAGTTCAAAAGCACCCAGAGGTGCCTTGGAAGAAAGTCTTGGCAATGTGCTTCCCAAAGATCACAGCCTTGAAACCCTATGGAACAGTTCTATTCTGCACACATGGGGTCACCAAAAGTCAGAATCAATTTGACAGCAACTAACAAAAACATTGTGTCCTTAGAGTGAGCTGAGCTTTGTAGACATGACCTCATTGGAGGGTCATGACTACTATTTTGAAGATTCTCTTATTCTTTCTTTAACACAGATGAGGAAAATGAGGCTTAGCAATGTCACTTCCCCCATAGCCACAGAGCAAGGAGGCAATGAAGTAAGGATGCAAACTTATATTATTAATTGGTTCAGCAAACTTTTTTTTTTTTTGAATCGACTGGATTAGTCTTTCTTAAACTCTCAAGTGCATGCAATCACCTGGAGAGTTTGTCAAAATGCAGACTCTGATTCATAGATGCGTGGTGGGAATTTACTTTTCTGACAAGCTCCCAGGTGATACTTCCAGTCCACAGATCGCAGATAATCCTAATGCCATCACTTTGCCGTGGTGTGGCCTGGAGCAAATCACTTAATTTCTCTAAACCTCAGATGATGCCTCTGAGCTTCATCTATAAAACAGAAATGATACTAATACCTACCTCATAGGGGTGTTTCAAGGATTGAATGGAATAATCTGTATAAAGCTCTTAGCTTTGTCCCTGGCAAATGCAGCAAGGACAACACACTCAGCAAGCATTAGATATTATTACTATATTCTCATATCCTCTGCACCAGGGACAATATTGAGGGTGCAAAGATGAAAAGATAAGGTCTCCGGCTTCAAACAGTTGTAGTCTAGTGGAGAGGAAAGACTTGAGCTGTGAGGAAAAGTCAGGAGGAGAAGGCAGTGGGAGCATGGACCGCTGGCTGCTAGCCTGGGCTTGGAAATCAGAGAAAGCTTCTGGTAAAGAATGTCTTTTGTCCATGACCCGCAGTCCATGCCAGAGAAGCAACCCAAGGTACAGTGGCCAGCTGGTGGATGGCCAGTGCAGAACTTTGCAACAAGGCAGTTTCTCATCTAGGATCTAAGCAGCTTTTAGGAGCTGATGGAATGTGAGGAGGGCTTCAACGGCTCCTGCAGAAGGAGTCCTGTCCAAAGACTCCCTAAGTGCTTCCGGCTTTCTTCTCTCAGGTTCCTGAGTGCAAACATCTGGCATCAGTCAGGACTCTTAACTCCCTTACTCTAAACTTTTCTTCTTCTTTTTTTAATTTCCCCTCTTAGTTTGAGCCATCCTCCAAGATGTATTGAATGAATATAATATTCCATATTATTGAATTAACTTCTAACATACCTGTTAGAAGTGACTGAGGGTTGCCTGTGTTTTGTAGTCAAGTTTCCACCTGTCTCATGGCAATCTCACGCACAACAGGTCTGGCCCACTGTGATCCATAGGGCTTTCGTTGTTAGATTTCGGGAAGTAAATCTCCAGGTCATTCTTCCTAGTCTGTCTTAGTCTGAAAGCTCTGCTGGGATCTGGTCAGCGTCACAGGAACACACAAACCTCTACTAGCAGATGCATAGTAGCTGTGCATAAGGTTCATTGGCTGAGTCTTCTGTATAGAAGACAGGAATTCTACCATTGAACCACCAGTGCCTGCAGTTTGCATTATAAATCCTGTTGGTTATTGAAGTTGAGGCTTCCCTTGCAATTCTTCCAGTTGATTTAATGTCTTTCTTTTTCTAAGGGCAAAATTGAATAATTCTTCCTGCAACTGAGAAAACTGAAGCTGAGGTGAAATGACCTATAAAATAAGGCAGAGCCTGGACAAAGCAGGTTTCCCAGTGCACCAGACAGAGCTCTCACTCCTCCAACACCCTGTTAGAGCAGCAACTTAAAGAAGCACAAGGCAGAGATACATCCTCCTGTCCCTGAAGAATCTTGGAAAGCTGATGAATGCACTTGGCATCTCCAGCAAAAGTGCTGGAAATAGCCTAGCGTGTTACAGGGTCTGGACTTGGCATTGCACAGTCCTTTCCACCTGGGACTGAATGACTCCTCATTGACAAGCAGCAATGGGAGTGCCAGCAACTTACAAAATACTGCTGAGCTTCAGTTTTCTATGAAGTAAACCAGAGGTAATAAATATCTGCTGACATGTTTGTTGTGATGTTTCAGTATGATAATACATGATGAACATCTAGTTAGCAGGTGCTCAACTGGTGGTGTGACATTTCAAGGGTTTTAAGCAAAGTCACTTATTCCCCAGTTTAAAACCTTTGCATGGATTCATATTCAGCATGAAGGCTTAGCTTGGCTGCAGGTAGCCCTTTGGGATCAGCATCCTGCATATCTCCCTAGTTCCATCGCTCATCACACCTTATGACGGTTAACGTTGTGTGTTCCGTTGCCTAGGCTATGACTCTAAGTGTTTGGCATGTGCTCCTCCATAATGTAATTCCCTTCATTTTGTGATCTGACGTGAACAGTCAATCAGCTGAAAGGGGAGTTTCCTTGGTGGCATGGCCTGCCTTCAGTATATAAATGGATGTTCTGATGACACTTGCTGTCTCTCTACTCTGCCCTCTTCTTGTCACTTGACCTCCAGTTGCTGGGATGCAATCCTGCAGAGGTCTCCTGTCTGACAGTCTTGGGGTTTGCCAGCCCCCATAATCCCATATGGTGGAAAAGTCTCCAGCCTGCTACCAGACCCACAGATTGGGGACTTGCCAGCTCCTACAACTGTATGAGCCATTTCCTTGAAATATTGAAATCTCTATGTATATATGTGTATATATATACATACATATGTATATGTATGTGTGAATATATATGTACACACACTTACACACACATATATATACACACACATATATATGTGTGTGTATATGCATCTATCTATCTATCTCTATCTATCATCTATCTATATCTATCTACTTTTCACTGGCTTTGCTCCTGTAGAAAACCCAGAATAAGATACACCTTCTTCCAAACTTCTATTCCACCTTCTTGAACTGCAGAGTGACTTTCATTTCCCTCAACTCTACTGTGCTCACTTTTGACCGGGACCTTTGCCTATAGTGCTCTTTAATTCTCTCTTCCCTCTTCTCCAACACCCTAACACTCTAAACACCTCACACCCTCTAGTCCACTAAGGCTATCCTTCAGTGCCAAATTAGGTCTGAAATTTGATAGCTTCTCTGGGACCTCCCCTGGCCCCCCACCCAAGTCTGCACGACGTCTCTGTGTTCCCGTGGCAATTGTATTATATTATGGAGTAACGCACAGTGTTGTGATCTGTATGAGAGCTTACAATCAGAGGCATTTGGTGTGTGCAAATAGAGTAGTCTGAAAGTGGAGCCTTAACTCCCTTTTAAAGTCTTGGCATGGGTCTAGAATCTATGTTGAATTTTAAAGCTGTCTTTTCTAAGAGCAGTTCCTCTAACCTTGATCCTTACCTAACTATATACCCTAAAGGAGACATTCTTTTTCTCTAAGGTCTGGCAGGTGCAGGATATCACAACCTATTCCCAAGGGATGTTTCTACTCTGGTCAAACAGACGCAAGATGTGAAAGCTTATACCTGAAGCGTCCTGATGCACAGAAGGATTGATAAACCTTTACAATGGACCCCAGAAACAGAAATGCTTGAAAAGAAATTTTTATAGCCAGTTACCTGAAAAATGTGTCCTGCCATTGGCCCGTGACCATCCTATAATAATCTGAAGAGCATGTACACTTGTAATTATCCACCCTTACTCAATCATGTAATCCCATGCTACCCATATATCCCTGCTTAGTCTCCACTCAGATACCACGCTTTTGACTCCCCTGACTGCCTTTCAGCCAATTATCATTTTGGAACTTTTAGTTCCTGTGCCAACTGTACAAAAATGTTTTCTTCCTCATTGTCTAGCGAAGCTGCTATTTTTGTTGTGTGACTTTGGACATCTTCCCAGTCTGGACCAACTCTATCCTTCAATTAATGTATTTTGCTTTTACTTGAGCAGACTCTGTGATTGTTCTATGACAAAGGAAATCACTGTAGTGTGATTATCTGCTCTTTTAACATATCTGCATTCTCCAGGTTGTGAACTGAATTGTGTCCTTCTAAAAGGTAGGCAATCCTAGCTCCTAGTACCTGTATATATGACTTTATTTGGAAATAGGGTCTTTGCAGTGTCATCAGTTATATTAACGTGGGGTCATACTGGAGTATGAGTAGGGTACATCCTAATCCAGTCTGAGTAGTGTCATTATAAAAGAGTGACAGGGACACAGAGGAGATGGCCAGTGAAGGTACAGCTACAATCCAAAAAATGCCTAGGAATGTCGAGGGCTATGAGAAGCTGGAAGAAACAAGGACAGAACTTTCTCTAGAGTGGACAGATATAGTATGACCCTGTCAATGCCCTGAATTTGGACTTATAGCCTCCACAATAGTAAGACAATACATTTCTGTTTAAAGCCACTTCCTTTGTGATGTTTTTTCACAGCAGCCCTAGGAAACTAACACTCCCTTGGTAAGGGCAGGAGTTGTGTTTGAGAAGCCTTGCTCATCATCTTTCTCCATCACAAATTCAGGGCCTGGTACCGAGTAAAACCAAATCAAACCATTGTTGAGTCAATTCCAACCCATAGAGACCCAATGGGACAGAGTAGAACTGTCCTAGAGGGTTTCCAAGGCTGTAATCTTTAGGGAAGCAGGCCTGACACATCTTTCTCCAACAAAGCGTCTGGTGGGTTCAAGCCTCTGACTTTTTGGTTAGTAGCCAAATGCTTAACCTGGCACAGAGTAGGAACTTAATAATATGTGTACACAGAATAGATCAGAATAATAATAATAGTATTATGAAAAATAAAAAAATTATATCACTGCTCCAGGTAAATAAGACAAATAGGGTTGTCTCATTGCTGAGACTGAAAACTTGACCCAAACAAGTACATTTCCAGGCTTTCTAGAATAAAGCAGAATTTGAAAGAAGAGAAAAGCAGCCAGTTACCAGCTGCCTGGGACCAAGGGTTAGCACGGTCAACCAGCTTGTCTGTCAAGAAACTAAAAGAATCCAGACTTGTGAAAGCAAGGGGCTCTGAGCCTGGGGGTGGAGATGGATTTAGGCAGGGCCTCTTTGAACCACAGAGAGAAAGCCACTCTCTAAATCCCAGGCACTGAAAAGCAGAGTGCTTTCCTTTGCTAGGGCCCATAGAATCTCATTAGCATAAGCATTGTCATGTAATGAGTTGTCAGGCTGAAGATGTAATTATTGCAAAGCACAGAAAAATTTCAAAAGTTGAGCTTTAATGGAAAAATGAGATGAGAGCTCTGGTGTTCAAGTATAAAACAAACTTTTTAATATTCATTCCTCCTGCACTCTTTGAAATTCACCTTCAGAGCTCCAAGGTGAACAGGGGGAAAAAAGTTCAATAATTTTCAAATCCTAATTATAATTCATCACAGGTGATTAAACAAGGCTGTGGGTATTTGTTGCTCACCAATTTTTTTTTTTTCCTTACAGTGGACATTTAATTTTAATTAAAAAGGGAGTTTTTTTTTTTTTTTCTTTTAAATGATGCCTGGTTACCTGTGCTGTTTTTCATCTGTTTCTCTTTTCACGTACAGAGATGCAATTCCTCCATCCACCAGAGTTACAAGATAGGAAATACTGCATGCATATCGAATGCCTTTTGTTTTGAGGAGAATTCTATTAGTTCAGGGTCTTTACACTTTACACTTTCAGGATCTTTACACTTCCTTAAAGGTGCCCTGGTGGCCCAGTGGGTAAAGTGCTTGGCTGCTAACCAAAAGGTTGGTGGTTGGAACTCACCAGCAGCTCAGAAGAAGAAAGATGTGGCAGTCTGCTTTTGTAAAGATGACAGCTTTAGAAACTCTATGGGGCAGTTATACTCTGTCCTATACTCTGATAGGGAGCTCTGGTAGCATAGTGGCTAAGGCACTTGACTGCTAACCAGAAGGCTGGCGGTTCAAACCCACCAGCTACTCCTCGGAAGGAAGATGGGGCAATCTACTTCCGTAGTGATACTGCCTCGGAAACCCAAGGAGGGGTCGCTATGAGTTGGGTCCGACTCAATAGCACACAACAACAACAACAACAAATACTCTGATAAGGAGCTATGGTGGCCTAGTACCTAAGACATTTGACTGCTAATCAGAAGGCTGGTGGTTCAAACTCATCAGCCACTCATTGGAAGAAAGACTGGGCAATCTACTTCCATAGAGATACCACCTTGGAAACCCAAGGGGGCATCACTATGAGTCGAAATCGATTTGATGGCATTGAGTTTTTGTTGTTGTTGTTGTTGTTTATACTCTGGTAGCACAGTTCCTAAGGTATCTGACTGCTAACCAGAAGTTTGGTGGTACAAACCCACCAGCCACTCCATGGAAAGAAGACTGGGCAATCTACTTCCATAAAGATTTACCATCTTGGAAACCCAAAAGGGGTTGCTATGAGTCAGAATTGACTCCATGGCAGTGAGGATTTTTTTTTTTTTTCTTAAATAGTGTCATTATGAGTTGGAATTGACTGGACAGCAATAGGTTTGGTTTATATTTTCTTAGGGGAAACAATACAAATTCCACAGGCTGCTTTTCCAGGTTCCTATAATTTAGCCAGCAGGATCTCTTAAATTTCTGAGCCTCAGTTTCTTTATCTAAAAAATGAGACGATAATAATAAAATCTACTTTGCCATCCCAGGTAGGTAACTTGGAAAAGTAAGAAAATTGTGCTATCAACATCGACCTTGTATAAGATCAAGTATTTAAACCTGCCAAATGCTTTTTAAATGTTGGCTATTGTTTTGTTATTGTTAAGTATTTTTTGTTAATTTATTCACTCAGCAAACATACTGAATTCCTCTGTATATCAGGTACTGTGCAAATTCCTAAGGACTAGGGAGGAAGGAAGGGAAGAGAGGAAGATGAGAGGAAGAATAGAAAGGAGGAAGAAAGAAAAGGAGCCAAAACCATCTTTCACCAAGAGGACTGATCCAGTTTAGACAGGGAGACAGACATGTGAGCAAATAGTTTGACTGCATTTGATCATCATATACATGCTCTGAATTAGGAGTCAAGCATGGAATTAGGAGTCAAGTCTTGTGTAGCTTTGTATCTGTGTGACCTTGGAAAAGTCATTTAACATTTTGAGACCTCAACATTTTCTGCATATAAAACAAAAGTCAATAGCACTGTCTCTGTCAGTCTTTGGATATTGCATAAATACAATTTTTCCTTCTGCATCTTCTCTTCCATAAAGCTCCTAATCTATGTTTCAGTTACACGTCCTGGCTTTTCCCTCTGTGATTTCTTCTGCATAGAAGGCACTTACTCATTTATTCACTCTTTAAATGTTAGGAGAGATGTTATGACCTCTGTGAGGTTTTCTCATGTTCCTCAAGAGAATTCAGTTTCTCTGCTAATGTTCCCATAATACTTTGCCCTTCTTGTTCCCATTTCATCCCAAATCCTATAGTACTTGTTTAGTCATTGACTTGTCTATTTCCCTGTTACATGGTGAGCTCTTTGAGGACAACATCTCATTCACCTCTTTACTCTATGCCTAGAACATGGTAGGTGTGGAAAGAACAGTTAATGAATGAATGGAGGATGGAAGTGTGTTTGTTAGGATTGCTTGGTTATAAGCAAAAGAAATGGATTCTGGCTAATGCAAAGGGAAAAGTGAACTTATTGGGAGAATAATAGGTAATTCAAAATATGGTAATAAGGCTGGAGAACCAGGTTTATGGAAGGATGGAAGGTAGGATGGATTTGGATCTAAGAAACCAGAATTGATGGACAGTTTCGTCAGGACACCACAACCAGGGAATCCACTCAAACTTTGTCCCTATCATTGCTGCACACTATTCTAGATTTGAATCAGGAAGGGTTTGCATCAGGGTTGTATCCTTTCACCATATTTATGTAATCTGTATGCTGAGCAAATAATCTGAGAAGCTGGACTAGATGAAGACGAACACAGCGTCAAGATTGGAGGAAGACTCATTAACGACCTATAGTATTCAGGTGATACAACCTTACTTGCTGAAAGTGAAGATGACTTGAAGCACTCACTGATGAAGATCAAAGACTACAGCCTTCAATATGGATTATGCCTCAACATAAAGAAAATGAAATGCTTAGACCAGTAAGCATGATAATGGAGAAAAGACTGAAGTTGTCAGGGATTTCATTTTATTTGGATCCAAAACCAACACCCATAGAAGCAGCAGTTGAGAAAGCAGAAGTTGTACTGCACTGGGCATATGTGCTGCAAAAGACCTCTTTAAAGTGCTAAGGAGCAAAGATATCACTTTGAAGACTAAGGTGCGCCTAACCCAAACCATAGTATTTTCAATAGCCTTATACGCATATGGAAACTGTACAATGAATAAGAAAGACTGAAGAATTGATGCATTTTACTTGTGGTGTTGGCAAAGAATAGGGAAAATACCATAGACTGCCAGAAGAATGAACAAATCCATTGTGGAATGCTCCTTAGAAGTGAGAATGGCCAGACTTGTCTCATGTACTGTTGTCTTGCTATCAGAAGGGACCAGTCCCTGGAGAAGGCTATCATGCTTGGTAAAGCAGAGGGTCAGTGAAAAAGGGGAAGACCCTTACTGAGATGGATTGATGGAGTGGCTGCAATGATGGGTTCAAGGATAGGACTGTGAGAATGGAACAGGACCAGGCCGTATTTTGTTCTGTTCTATGTAGGGTCACTGTGAGTCAAAGTGGACTTGATGGCACCTAACAAATATACATATATATCTATAACAATTATAGATTTGAAAGCTGGGAGTAGGTCAGATTGGCTTAACTCAGAGTAAATACCCACTCTTGGACAGGGAGGGCACAGCACCTTGATTGTCAATCCTTCTGACTGCTCCTGAGGGGAAAAATATTAACCCCCAAAAGGTTACTTTGGATGCTAGCTCTAAATGAAAAGGGTACAAGCGCTGGGTGGTCTGAAATAACTAACGTCCACCACAGACTGAGGGACTTAATGAGTGTCTCTATAGTAGAAAGTGAGCCTCTCCTAGATAAGAACTTTGTGACTTGTTTGTTGCTGTATCCCAGTTCTTGGCACAGTGCCTGTCAATAAGTGATCTTTATTTGTCCCTCTTTTGAGATCTGGTCTAGAATTATTTTCAGAAAGGCAGTTTTTATTCTCTTATCCTACTGTAGAGAGTAAACTCTTCCTTGAACACTTATCTCAGTTCCATCTACCTACAGCTTTCCTGCCAGATGGTGTGAGGCCTGATCTAATCACTTGCACCATCTTCACAATGATCAGTCTTCTTGTCTGATAAATCACTTGAACAGGGACCACTCTTGCCATCAAGATGCCCAGAACTGTCACCCTGGATGGGCAGGCACAATGGAAGTGTCCTTATTCTGTAATCCTTTAATTGGGCAAATTTACGGTTGTGCGTTTTACCATTTCCTAGCCTATATCAGTTTTTGAAGCTTCATTCTCTATTAAGATCAAGTTTCCACATGAGGCTCTAAGCAGAGCAAACTCAAGTCAGATGCTTTTTGGATGGAACCCAAAGCCTCTAATAATTCACAGGTGAAGAGGATTAATTTCATTACCATGATTCTGACACACCCCTTTCAAAGTGGTTTAACACTGCTGTTTAATAAATGTTATTCGGCTCCTGCTTCTGGTACCAGCACATTTGCATATTCATCAGAAATGTGTGCACAGTATTAAACCCGACTGTTATTGCACTCTGCATTTCCGAATCCCCCTATGAATGCTGATACCTCTCCCTCTAGCTGCAGCCATGACTTTCTCAAGGTCACAACATACTAGCAGCTCCCCAAGGGAGCTGGGAGCCCCCACTGCCCTGTACAAGCCATGTGCTGTGGCTTTGTGCACATTCGCTGAGTGTGACTTCAGTGCGGATGATGGGAAAAAAGGTACATGGAATACATGAGCATGAGGCACCAATGAACACTGGGCATGGAGTCAGAAGAGCTGGGTCAGGTCGAGAGCCCTACCTATAAGTTGTTTCCACCCACAGAATCTCAGCATCCTCATTTGTGAAATGGGGATAAAGTTCCCAGTGCTGTTATGTTGATCCCATGGAGCTCTGGTAGCATAGTGTCTAAGGCACTTGACTGCTAACCAGAAGGCTGGTGGTTCAA
>NW_006921770.1:2727802-2759948 GCF_000298275.1 Orycteropus afer afer
TTTTTTTTTTTTTTTTTAATCTATTGTATCATGGTACCTTGGACAAGTTTTTCAAAATAACATATGGTTACAAATATAAATAATAAAGATACTTCTTAATAAGAAGTGCCATAAAGAAAATAAGCCAGATAAATAACAATGGAGCAGGGTGGTCAATGCTTTAGCCAGGGTGGTCAGGGAATCAACACATTTGATGATTTGAACTGAAGGATGAGACGGAATTAATGCTAACTAAGCTGCAATAATGCTGTTTTCCTCTGACCTCCCATAGTCCTTCGTATGTCTGGTGGGGCATCTATCACAGTGTGCCTGCTCTGAGAGTTATTTATTTCTGTTTTGGTCTTTCCAACAAAATTGTGAAGGCCTAGAGGGCAGAAATTATTTTATTTATCTCACATTCTTCTAGGGTCTTGCATATAGCAGGTGTTCAGTAAATGACTGCTAAATAAAATGCACATAAATCTGAGAGAGTGGATCCAAGGCTCCCATCCTCATAACTCTTTTTATGGATTGAAATGAGTCCTGCTAAAAAATATGTGTTGGAATCCTAACTCCAATACCTGTGGATATAACCCTGCTTGGAAATAGAGTTTCCATTGTTACGTTAATTAGGTCATATCTGTGTAGGGTAACTTCTAAATCTATTCCTTTCTAAATTATTAAAAGAGCAGAAGAAATGCACACACAGTGGAAGACAGATGATATGTGAGGATCCTCTACCAGCAAAGGAACTTCAAGGATTGCTGCAGACACCTGAAACTAGGAGAGAGGCTTCCAGGAGGAACTGACATGGCAGAGGCCCCAAACTGGACTTCATAGAATTGTGATAAAATATATTTTTGTCCTTTAAAGCCACCACTTGTAGTATTTTTGCTATAGCAACACTAGGTAACTAAGACAGCAATTTACCTACACACTATACTAAGTACCTGGCCCTTCACAGACATACAATTAACTACATGGGAAGAGACTGCCTGCACATCCCATCCTTTATGGCAGTGTTTAAGGGCCCACTTCAGAGAGAAGATGCTGCAGCCTATTTCATTTGGAAAAGTCTTAATAGTTTCTTGACTTAATGTGCAAATCCCACTTCTTGTCATTCACATATTTTTACCTCAAAGTTCCCCAAACCCAGTGGGTTTTCCTGTGATCCTTAAGAACAACAGATTTTGGTTACTCACTTATGGTTCTTTGTCCAACTTGCTTTTTTTGTTTCCTTTTTGTAGTGCTAAATCTCAGAATTTTTACAGATAGCTTCTTCAATATCTCTGTACAATGGTGTTTTCTTCTAAACACTTTTCTAAACATTTCTAAACAGTTTAATCCTAAAGCAAAATCTTTATTGATAGCTATGTATACTATATTCCTGATTTGCATTCTTAACTAAAGATCTTCAGTCATCTATAACTTGTGCAATGGAGCTCTGGTGGTGTAGTGGTTAAAGCAATTGGCTGCCAACCAAGAGATGGGTGGTTTGCAAAAGAAACCACCAGCTTCTTTGAGGAAGAAAGATGAAGCACTCTACATCTGTAGAGATTTACAGCTTTGGAAACCCAACGGGGGTCACTATGAGTTGCAATTGACTCGATGGCAATAAGTTTGGTTTTGGTAGAGTTATACCTTGTAGGTCAATGTTTTTCATGACATATTAGTGAGTTATTAAGTCCATTTGGTGGGGTATGACTAGAAAGTTTTAAATGAAATAGAAGAACATAGAAAATATTGTTTTTGTTGTTAGGTGCTGTTGAATTGATTCCAACTCATAGTGACCCTATGCACAACAAAACAAAACACTGCTTGCTCCTGTACCATACTCACAATTCTTGCTATGTTTGAGCCCATTGTTGCAACCACTGTGTTAATCCATTTCATTGAGGATCTTCTTTTTCATTGACCTTCTACTTTTCCAAGCATTATGTCCTTCTCCAGGGACTGGTCCCTCCTGATAACATGTCCAAAGTAAAGGTATACTTTTCTGAATCTTGTATTTAGTTGTGAGAATATGTGTGTGTATATGTGTGTATATAGGGTATAGTCACAAAGGCTT
Organism: Orycteropus afer afer; assembly: GCF_000298275.1. Lineage (NCBI taxonomy): Eukaryota > Metazoa > Chordata > Mammalia > Tubulidentata > Orycteropodidae > Orycteropus > Orycteropus afer. Next base: position 2,729,850 of record NW_006921770.1, read on the forward strand.
CAGAGTTCCTACTATGAAGGTTTTACTAATTATATTCCCTACTACTTGCACTTTCTTTCTTTATGATATTTTCAGTTTTCTCTTGCAAATACAACAACAACCACATAATGCCCAGTGCTACCTAACATGATCAAACTGAACTCATTATCTTCCCTTCAAATATGTTATTCCTTCTGCTTTCTTATTTTTAATATTTTATTCATCTTCTAAATAATACTAAATCTACTAAAATAATATTTTATTGATCTACTCAGTCACATCCTCTAGATGTCATAAAATCTTTTTAATTCAACCTTAAAAATATAGCTGACTCTTATCCTTTCCCCTACTTTCCAAAAGTAAAGGACCTATATCATATTCTCATCACCTCTTGACTCAACATGTATTAACTATCGTATTAGGTCTTCCTGGCTTCAGCTTACCCAACCCATTTCAAACTTCATTTAACCATTAAAATACACCTTGACTATGTATCTAGTTGAACCACACACATTGGTTTCTTCTTCCTTGAGTGACTTGATTAAAATTAAAGGGGTAGATAAACAATATATGAGAGAGGAGCACATGAGAGATGCAAGCAAATTTCAGAGAGTCCAAAGCAGAAAGATGATAAGTACTCAATTAAGCAGTCTTGTTGCTACTGTGGAAAGTGAATTCAGCTGATAAGGAAGCCCATCAGCCAGGCAGGAATTCAGAGGGTTCAGAATTCTGACAGGCCAGGTGGACGGAGTGGACATGGGGGCAAAGAGAGGTATTAATTGGAGAGCCAACACTCTTCTTCCCTACTCCCACCTGCAGCATATAATACCCAGGCATGTACATTCATAGAACAAAACGTCTTTACCTTCTAGACTCCCTGACAGGTATGAATGCACACACACACACACACACACACAGACACACATATATGCATATATAAAGAATGCATATGAAACAGAATATAATACAAATATGTAAATATATATGTATACAAAATATGTATATATATAATTAACCTCTCTGGTTGAAGTTCTTCATTTGAATAGTAAGGTCACCTTCAGCTCTGACAATCTATGATCCCTCTCTCATGTGCAAATTTATGTCTGTTCTCTGATCATTAAACCAACCTGTTAAATAGATATTAAACAAAGAAAAGAAAGGAATTGCCCCCTTGGGCTAAAGCTTTGTCATTGATAGAAGCCAGAAAGAATTTTCAATACAAAATTTGAATGCTCAAAACTGAAGGTAGGCCATGGGAGAAAACCTACATGTAGAATAGACTTGAATTATTCTCCTTTTTCATTAATAATACCATTAAGCTGACTGCTATTTATTATATGCTTGCAATATTCCAGATGTTTGGCTAAATACTTACACATATGATTGCATCTGATGTTCAAACAGCTTTTCAAAGTGAACATTATCATTCCCACTCTACAGATGAAAAAACTAAGGCTCAGAGAGGCCACAGAGCTAAGCAAGTTGCAAAGCCAAGTTTCTGTGTCAAGTCTGTCAGAATCCAAAACATGTTTGCTTAACCTCTCCATTCTACAGTCTAATAGGTAAACTCTTCTGTTAGCTTCAAATAAATTTTCCTGTGGCTCAGTTTCCTCATCTTCCAAATGGGGAACTTCATGATTCTCATTATGTCTGAGTTATTGTGAAGATATGAGATAATGAGCTTAATTCTGCCTTGATAAAGTTATATGTATCATACAAATGTAAGTTATAAATGGAAATCTGAATAACTTTTGGTGTGATTCACACTTCCCAGTTCAGCAAGGTCCAACTCCCTATGACCTTCTGCTGCTGAGTTGGCCCCTGACTCATGATGACCACCCCCGCAAGAACATTGGACCATAGTGTTCAATAGGGTTTTCATTGGCTGATTTCTAGAGATAAATCATTAGGCCTTTGCTTCTATTAGAAACTTCCTAATCCATGTTAGTCTGCTAAAACCTGTTTGGCATCATCGTGAGGGTTTTAACCTAAAGGCTTTTACCCCAGGCTTTTAACCTTAACAACACTGTCTTACACATGGTCTCCTGACAGATGACTAATAACTGCACATGAGGTGCACTAGCCAGGAATCAAACCTGGGTCTCCTGTATGGAAGGCAAGAATTCTACCACTCACCCACCAATGCCCCTACCTATGACCATATTCATACCTCCTATTATCTTCCCAGGGCCTGTAGGTATTTGTATTTGTGAGCCCTGGGATAGAAGCCAGAAGCTCAAGAAACAGCAAATACGGTTTAAAAAGAAAAAAGTAATAGTTTATTAGAAAGTATTCCTTTACTTCTTTCCTTTTTATTGCCATTGGTTACAGAATGGGGCCCTGACTTCCTCATCTGGAAATTCAGGATTGTCACTGACTTTTGTGTGAAGATTAAATAAAGAAATGTGAAAATACTTTGGAAATTCTAAAAGACAGAGCAATGCACTATTTCAACAAACAACATGTTTTGCAAAACTTTAAGCATTATGTCAAAAATAAACTTAGAAACATAGATTCCACCACTTTTATACACCCCAGATGTTAAAACATCTTGTATATAGTCACTTCAGCACACATCTCAAGTTTATGAACAAATTTTTTGACACGTAAGTCCTGTTGTGTTAAATTAAAATGGCATACTCTGGACAAATGGAGTTCTCCTAGACACATGCAAAGTTAGTACCCTTTGCAAATGGCCACAGGAGTAAGCATTTAATGAATACCCATAGTCACCCAGTTACCAGACTTGGAGTCTTCCCCTGATATGCTCACCTAGAAGAGACATCCTAAGTTTCCTTAGCACTTGATTCTCAGAGCCCTTATCCACTCACAGCATTATGTTGCTGTTGATCTTGTTGGGCAATCTACTTCTGTAGTGATACCACCTCAGAAACCCAAGGAGGGGTCTCTATGAGTCAGGTCCAACTTGATGACACGTAACAATGACAGACTGAGGGCTGAGTCTAGAAGCTAGCCAGTCATCTTTTTATTCTGAGCACATAGTAGGCTTATAAGTACCTGCTGATGTGGAATGAATTCACTGTTTCTCATTTATAATAGTAAAAGCACCACCACCACCAGTTGCTGTTGAGTTGACTCTGACTCATGACCCTATGTGTGCCAGAGTAGAACGGAGATCCACAGGGTTTTCAATAGTTTTTTTTTTTTTTTTTTCCCAGAAGCAGATAGCCAGGCCAATAGTAAAAGCAGTTCCCATTTTTTGAGCTTTTTAGTCAAAAACATCTTACACATTAATAACTATTTATTCTCACTGAGCCTTACCATGAGTCAGACACTGAGCTGAGTGCTCTACAAGTCAATTCATTTTAACTACACAACTACCTCATGAGAGGTACTATTATGAGCCTCCCTTTTGCAGACGAGGAAATGGAGGCCCAGAGTGGTTGTCCTATGTCACTCAGCAAAGCCATGTTTGATCCCAGGTGCTCTGGCTCCAGGACACAGGCTTTTAACCTAAATAATACTGTCTTCCACAGAGTCTCACTGAATTTTCATCAGATTAAAAGTAAAAAGTACTATCTCCCTTTCAGAGCTGAGAAAACAGAAGCTAGGAAAGGCTACACAGCATGCATAAATCACACAATCCCTAGGTGGTGCAACTGTTAACACACTTACCTGCTAACCATAAGGTTGAAGGTTTGAGTTCACTGAGAGGAACCTTGGAAAAAAAGGCCATGCAATCTACCTCCCCCAAAATCAACCACTCAAAACTCTAAAGGGCAGTTCTACTTTGACATACATGGGGTTGCCATGAGTTGGAATCAACTCACCGGCAACTGGTTTGCTTTTGTTTTGGTTTAGAGCCAGGATTCAAACCCTTGAGCACTTCACACTCTACCCAGTGCTCTAGTTACTTGTGGTTCTGTCTAACCTTACCTTTGGATTAGGAGTTCATGGAAGCCAGCAAACCTAGGCTTCCTCCTACATTAGAGTAAACTTGTGCTCTGTTACTGACATTTTGATTCAGCTGTCTCACTTTCCCAGTGTGGAGTGGCATTTATTTTCAATGCGTCTTTTTCAAGTGTATCAGTTCAGGGCTCCCAGACTCAATCCTTTCATGCTCAGCCCCTCTGTAGACTCTAGTCACAGGTAAGCACCAGGTCCGCTCTGAGCAGTGAGGTCCCTTCCTCTTCACGGCCTCAGCTGTAAGAGATCTGTTTCTTGAGGGAATCTCCAGAATATTCTCAATGTGCTGTCACCTCCAGATCACAGATTCCACAGACAAGACATTTCTTTTGAAGGCAAAGAAAACCACAAGGCAAACACTCTTTATGTGAATAAATTTGAATATTGATTATTGGTGTGAACAAATCTACTTTTATACTAGGAAGTTATTAAAGAATTTTGCATTTCCTCTTTTTGCTTGGACTGTGGTGTATTTATCTGTCTAGTGTTACAAGAAGGTCTGGTGGCATGGTGCCTAAGGCATTTGACTGCTAACCAGAGGGTTGGCGGTTCAAACTCACCAGCTGCTCCTTGGAAGGAAGACTAGGCAATATACTTATGTAAAGACTTACTGCCTCAGAAACCCAGAGGGGTTGCTATGAATCGGAATTGACTCTGGCAGTGAGTTTGAGTGTTATAGGACATCTATCTCATAGTACTATTCAGACTAAAACCAATCAACCAACCAAACAAACAAAAACTTCTTAGAAGTCACCTGGATCCTTTTTATCTCAGCTGCCATATCTAGGACATGGAAAAACCAAGCAGACCTACCCGTTCCCCTGTATTTCAACTCTGAGCACCTTTCTCTACCTCCACTGCTGTCACCCAGGCTTAGACCTCCACCATCTCTCTTCTGGAATAATATATATTTTAAAACATTAATCAGATTACATCTTCTATGAATCTGATAAGGATTTCCTATTACACTCAGAGCAAAACCCAAATCCCATATCTGACCTCACTTACAATGCCTGGCTCTGATGAAGGACCACTGACCCTCTTGCTGTTTCTTCAGTACACCGTGCTTATTCAAGTCTTAATGTCTTTGTGCTTGTTGATCCCACTAACTGCTCAACTTCTAACACCCACCCGAGATTTTTCCAGGACTCATTCCCTTACTTCACTCATTGTAAATGTCATCTCTCAAGACAGGTCTCTTACCTAAAAGAAAGTCACTCCTTCAGGCTCTGTATATTTATCCTGCATGATTTTCACATATTACTATCTGATATGATCATCTACCTACCTACATATCTATCTATCTATCTATCAAGTTACTTACTGTCTGTCTCTGTGGTAAGCTGTATTATAATGCTCCTTCTAAAAAATTTCCATGCCTGACCATGAAATCTTTGAATATGTTGTCTTACACAGTGAAAGAGACTTTGCAGATAAGATTAAGAATTTTGAGATGGGCAAATTACCCTGGATTATTTGAGTGGGCCCAGTGTATTCACAAGATCCTTTTAAGACAAAGGCAGAAGTACCAGAGTCAGAGAAAGATGTAAGGACAGAAGCAGGGGTCACAGGGAAGGGAAGAAGCTATGCTACTGACTTTGAAGATAGAGAAAGAGATCTTGAGCTAAGGATTGCAGTGGGGCCTAGAAGCTGGCACAGGCAAGGAAATTGATTCTCGAGTAGAACCTCTAGAAAGAATAGGGGCCTGCTGACACCTTGTTTTTGAAATAACAAAACTGAGTTCAGGCTGTAAAATAAGAAATACGTGTTGTTTTTTAAGCTTAATAGATTTAGGTTATTTTAAATTTGTTACAGAGGCAGTTGGAAACTAATATACATACTAGAATATAAACTGTAAGAACATGAGGATTAGTACCTAGAATGTATTCAGATCACTTAAAAATGGTTTGTTGAATCATTGAAAGGATGTATGACTTATGTGTTTACATGTGTGTCCTTGACACTAGTGTGAGAGTAGCTTGAGGGCAAGGGCTATTGTTGTTAGTTGTTGAGTTGCCCCCTGCTCACGGCAACCCCATGCACAAAGGGATTGGATCATTGTGATCCACAGATTTGTACATCTATCACCTTTCATGCCTGACACACAGCTGTCAACTCAACTTGTAAATGAATTGAAGGAAGTAGCGTTACATTTGCCAAACTGAATGATCTGGAAATAGTTGATAATGTTGTGGTTAAATATATATATTTTTAGGTATATACCAAAAAACCAAAAACAAACTCATAGTCTCTCAAAACGAAAACCAGAATGTAGGCAGGTAGTGGAGATTTTGTTTGCTTATTTTTGCATACCTGACTTCAAACTCTCAGCATGGAGCTAAGAGTAAAGAAGTCCAGTTATGAATGAAAAGAAGCTCAAAGATGTGCACTTTTTGGTTCTCATTCTATTTCAAGAACTCCTTCTCTAATGAAAGGATCCAGCTCCTCCTTATGTTTTGAAAACACTTATCCACAAGGTACTGAGAGAGTCTAAAGGGCATGGGAGGCTCAGGAAGGCCTTGAGCTTCACTCAGCAGCTACCCCAAGAACCCTGAGCTCTGTTGGATGTGCCCAACCCATGTGCAGAAGCTGCTTCCCATAATGCAGTTTGGCTTCTGCACTCCATGGATTAGCTAGGGCCGATTAAATAACCAATTTACGTTCTCATGGCTGTTAAAATGCATGCTGTGTCTGCATGATAGATGGTTATGTCCTCCTCTGAACCATCATTCCTTTCCTAGGATTTTTTCCCCTCAAAAATAAGTCTAAAATAATACTGCTTGGGAAACAGGGAATTCAAAACTTTTTTGGTTAATTCTAATGAAGTCATATAACCTAGATGGCATGAGTAATTCTACTTATGTGAGGGCTGCCAGAGATGTGGGTCAGACGCCCACTGGAAGGCAGGGTGGCACAGTGGAATGCACAAGGCCTTGAAGCCAGACCAACCTGGCTTCTAATTCCAGATGGGCAGCTTATTAGCTCTTTGGTCTTGGGCAAGCCACACAATCTCTTTGTTTTTCTACCTTGTAAAATGGGAATTATAGTGTAGTATGAACAGTAGAAAGGCATATATAAGTACCTGCACACTAGCAGTTCTAAATTAGGAGCCACAAACTCAAATTTCCACAGGGGTTTGGCAGGTAGCATAAAAGAGCAGAGCTGGCCAGGTGGGACCTGTAATGAATTGGCAACCACAGGCCCCATAGAAAGGGACAGCTGCTGCAGAGTTCCATCCAGCTGGGTGTGATCATGTGGAAACCAGGGCCTGGCTTTCCAGAGCCTCCCATTTTTTTCAAGAGAAATAAGAACTGAGATTTTTTCAAAGACATGCAATTTCTTAAGCTTCAGATGTTGATGACTAATTTATTTATTTATTAAAGAAAATACTTATCAGGTCAACCACAACATCTATGAATAGATTCTGGCCCAAAGTCCATCATCTATTAATGATTTTTGCTGTAAAGAAATGATCATTATTATTATAACTTTGGGGAAGCTTTTGAAAACAAAAAACATCATATTGTCTGAAGGAAATGCTCTCAGTTTGAAGCACCATTTGCTGGGACTGGTCTGCGATGAAGTTTTCACTGTCTTGTGATAAAATGAAAAAAATGAATTCATGACTCCCCATCCCTCAATGATAAGCTAAATTTACTTCATTTAAAATTTTTTAGAATAAGTTCTTTTTTTTTTGAAGTGTTCTTTATGAAATATTTGTGAGGGTAGGTGACATTAAGGTTTAAGTTGTTAGTTTTTCATGCCTTCACTTGGAAAAGTTGGCAATATTGTTCTGGACTCCCTCCCTTTTTCAATTGTGTGTGTGTGTGTGTGTAACATCCTGAGGACTAGAGACCACTGGTTTAGGACATTTCTACTACAGTGAATTTTTGTCATGAGCTCTGTCCATTCACCACTACCACCACCAGTTGCTGTCCTCTGCCTGAGGTTCCAACTCATAGAGACTCCATAAGGGTCAGAATAGAACTGGACTCCGTAGAGCACCTCTGTTTAGACTCAAACTTCCAACCTTACAATTAGTTGCAAAGTGTGTTAATCATTCATACCACCCAGTGACTTCTATGTTCATCCTGGGTATGGTAAAAGCTCTTACTTGCTCCTCTATCTATTTTCCCCTTCTTCCTTAGTAATAGAATGTTCCACTGAGTCCATCACCATTATGAATAGAGAGTCTATTTCACAGTCCCCATGCAGCTCGGTGGCCATTTGACTAAGTTCTAGTCAATGATAAGCAGATATATATTAAAAACAATTTTTAAAAAATGTCCTCAAAAAATAACTACCATGCACCCCTTGTCTTTTCTTCCCTTCTTTCTCCATACTGCTACTTAGAATGTGAGGTGAGTGTGAAATCTGGAGAATCATCTTGAATTTTAAAGCAGGAAGCTTATAGAATCCCACAGATTGTTTATGGTCATTGTGCCACATTACATAGTCATCCACTCAAGTATCTACTGAGTGCTTACTATGTGCCAGACAATATTTTGGAGAACACAGTGAACAAAATTGACAAGGTCTCTGACTTTATTCTAGTGTAAGAAATAGTCAATATACAGACTATATTTATTTTATTAAATAAATACTTGCAGATGATGTTAAGGGCTATTTAGGTTTACTGGGCAAACATTTAAAACTGAGTGGTCAAGGAAAGGCTTCTAAGAGGAGGTAACATTTGAGCTTGTTGTTGTTGTTAGGTGCCGTCGAGTTGTCTCCAACTCATAGAGACCCTGTGCACAGCAGAACGAAACACCATCGGGTCCCCGCGCCAACTCCATGATCCCTGCTATACTTGAGCCCATCGTGGCAGCCACTGTGTCAATCCATCTCATTGAGGGCCTTCCCCTCCTTCCATAAGGTTCAATAAGTACTCATAAGACCTCCATAATGACAATGCAGCCATTACAGGTAATCTAAAGGCTCCTCACCTACTCTGAGACTACAGATCCTCCCAGATTGTTTCTCAAGATTACCTACCCTATCGGCAATCTCTGATGGCCCCATCATTCCGAACACTATGAGACACATTTTGTGGTTAGTTGCCTTCAAGTTGGCACTGACACATGACAATCTTATACATAATAGAACAAAACACTGTCTAGTCCTTCATGATTATTGCTATGTTTGAGTCTATTGTTGCAGCTTTTGTGTCAATCCATCTCATTGAAGGTTTCCCTTGTTTTCACTGACCCTCAGCTTTACCAATCATGATGCCTTCTCCTGATGAAGTGTGCAAAAAAAAAAAAAAAAAAGAGTTGAAGTCTCCCCATCTTTGCTTCTAAGGGGGATTCTAGTTGTATTTATTTTAAGATAGATTTGTTCACTTTTCTGGAAGTCTACTATATATTCAATATTCTTTGTCAATATCACAATTCAAACACATCAATACTACTTCGCTTTTCATTGTCCAAGTTTCATAAGCATGAGGCAACTAAAAAACCATGGCTTCTACAGGGTGTTTTTAATAATTTGGTAGGGAATGAAGGAAAGTTATTTCACATACCACCAAAGCTTTGACTCACATAACTGAATAAAAGCATAGCAGAAAGAGAAAGGCCTGAAGTATTTGGGGAACAGCACAGAGGCAGGACTGGAATGTCAGCTGTGGTCCAGGCATGGTAGACGATTAGTGAGTCAGTACAAGGTCAAACTCTAGAGAACTCTGAGGGTATGTCAAACAGTTATGACTTTAGTACTTCTCTCAAGGTGTCACATTATTCACCTGTCAAATGAACTGGCTACATTTTATGAAGGATGGTATCCAACTAGCCAGTAGGCCATTATTCTTGCATTCTGTGTCTGTAGAGGACTCTCTGGGTGCCCTTCTGAGATCCCCTTTACTGAGCTGGTGTGCCCATCACCCAGCTGTGGGAGTGTTGGTTGCTATTGGCTCACTGCTGCTCCCTTCTCCCAGAATAGCCCTTTGTTGAGGAGAATCACTGGGCTGCAAGGATATGCACCATCACCAATCCACTGGCCAAAGTCAACAGCTGATTGACACAGCAAAAAAAAAAAAGCCTAACCCCTTTGCTTCAATTCCTGCTCCAGAGGAACAGACTAAGACTAGTCCTCAGATGAGACTGCAGCCTTACCTTGCTTTATTTCCTTGCTCCAGCCTGCTTTCTCTCCCCTTCTTACTCATGAGTGCCCTCCCCCAGTAAATCAATTCCATAGGAATCTCTGTCTCCAGCTTAACTTCTAAGGAACCTAAACTAAGACTGCTCCCTTGACGTACATCAGTAATTGATCAAAATCTTTTTGCTCTATACACTCAGATTCACCCTTAAAAGTGTCACCATAGCAATTCAAGCAACTTCTGATCAGCTGCTATTGGCAATGGAGAGAAAACTTGTTTGCCAACTCTGAGCTAGGATATTTCGAAGGTCCCCTCATTTGCTAACATTTTACAAAATGACAATGATTCAGACAGCTTTCACTTGTGTTGTGACTCAAGATGGGGAAGCAGAGAGTCAGAGGTACTTGAATTGAAAAAGTTTCAAAGTGGTTTCCCCAGTACTTCTTCTGTACCTGTTTCCTTTGTTCATGAATGTTCCCCCTCCCATAAAATAGATGAAATACTTGGATTCCATTTGTCTAGCATATTGGGCATAAAGGACATTCTCCCTAAACATTTGAAGTTGTCCATTCTCCCATTTTCTCATTTTACCATGAAAAGTACCACCTGCTGATTAGACACAAGAGTGTGGGAGTATGATACTGCAGCAGAGATGTTGAGAGGCCCCACCAAAGGACTGCTCATTGGAACCAAGGACTTCAAGGAAGACATGTTCATCCTCAGGAAAAGAAAAATAAAAAGCAAAAACTCACCCTGTAAAACTCCCTGAAATGGGCAAGAATATCACATGGAGAAGCAGCAGGCTGTTGGGGTGCCTTCCCTCAGGATCAGTTGGGAAATGTTTCAGGAAAGGAGAGGTAGAGATGGAGCCACTGTAGGTTCTGATACTTTGCCTTCTCTTGTGAGTGAGAGGAGGTGATGCCTAAGGGAATGCAGTTGTCATGGAACGAGCCTGACTGATGTGCAGTTTGTACTGAGATCTGTAGTGCAGCCAAGTGGTAGAGATGGCACAGAAGTGACAGGAGGAAAGAGTCTCAGGCAGCCTTTCATAAAGTTTAATTTGTGGAATTAATGTTTGGCAGAATGTTAACCCCAAAAACAATATGAACAGCTATTACAGGAATAAAAACATTACTCATTTTCAATTACAGAATCAATATGCACATTTACATATGTGTGTATGTATGTGTGTATATGTGTATGTATATGTGTGTATGTGTGCATGCATGTATAAACAACAAAATAAAAACTCACTGCCCTCCAGTCAATTGCAACTCATAGCAACCCTTCTTTTGGTTTCCGAGGCGGTATCTCTACGGAAGTAGATCACTCAATCTTCCTTCTGAGGAGTGGCTGGTGGGTTTGAACCACCAGCTTCTGGTTAGCAGTCAAATGTGTTAGTCACTACACCACCAGAGCTCCTTGTATGTGTGTATACATATGCCATATGTATATATAGCAAATTGGGCATAAACTTTTCTGCTTACTTTTCTATATAGATATGTGTATGTATATATATATATATATATATATATATATATATATACATATATATATATATATATATATATATATATATATATTTACAAACACACAGAAGCAGCTGAGCAAAGCAGAGAAGAGTTTGGATAGCAGCTGAGCAAAGCAGAGAAGAGTTTGGATTCTGGAAGCAGACTGCTTGAGTTCAAACCCTGGCTCTAACAATAACTGGTGTGATTTTGGGAAGGTGACTTACCTGCTCTGTGTCATGGTTCCATCATTTGTAAAATGTGGATAACAATAATACCTAACTTCACAGAGCTGTTATGAGGATTAAATGAGTTAATCTTTGTAAATCATTAAAGGAGTAGATAATGTGTGCTATGTAAATGTTTGCTAAATAAACAGGGTACATCTTGTCAAATGTAATTGAGAGAAAATGGGTTAAATTGATTTATTTACTGCAGAACTCCTCAGAAGCTAAAGTGATAATGTCCCTTATGACAGGAATATGACCTGTAGCTACCCCAGAGTTTTTTTTTTTTTTATTTTTTATATAGAACATTTTGTAGGATAATCATCTTTGAAATAGTAAGAAAAACACCGATTAAAGAGACCCATTAAAAACACCTATTGGGTGAGGTGACAAAAGGCAGTAAATTCACTTTTATTGAGAAACTGGTATGTGCCAGTGCTGTGATAGGTACATTATTTACTTCATCTTTAATCAAACTTGTGAGTTATTAAGCCTGCATTTTGTAGATAAAAAAATTGGAGCTTCAGAATGATATAGAACTTGGCCAAGGAAAGAGTTATCTGCATCCAGGGCAGAGTGGGATTCTGACCTAGGGCTGAGAATTCAGGAAATCCACTCTGAGACAAAGAGCAGGAGAGCAGGGCTGCCAGAAACAGGACAGCAGGGAAGAGACAATTGGTGGCAAGGACAATGGCCAGAGAAGTTAGATTCAAAATTCTTGTTGTTTCTTCATTTGCTACTTTGTTACCATCTATTTGCTTCCCATAGGGATCAGTGGTAATCCTCTTAGAAGAGATGGGGATAAATCCCAAAATACATCTATTAACAGAACCAGGAGTAAGAGAGAGGCAAAGGGAGTGGATTAAAGAGTAAAGGGCTTTGAGCCAAGATCAACTTTTAAACAAGTTGTGAAGTAGATGAGGTTAATTATAACCTCCCCCTACCTCCTCACCCCTATTCTGACTATTCTCACCTTAATTTTTGGGAACTCCTATCTCTCTTCCTTAGATTTCTTACGGAGAAACCTAGAAGAGGTTTTGGGGTCAGTTAGATATAGAACAAGACCCACTTGGCAGAGTAGCTTTGGGAAATCCTCTTATTCTTTCTGTCTTGGTTTCCTCATCTGAAAAATGGGGACAAAAATATAGTCTTCCGGGGCTGCTGAGGAGATAAAATGGCAGACCTCATGGCCAGCATGTAGCACAGTGCTCGGCCCCCAGACACACAGCAGATGGCTCTTCTGTCCTCATGCCTTCCATCTTTGGCAAGCAGCAGGAGGAGCAGAGAAAAGGGAACACAGATCCAGAGGGGAGAGAGCAAGGCAGGAGGAGAGAGAAGGAAAATGCAACAGCTGCAATGCCACAGGCTCCGGGTCTAGAAACAGGGGGGCAGCTCAGCAGACACACCCACTGCTCTAAATCCTTAGCAGCAACAGAAGGCAGAGCGTTTGTTTGCATTTCTTTCTGCTCTGGATTGTTGCTTCCTCACTGACAAGACAATCTGCAGACTGTCCTAGTTTCTCCTACTTACCGTCTGTCTTGGGTTCAAAGGTTTGGTTTTTTGTGTGTGTGCATGTGTGTGCGTGCGTGCACGCATGTGCATGGGGGGTGCACAGAGTGAGAGAGGGAGAGAGTTAGAGAGAGTTAGTTCCAGAGGGGGAGGATTTAGCCTGAAAATAAAAGGCCTTTCTTTAATTCAGCAATTGTATTTCTACCACGAGGGAATGACAAGCTAAGGTAGTCTCCCCAACCCCACCATTCCTTTTTTTTCCCTTGTGAATAAGGGTAGGGCTTGTTCAGGAATGCCAGTTTCTTCAGAGAGCTGGGGGGAAGGTCAAGTTCTTCCCAAAAAAGTTTTAGTGTAGGAATCCCAGATTGAGGCAGACTTTAACAAACAAACTCAGTGCCACTGAGTAGCTTTCGACTCATAGTGACCCCCATTAGGTTTCCAAGGCTGTAAATCTTTATGGAAGTAGATTGCCCCATCTTCCTTCCACAGAGCTACTGGTGAGTTTGAACAGCTGACCTTCTAATTAGCAGCCAAGTGCCTTTACACTCACTATGCCACCAGAGCTTCTTTGAGGCAGACTGAGTGATTATGAATTCCTAAGGAAGGGTTCATCTGAGGCCCCTCACCACAAACTCCTCCTTTGCTAGGCAGGTGACCCGGCACTAGAAGGCACTCAGTAAATACTTACTAAATGGAGAATTGTTGCAGCTCTTGAGCATTAAGGGAGGGTCTTAGTACTGATGAGGAGTGCTGGTGGTATAGTAGCATTTGGCATTTGGCTGCTAACCATAAAGTTTGGCAGTTTGAATCCACTAGCTGCTTTGCAGAAGAAAGGTGAGGCAGTCTGCTTCCTTAAAAAAAACAAAAACAAAAACAAAAAACAACCCATACTCACTGTCATACACTTGATTCTGACTCACAGCAACCCCCACTGGGTTTCTGAGGCTGTAAATCTTTATGGAAGTAGATACCCCCATTTTCCTTTGAGGAGTGGCTGGTGGGTTTGAATCACTGGTTAAGGAACTAAATGCCTTATCCACTATGTCACCAGCTTTGGAAACCCAATATGGGTCACTATGAGTCAGAATCAACTCACCAACAGTGAGTTAGGCTGGTTTGGTTCACTACTGACAGTGACTGGTGTGCATCTGAAGGCAATCACAAATCATTTTCCAAATAGCAGTACCTCTCTCATTTGTATGGTTTCACTGCACACTGCTTGGTGCATAGTAGGCCCTCCAATATTTCTGTAACAAGATGTTTCTTGAACTAACCAGTTGTGTGGACCAAATTTGATATCCTGCATGATTTTCTCAAGCAGTTTTTATGATGAGACACAAACACGGAGCCAGAATTTAGCTGAAGTCTACCAATGGGTTTTGGCAGCGGGATTCAGACTCAAATGCCTTCAGGAATCCTGAAGGGAACCCAAAGGTGGGAAGCAGCTTGTTACCAGAAATAGGAGAGATGGGCAGAAAGAGACAGAGAGTAGGCATTCATACTCAAGTATTTAAATAAAACACAACCACAACAAAACAGAACAAAGGTGAGGTGCATGTTTATAAGCAATTTCAGAAATGACTCCTCTATCTTCAGATATACCTTTTGGGGATGTTAAATGTTTCTACTAACAAGGAGAAGGCAGCTGGCATGGAGAAAAGAAAGAAATTCCTTAGCTCTGATATAGAATTCAATGAAGATGATGGTACAATGTTCCCTTTTTTCTAGTAAATCTGCTGCTCTCGACCTTGGCACTGCCTACTACCTTGAAAACCTTAGGGTCCAGTCATGGGCAGGAGTATTGGACAGAGATTTTGTTTTGAATCCAGTCTGCATGGTAAGCTGTGTGTCTGAGGATGAGACATTAAACTTTGAAGAGGTTGTATTTTCTTCACCTGCAAAGTGGAGGAAATAACAAACTTAACAACAATGACAAGGTATGGAGTATTTTCTGTGGTATTTGCCACAGGGAGGATCTAGTTTAATCCTCACAATTCATCTGTGCAGTAGCTACTATTATCATCTGTTTTGTGGACTAGTGAATTGAGATTTAGGGAAGTTAAATAATTTACCAAGATCACACAGCTAATGGGTTCAAAACCAAAAACCAACCCTGTTGCTGTTGAGTTGACTCTAACTCTTGGTGAGCCCATGTGTATCAGAGAACTCTGCTCCACAGGCTTTTCAATGGCTGTGATCTTTTGGAAGTAGATTGGCAGGACTTTCTTTTGAGGCACCTTTGGGTGGATTTGAACGTCCCACCTTTTGGTTGAAACTTTTGGTTAGCTTAATCCTTTTTTTTTTCTACCTAGGGACTTAAGCCAGGACTACCTAGTTCCAAAGCTGATGTTCTTAAGCATTTTTCTTCTCCATTGCTGCCCTTGCATAATTGTTTGAGGCGTAGGTGGAATTTTCCACATGAAGTGTGCAACATAGCACCTAGCACATAGATGATGCTTGTTAATATATTACTTAGCCACCCCTCTCCCCTGCCTGCTCCTCTTTGAACATTACTCATGCTAAAAGCTGTCAGACCGCTTCTCTGGGCTGTTCATTAGAAGTTTCCACGCAGTGTGAAGGCTTACAATGACTCTCACTTTCAGCATCCTGCAGTCCAGAAAAACAGCACACTGGGGCTGAACCAGCAGCTATCATTATTCTGGGGAAACCACTCTCATTTCAGGCCATGGGGATTCCTCAGGTCTTCCTGAGGCCACACATGGGCTGTGCTTCCACAATTTTGAAATTAACCCTTATTGTCTAGGTGTCTGAATAAGCGAGGTTTTTCAATAATAAGGCAGGGTGATTTATGTGTGGCCCATTTGTCTTCATAATAAATTTATTAAACGATCATTGCTGCTTTTTTTTCCCTTCATATCTGTCATCGGTGGAGTGGTAATTGGTGTTTGAAACCCGTGCTGGCATGTCATCAAACGAGCCTGCTGTTCTGATCAAGCACAGCCCGCTTGGCAGCAGGGAGCCAGAGGAGCTGATGGGGATGGAGAAAACACTGGAGTCGAGGCAGGGAGATCTTCCTGCAGAAGTGGCCCAAGGCTCTGGGTCCCCAAATTAACTCATATTCCCCTGTCTCTCATTCAGCAACAAGGCACGATGGTCTACATTATATTTGGGGATCTCCTCAGACAAGCACAGGTTAAATACACATGCCAGGATGGTGGGCTAGCACTTCATTACAGTGCGTTAATTATCATCACCTCCAACAGCAATTAATAACAATTAAGGGGCTTGTAATAACATGAACACTGTGTGTAGCTGCTTTAGAAGCTGCAGGAAAGTGGGATGGATGGCTTTGGAATACCAGAGTTGGAAGGTAAGCAGTATTGTCTTAAAATAAGAATATGAAAGGAGATGCCAGGCTCTTTGTCACAGGCCACATCCCTCACTCTCATGTTAGGCTGGGCTAAGGAATTCAAAACAGGGAATTAAAAAAAAAAAAAAGACAAGCTTATATGGCCAGTGAGGTATTGTCAAATAGTCAGATTTCAAATGCCCTTAGGCTGGACCTGCATTCTCCAGTTCCAGCATGTTCCTCAGACTACTGTGTCATTACACCGGCCTGAGCCCTGAAGTCAAATCAGTCCCTGCTCTAGGGTGAGAAAGAGTTCAAGAGAGGTCTAAGACAGAGCGGCTTCCTTAGCAGGTCTGTTGTAAAAAGTAAATGAAATAATTCACGCAGTGCACTTACAAAACACTGTCTGACACCAGCAGCTCTTTAAACAAAAACAAAGAATGAATTGTTCTCTTTCCCAGTGAGGCAGCTATGAAAACTTAAGCTTTTCATACCTTGTTCTGGGGTCTGAATAACTGTAAGAGATCTCTGGGGACTTTAGGCAAGTTGTTCAGCCTCTCAGGAATTCAGTTTCCTCAGCAGTCAAAAGGGATACAAATTCCTTTTGGACAGGTTTGTTCTAAGAGTTAAATGAAAAGGTATTTTAAAGGGCCTGTTGCACAGTTGGCACTTAATAAATTGCAATGACTTCCTTTCCTCCTTAATTTTTTCAATGTTTAAGGCTTGAGGTCAGAGAGTCAATTAGCCCCAATCTTGGTTAATAGCAACACATGTTGTAAATCTTTCTTGTATCAGGAAGAACATTTGAGTTCACACACTTTTGGAGCCACACGAACTAGGATAAAACTCAGCTCTGCCACATACCAGCTCTGTGGCTTTTTCCACGGGACTAAACTCTTAGAGCCTAGTTTTTCTGTTAGTGAAATGGGAGGGATAGAAGGAACAAAAGTGTGGTTGAGTGCACTCAATAAGACAACATGTGTAAAGCTCCTAAGAAGCACTGCATGCATAGTAGGTCAGATGGTTACTGCTTAGTTTAGATGTCAAAATAAAAGTCCCTGGATGGCACAAATGGTTAAGTACTCAACTACTAAATTAATGGATTGCACTTCAAACTCACCCAGTGGCTCCTTAGAAAAAAACCCTGACAGTCTGCTTCCGAAAGGTCCCAGTCTTGACAACCGTGTGAAGCAATTCTACTCTGCACACATGGGGTTGCCATGAGTTGGAATCAACTAATGGAACTAACAACAACTATAGGTGTCAGAATACCCAACTTGAAGCCAGAACTCAGACATTCATTACAGGACATGCATTTCATCCATTTGCTAAATTGAATTTGAAATCTTTTTATTCACCTTTTATAACCCAAAACTAAGAAAAAATGACCTATTTACGTTTTAAATAAAGATAAGTTATAATTTTATTAAATGGAGGTACTTTCTAGAAAACCCCATTAGCAAAAGCAACAACAAAAAATACTTTTAAATGAGAGCTAAGCTAAACAAGATCCATTATTCCAAGGCTTCTTTGAGAGTTTTCATACACATACTGCAGAAGATAACGTCTGAAATAAAATATTTTTTCCTAAAAAGGCAAATGCTTTCTTTCTCTAATGAATTGCCAATTTTCTAAGGTTAAATGTGTTGTTTATGGCATTTTCATTTTTTTTTAAAGACGATATTTCTATTTATCTTGAGAAATTACAGAGATGATGAAAATCCTAAATATAATTTAATGCAAATGTATTTAAATTATTACTGTATAGGAAATGGACAAGTCAACCCCGCCACCCCATGTGTGTTAAGATGGATGATGGGAGGGAAGGTGTTTTTTTTTGCCTTGAAAAGGAAGGTGTAGTATGCTCAACACCAGTGGAAGCTACAGAATCAGCATTTATTAGGCAGAAATTATTTACAAGCAATAACTTTTTCTCCTTTCTTCTTCCTTGCCTCCCTCCTTTATTATTTTCTCTATTCTTCTTTTTCATATATATTCCTTTTATTCTTTTCATTCCCCTCTCTTATCTCTCCTCTGCCTCTTTCTCTCTTTTTGTACTTCTCAATGTCTTCTTCCTCTCCTTTGTGTTTTATCCCCAGTTCTGTCTTTTTCTCTGTATCTCTCTGTCTCCCATTCTTTGTCTCTCTCTGTATTTCTTTCTGTGTCAGTTTACCTCATCCCTTCTTTCCCTCCTTCTATCTCCTTCCCTTCATCTCATTCAAAGTCACAGTCTAAACATTGGACTAGGCATTGCCAGTTGCCATGAAGCTGATTCTGACTCAAGGTGACCCCATGTGTGTCAGAGTAGAATTGTTCTCCATAGGGCTTTTAATAGTTGATTTTTCAGAAGTAGGCCTTTCTTTTAAGGTGCCTATGGTTGGACTAGAATCTCCAACCTTTAAATTAGCACCTAGCTCTCTGTTTGCACCACCCAAAGAACCTGGGCAGGGCATTGTTGTCATTTATGTGCCATCGAGTTGTTTCTGACTCATAGTGACCTTATGGACAACAAAATGAAACAATGCCAGTCCTGTGCCAGGCTCACAATCCCTGCTATACCTGAGTCGATCACTGCAGCCACCGTGTAAATCCATCTTGTTGAGGGCCTTCCCCTCCTCATTAACCCTCCACTTAACTAAGCATGACATCCTTCTCCAGAGAATGGTCCCTTCTGACAACATGACCAGAGTAGGTGAGATGAAGTCTGGCCATTCTCACTTCCAAGGAACATTTTGGCTGTACTTCTTCCAGGACAGATTTGTTAGTTCTTTTAGCAGACCATGGTAATTTCAGCATTCTTCATTAACACCACAACTCAAAAGTATCAACTCTTCTTCAGTCTTCCTTATTCATTGTCCAGCTGTCACATGCATATGAGGCAACTGAAAACACCATAGCTTGGGTTAGGGGCATCTTAGTCTTCAAGGAAATCTCTTTTCCCTTTAGCACTTGAAAGAGGTCTTTGCAACAGATTCGCCCAATGCAATACGTCTTTTGATGTCCTGACTGCTGCTTCCATTGGTGTTGATTGTAGAACCAAGTAATATGAAGGCTTTGACCATTTCAATCTTTTCTTCATCTATTGTGATGCTGCTTATTGGTCCAGTTGTGAAGATTTTTGTTTTCTTTATATTGAGATGTAATCCACACTGCAGACTGTAGTTTTTAATCTTCATCAGTAAGTGCTCCAACTCATCCTCACTTTCAGTAAGCAAAGTTGTATTGTCTGTATATCTCAGGTTGTTAATGAGCCTTCCTCCAATCCTGATGCCATGTTCTTCTTCATGTAGTTCAGCTTGGATTATTTGCTTGGCACACAGACTGAATAAGTGTGATGAAAGGATACAACCCTGACACACTCCCTTCCTGATTTTAAACCATGCAGTATCCCCTTGTTCTGTTCGAATGACAGCCTCTTGATCTATGTACAGGTTCTTCATAAGTGCAATTAAGTGTTCTGGAATTCCCATTCTTCTCAATGTTATCCACAATTTGTTATGATCCACACAATTGAATGCCTTTGCATAGTCAATAAAACACAAGTAACATCTTCCTGGAATTCTTTGCTTACAGCCAAGATCCATCTGATATCAGCTATGATATCCCTCATGGCACATCCCCTTCTGAATCCAGCTTGCATTTCTGGAAGTTCTCGGTCAACATACTGCTGTAACTGTTTTTGAATTATCTTCAGTAAGATTTTACTTGCATGTGCTATCAATGATAAAAAACAAAAAACAAAACAAAACAAAAAACCAAACTCACCGTTCTAGAGTCCATCCCAACTCATACTGACTTCTTGGGTTTCTGAGACAGTATCTATATGGAAGTAGATTGCCCAGTCTTCCTTCTGAGGAGTGGCTGGTGGATTTGAACCACCAGTCTTCTAGTTAGCAGTCAAATGCTTTAGGCACTACACCGCCAGAGCTCCTATCAATGATATTGTTTGATAATTTCCACATTCTGTGGGTCCACCTTTCTTTGGAATGGGTACAAATATGGATCTCTTCCAGTCGTTTGGCCAGGTAGCTGTCCTTCAAATCTCTTGGCATAGCCCATTGAGTGCCTTGAGCACAGCATCCATTTGTTGAAACATCTTAGTGGGTATTCTGTCAATTCCCAGAGCCTTGTTTTTTGCCAATTTCTTCAGTGCAACTTTGATTTCTTCCTTCAATACCATTGGTTCTTGATCATATGCCACCTCCTGAAATGGATGATCATCTACCAATCCTTTTTGGTATAGTGATGCTGTGTATTCCATTCATCTTCTTTTGATGTTTCCTGGGTCATTCAACATATTGCCCATGGAATCTTTCAATATTGCAATTTGAGGCTAAAACTTTTTCCTTGGTTCAGCTCAAGAAGTGCTGAGTGTGTTCTTCCCTTTTGGTTTTCTAAATGTTTGCACATTTCATTACAATAACTGACTTTGTCTTCTTGAGCTGGCCTTTGAAATCTGCTGTTCAGCTCTTTTATCCTGTCATTTCTTCCATTTGCTTTAGCTACTCTCCACTCAAGGGCAAGTTTCAGAGTCTCTTCCAACATCCATTTTGGTCTTTTCTTCTTTTCCTGTCTTTTTAATGACCTCTTGCATTCTTCATGGATGATGTTCTTGATGTCATCCCACAATTCCTCTGGTTTTTGGTCATTAGTGTTCAATGCATCAAATCTATTCTTTAGATGGTCTCTAAATTCAGGAGGGATATAATCAAGGTCATACTTTGCCTCTCATGGACTTGTTTTAATGTGTTTACCTTCAACTTGAACTTGCATATGAACAGTTGATGATCTGCTCCACAGTCAGCTCCTGGCCTTATTTTGGCTGAAGATAATGAGTTTCTCCATCACCTTAAGGCTTATTTTTTTCCCACAGATGTAAACAATCTGATTCCTGTGTACTCTATCTGGTGAAATCCATGTGTATAGCCACCATTTGTGTTGTTGAAAAAAGGTATTTGCTATGGATAAGTCGTTGGTCTTGCAAAATTCTATCATGCAATCTCCAGCGCTATTTCTGTCACCAAGGCCATAGTTTCTGACTACTAGTGATTCTTCTTGTTTCCAACCTTTGCATTCCAATCACCAGTGATAATCAACACATCTTGATTGCATGCTCAGTCAATTTCTGACTGCAGAGGTTGGTAAAAATCTTCAATTTCCTCATGTTTGACTTAGGTGGTTGGTGCATAATTTGAATAATAGTAGCATTGACTGGTCTTCCTCATAGGCATGTGGGTATTATCCTATCACTGATAGCATCATACTTCCAGATAGATCTTGGTACAATCTTTATGATAATGAATGCCATTCAATTCTTCTTCAATTTATCATTCCTAGCATACTAGATCATATGATCATCTGATTCAAAATGGCCCAAACCAGTCCATTTCAGCTCACTAATGTGTAGGATATCAATCTTTATGCATTCCATTTCATGTTTGACAACTTCCAATTTTCCTAAATTCATACTTTGCACATTCCATGTTCCAATTATTAATGGATATTTGCAGCCATTTCTTCTTATTTTGATATGTGCCACATCAGCAAATGTGGGGCCTGAAAGCTTTATTCTATCCACACCATTAAGGTCAGCTGTACTCTGAGGAGGCAGCTCTTCTCCAGTTGTATTCTGAGTGTCTTCCAACTTCTAAGGGGCTCAGCTTCTGGCACTATATCACACAAGGTTTCAGGACTATTCATAAAGTTTTCCAGTAATATACCAGACAGTTTTTCACTACTATTCATAAGGTTTTCATTGGCCAATTCTTTTAGAAGTGGATGGCTTATTCCTTCTTCTGAGTTTGTCCTAGTCTGGAAGCTCTGCTAAAACCTGTCCATCATGGGTAATCTTTCTGGAATTTGAAACACTAGTGGCATAGCCTCCAGCCTCACAGCAACAGTCAAGCCACCACAGTATGACTAAATGACAAACAAGTTTGTCTTCCTTAGCTGCTCCCTGCTCACTTACCTGGCCTGCCCCGGGGGTGCTAACACCCACCTTCTGCTGGTCCTGTGGGTGGCTTATTGCACCCTGCCCCTGAGGTGGCTGAATGCATGCAAACACCTGCCTTCCACTGGTCCTGGGGCTGTCTTACTACTTTTGCAGGTAGGAGGCTAGAAGTCCAAATCCAGAGTGCCAGCTCTAGGTGCTGGGTCAAGCCTCTCGACCTTGGGCTTCAGCTCTGCCTGTTGCTCCAGGCCCAGCAGAGCCACCTAGAGGGTTCTTCTGACTCACACAGTTGCTGGCTGCTGAGGCTGATGAACACAAGATTGACAGGTAAAATGGCACAAAACCAAGATGGGCAGGCAGCATGGTAGGCCACTTGTTCAAGTCCAGGAATAGGAGATGAATACTTAGCCAATATAGGATCCGGATGTGTCAAAAAGTTAGCGACCTTCCTCAAATCTTCTCCATACATACTGGAAACAGGCCACACCCTGAGGGCAAATATTTAGCCCTCAGATTGTAATATTCTGATTACAATCTAATCAAAGAGAATAACTACATCCAGCTTCTTAGCCACTCAAAACCATGGCCTAACCAAGTAGATACACAATCTTAACTACCATAACCTCAAGGTCTCATGGGAAATGCAAATAGAGAAAGCCTACAAAAGAGGAAGTATTAAATTGGAAATCAGCAAGCACCCTGGGAGTACTGTATTTTATTAGCACCATCTTGGAAAGTGAAAGAAAGTCAAATATAGAATAACATTTTAAGATGGATCTTGCAGAATGAAGAAAGTTTTTGAGGAAAAGGGATTGGTAGAAATAAATACAATGATAGATCTGATTAAAGAAAGTTTAAGAAATGGTGAGAAAATTAATTCAGGTGCAGCTGGATTACAGGAATGTGAGGGCAGGAGTGTCAAGTGTGAGAGGTCTGTAGAGTGTATAGAGTGTTGTTTGAATGAGAAGACCTTATAGCTGTACACAGTCCTGGCTCTGTGCCAAGTCCTATCTTTTGGATTAACAGACTGGCTTATAAAAAATCACTATCGACATCATGGGAGCTCTGGTAGCATAGTGGCTAAGACACTTGCCTGCTAACCAGACGGCTGGCGGTTCAAACCCACCAGCCACTCCCTGGAAGGAAGGTTGGGCAATCCTACTTCCGTAGTGATACTGCCTCAGAAACCCAAGGAGGGGTCGCTATCAGTCGGGTTTGACTCGACGGCATATAACAACAACAACAACATCAACATCATAATTTTATGAAATAAATGACATATTTAAAACCAAAAGGAGAATAAAATGAATAACCACAATAAAGGATACTCCTTTGAAATAGGTACATTTAGGTTTGTGTAAAGCTTGTTATGCCCATTAACTCATTGCCATCAAGTTGATTCCAACTCATAGCAACTCACAGGGCAGAACTGCCCCACAGGGTTTCCAAAACTCTTATCTTCATGTGAGCAGGCTGCCCCATCTTTCTTCTGTAGAGTGGCTGGTAGGTTTGAAGCACTGACCTTTCAGTTAGCAGACAAGCCCTCTCACCAGTGCACTATAGCGTCATTTTTTCCCCTCTGATTTGCTTCAACACAGTGAAAACCTCATTAGTGATCTTAATCACTACTCTTCTACAGATCTGCACTTGGGAAGCACTGCTGTATGCAGTACTGCAAAACAAACCCACTGCCATTGAGTCAATTCTGACTCATGGCAACTCCTATAGGGTTTCCAAGGCTGTAAATCTTTACGGAAGTAGATTTCCTCATCTTCCTCCCACAGAGCAGTTGGTGGGCTTGGATCGCTGATCTTCTGGTTAGCTGCCAAATGCCTTACCCACCGCACCACCAGAGCTCCTTGTATGCACTTCCAAGGAGGTTATATTTGCATTTGAGGGGCAGTGAAGAACCAGTTCAGGTTTAAGGAGATGGGGGCTAATGCCCTTCAGTGGGACTCTTGGAACACTCAAGGCAGGGAGTCAGCTTCCAGAGATAATGTCCTTGCTGTGTTCTGTGGGTCACAAATGATGACCTTTATTTCCACATCCATTATTAGGAAATGATATCAGAGGATGGTTGTGGTAATTAAATTAGCTAATAGAGGTGAAGAGGGCATTGATAGTTCAGTGGTAGAATTCTTTCCTTCCACATGGGAGACGTGGGTTTGATTCCCAGCCAAAGCACTTCATGTACAGCCACCACTTTTCTTGTCAGTAGATGCTTGCATGTTTCTGTGATGTTGAATAGGTTTACAGTGGTGTTTATAGACTAAGATGAGGAAGAAAGGCCTGGTGATCTACTTCCCAAAACCAGCCAATGAAAATCCTGTGGGTCACAATGCTCCAATCCCATTGTGCATGATGTTACCATGAGTTAGGGGCTGACTTGATGGCTGCTAACAACAATAGGTGTGAAGTCATTAAATATCTGGAAATCTATGTGTGAAGAATCTTTAGCATCAAAGGGTGGTGCTGTTCTTAGAATCTGATGTATGTATGTACGGAGTGTATGTGTTTGAAAGGTGAAGCTGGACCATATGGAGCTGCTGGAGGATGGTGGTGGTCAGGCTGAGTCTTCCCATGCCTCTCAAGCACCTATACACAACAAACATTCCTGGAGCTTTTACTATGTGCCAGTCATCTGCTAAGGGCTTGGCTTTATTAGTCATGCAACCATTTCTGTGTACTCACTATATAAGAAATCATGTATCTGTTCAGTTGTCGTACTAAAGAACTAGTGATGGAAAGTGCAATGTCTTTTTTTTTCACAAATGTAGACCCAGAACCGAGCATACTAAATTGTAACTAGTAAATGTTCAATAAATATTTTTAATTGGAAATAGAAAAGAAGTCTCAAGGTCTTATAACTACTTAGGGTACAAAAGTAGGATTTGAAGCAAAGTCTGACTCCACAGCCTATGCTCTTAACCACTGTGTGAACATTGCTCTGACCCTATTCCCAAGATAATATGCTGTGTTATGCCAAGGTCTGGAGGTAACTGGCCAGGGGAATGGCTGGCAGAGGGTGGCTGGCAGTGGGGTGGCTGGCAAGAGGGTGGCAGCCAGAAGGCCGTTTAGCTTCTCTGTCTATTTGAGTCCCCACCAAACTAACCCATACCTGTTGAGTTGATTCTGACTCATAATGACCCTATAGGGCAGATTAGAAGTTCCTCATAGGGTTTTTAAGGGTGTTAATCTTTACAAAAGCAGACTGCCACGTCCTTCTTCCATGGAGTGTCTGGTAGTTTCAAACTGTCAAACTTTCAGTTATCAGACAAGCACTTAACAACCACACAACCAGTGCTCCTGTCCAAGTCCCAGTACCTAGTTATTCCTCTCTGAATAGATCCCTGGGATTATCACTCTTTGCACTATTTACTGGACACCCTGGCAGAAGACGATGCCAAGTATTCATGCTTCAGGGTCCAATTCAACTATCACCTCCCCAAAGGCTTCCATAGCTCCCCTCAAAGTGGAGGTATTGGGGACCATTTTTGTGTACCATAGTTGGTGGTAGAGTAAAAAGAACACTGTTATGGTTTGAATTCTAACCCCCCAACCCCCAGAAAGATATGTTGACGTCTTCAGTTCTATACCTGTAAATTGACTTTGTTTGGGAATATCCGCGGATTAGCATCATAATTTTATGAAATAGATGACTGAAGATGTTATCTGTTAAGTTAACATGTGTTCATAGTGAAGTAGAGTGAATCCTTATTCTATGTGACTGGTGTCCTTACAAAAGAGGAGCAGATGCTCTGAAACAAGGAGACAGGGGAAGGAGGCCATGCAATTTTGCAGCTGCAAGGAAAGACACACCAGGACTACCAGAGGATAAGAGAATGCCATGGAACGAATTCTCCCTCAAAATTTCAGAAGGAATTAACATAACCAATGTCATGACCTCAGACTTTCAATTTCCAGAACTATGAGACAATTCATTTCCTTTGTTCATAGCAACTCACCTGGTAGTATTTGGTTATGGGCACCCTACATAACAAAACAAGCATCTGCTTTGGATTGAAATAATTTGGAACTGAGTCTTGCCTCTGCTTAATGTAAGCTGAGTGACCTTAACCAAATCACAGTCTCTCTGAGCTTTAGGTTCCTTATCTATACATGAGGAATTATAACTCTTGCTTTATCTAACACTTCAAGGATGTTTTAAGATCAAATTCAATGAGATGACCTGTAAAGAAGCATTAATAAAGTGTATTGTGCTGGATCGGGAGCTCTGGTAGCGTAGTGCCTAAGGCACTTGACTGCTAACAAGAAGGTTGGTGGTTCAAACCCACGAGCCACTCCTCAGAAGGAAGATGGGGCAATCTACTTCTGTAGTGATATTGCCTCAGAAACCCAAGGAGGGGTCGCTATGAATCGGGTCTGACTTGAGGGCACAAAACAACAACAACAACAACATTGTGCTGGATCAGTGCTAGTTATCAGGTTTAGAGGTCAGGTTGAAATCACAGTCTGAAGTCACAAAGAAATGGGCAGTTCAGAGCTGGACAAAAGTGTAGCATATACTGTGGCCATCTTAGTGAGTTACTCCTCACCCTCCCTTTCCTTTCCAACCATTGAATCTTAAGTCATTCATTCCTTTATCACACATTCACCAAGTGGTCATTCAATATCAGGTACTTGACCCTGAAAATACTGAAATGAGATTGCTATGATCCAATGCCTTTCCCTGGGAAGCTCGCAGTCTGCTTGGGAGGCAGACAGGTAAATTGACAACTGTCATAAAACATCTGTCTCTCCTTAATCATACATGAATTTTGTACTATTCACTCAAAAAAATCACTGTTTAACTTATTAGCAAGTATCTTTGCTTGCAGTACTCACATTTGTGACCCGTATTTCCTATTTTGCTTCCACATTGATTATTTAATCTGCTCATTGATTATTTAATCAGGCACTTTTATCAAATTAGTTCTGTGAAGGTTTGTTCTTCTAATTTCTAGCTTTTATTATCATTCTTCATTATTTTCTGAGTCTTTGTATTGGAAGCATTTTGATCTAGTCTCATAGCAATAATTAAGCCTAACACTTCTATTGTACTTATTAGATGCCCAGTGATATTCCAAGCACTGTACTCACATTAACTTAATTAATAGCCTATTTGATGTCTCCTCACATGTCTCTGAAACATTTTTATAGTTTCACAGATTTCTTATAGTTCTTACAAATTTAAAACCTTTGATTAAAAACATAAATGTGTAAACATGCATAAAATTATATAAGCAATTAAGTGTTCAGAAACATATATAATTCTTACAGTTTTCTGCTCTGTAGTGAATTATAAAAAGTGACACATTTACTATTACATATTCTATAAATTCTAAGCTAATTTTAAAATAAGACTACAGAGAAGCAGCCAGAAGCACAAACATTTCTTATAAACTGTCAGGATCTATCTGTCCCCTGCCTGTCATCAATATTTATAAACATATGATTTTCTGACGGCCACTGGCTGGAGTGTGCATATGAAAACCTCACCTGACTAACATTGGAGAAACATGCCTGAGGGCTTTAGAATATTACAGAGGTGAGGAGGAAGAGAAGGAGGTGTGTCCACAAATTAGTGGGATACTATCAAGGAGCTAAGGAGCTCTGGTGGCATAGTGCCTAAGGCATTTGACTGCTAACCAGAAGGTTGGTGATTCAAACCCACCAGCCACTCCAGAAAGGAAGACTGGGCAATCTACGTCCATAAAGATTTACTGCCTCAGAGACCCAAAGGGGATTACTATGAGTTGGAATTGACTCGATCACAGTGGGTTTGGTGGTTTTTTTCTTTTTGTATGAAGGAGCTAACAGCTTAAGAAGAGGAAAAAGGAAAAGTTTGAAACATCTTCAAAACATGTTTCTAATACTACACCTTTTGGGTAAACATTGTTGGGATTCTCATGACAGCCTGTTTTTTATTTATTTTTTTAAATTGTGATTTGGATAAAGATTTACAGAGCAAATTCACTTTCCATACAGCAGTTCGCATACATTGTCTCATGACATTGACCACAATTTACCACAATGCAACAGCTCCCCTCAAACTTCCTGCCGATAATTACCTCTTCCCTGTGTCCATCCCTCCATGTACTCCTGCCCCCTGAGCTATCTCCCTGTGCATAAGCAGCCCTTCTTTCTTCCATGATTATTCTCTCCAAGGAGTGCATCTAGCTCAGGTAAATGTTCAACTCATATGCCTGTCTTTTGCTTGGCTGGAAGCCACAGGTGTGGGTTCAATTCCAGACCTGATGGGCAGCTAGGAGCCATAGTCTCAGTGGTTCCACCAGGCTCGGTCAGACCAGCAAACCTGGTTCTCTCTTCTTCTTCTTTTTTTTTTTTTTTTATTTTTCTCCAAATGATTTTGAGTATTGTCCACATTGTTCTCCCTCTCTATCCAGGATCTCCTACATAGACCCCCTTCCAAGTGGTTGACATTGGTAGCTGGGCACCATCTAGTTCTGGTCTCATAGTCATATAGGCTGCAGATTGGATGGTGTACCAGTCATGAGGACTGATTGTATCCATGGTTTTCTTCATTCTTCTTTGCTCTGGACGAGGAGAGACCCATTGTTGAATCTAGATGGCAGCTTGCAAGCTTTTAAGATTCCATTCGCTACTCACCAAAGTAGGAGGTGGAACAATGTTTTGTGTAGTATTTTATGCCAATTGAGCTTGATGTCCCCTGCGACTATGGTCCTGAGCCCACAGGTTCAACTACTCGGTCCCTCTGGGTAGCTGGCTGTGACCAAGCAGTGACTACCACCTTGCCTCTTGTCAGCTCTACTATACATCTGGGGATTCAGGTCATACACATAAACTTATAGGACCATTGTCTGCCAACCCTATACATGTTCTTGGGTACACGCCCTGCTTCATAGACATACCTACTAGTTCAGCCTGGCCACCCATCTGTCCTCCCATATATCCATGTTTGCCTTCACTGACAACGCAGTACTGTATGTGCAAAAGGGTTCATCTTTGTTGTCTATACCTCTCATGTACCTCTCTATGTCCTTCTCTTCCTCAATGCCACCATATTGATCACTCATATTTGGTATATTCCTTTCTCTTCACCTAAATCAATACTTATCTCTATCTATCTAATATTGTTCCCTCCCCTCCCCTCCCACCCCTGGTAACCAACAAAGAATATGTCCTTCCATAGATAAACATTTCCTTGACTTTTACAATAATGGACTAATACAGTATTGGTCCTTTTGTGATTGACTTATTTCACTTAGCATAATGTCCTCCAAGTTCATCCATGTTATGCGGTGTTTTGCAGCTTCTACATTTTTCTTTAGCATTGCATAGTATTTCATTGTGTGTATGTACCATAGTTTGGTTATCCATTCCTCAATTGATGGACACCTCGGTTGTTTCCGTCTTTTGGCTATTGTAAATAGTGCTGTGATGAACATGGGTGTGCATATGTCTGTTCTTGTCATGGCTCTCACATTTTTAGGATATATACCTAGTAATGGAACGGCTGGCTCAAATGGTATTTCTAATTCCAACTTTTGAAGGAATCGCCATACTGCTTTCCACAATGGTTGTACCATTTTACAGTCCCACCAGCAGTGTAT
>NW_006921770.1:2778281-2779952 GCF_000298275.1 Orycteropus afer afer
CTTCATTCTCATTAATTCTGTCTTCCATTGCATCAATTCTGCTCCTTTACCCTTCTAATGTGTTATGTAATTCTGACAATTTAGAATTAATCTTCTGAAATTCCTATCTGTATATTTAGAATCATTTCTAATTTTTCATTTATTTTGTCATTTTGTTCTTTTATTTTCTTCCAAAATTCTTCCAGAGTTTTTTCTGTGTTTTCTTTGGTCTGTCTCTCAATCCTTTGATGATATCTAAATATAATTCTTTTGAATTCCTTATCAGAGAGTTCCAATGCTGCTTCTTCCTCAGGGATGTGTTCTGGATGTGTATCCTGTTCCCTTGTTTCTACCACTTTATCTTGCTTCTTTGTGTGGACTGTGATGGTCCATTGTCTCTGAAACATCATGGCATTGTTGTATTTAGATCTCTGCTAACTGTTTGTGAAGAGCAGCCAAGGGTGATTCAGGCTCTTCTTGGTCGTTTTTTATTGTTGGCCCATTGATGGAGAAGGAGGTGGTGGCTCTTGGTCAGTAAGTGAAGTTGCAGGAGGTGTGGGTGTACTTGTATATTATGGGGACTGTTGCTATCTCCCACTCAGTTAGACAAAAATTACAATTGAATAACCATCAAAAAACTAAAAGCACATGGACAAAAAAATACACCATGTAATCGCACAGGAACAGTAACCAAAAAAAGAAAAAAGGGAAAAAGAAGAAGAAAAAAAGAAGAAAACCTGCAATATCTAGGGATAGGGCAATAAAAGAAAA
The DNA here is from genome assembly GCF_000298275.1 of Orycteropus afer afer. Lineage (NCBI taxonomy): Eukaryota > Metazoa > Chordata > Mammalia > Tubulidentata > Orycteropodidae > Orycteropus > Orycteropus afer. Next base: position 2,779,032 of record NW_006921770.1, read on the forward strand.
AAGGTAGAGAAGGAGAGTAATGAAGAAAAAAATGGGAAAAATGCAAAAAGAAAAACAAGGAACAGGGTTAACCATGAGAAAAAAAAGAAAAAAAGATGAAAAAAAAAAAAAAAAAATTGCAACCAGGAACAAGGAAAAGAAAAAGAGCTGAAAACTAGGACCTGGGAGGGGAAGGATAAAGAATAATAGTAAAAAGGACAAAATTATTAATAGTGGTAGTAGGTTTAAAAGAAAGAAAAACAAGCAAATTAAAAACCAGAAAAAAGAATAAGAAAAAAAAGAAAGAAAAAGAAAAAATCAGGGTAGGGTAGGGCATGGCACCTAGGCTCCGTCAGAGCACACAGACTGGGATGGAGTTCCTGTGGGCCCAGAAAGTGGGTGGGAGTGGGGGATAGCTGCACCTCCATTCACCAGGGGGTGTGGGGTGTAAGAGTAACAAGGGGAATGTCGCACCTTTTCAGTCGTCCAGGTCCCAATGTCCTTGGGGTACTGGGAAGCAGAACCTGTTCTTAAGCCCCAGGAATCTAGGAGAGCATTGTCTCTTTAAATATCCAAATGGTCAAGCTGCTTGTAAACATTCAAAATGGCAGCAACCTCCGCACCGGCAAAACTCCACGCTCAGCCAGCCTTTCTCTTTGCTGGTGCTTCCCCTTTTATTCCCCAGCCACCAGAACAGTCTTCTGTGCAGTCCCTGGCTAGCAGGGCTAATTTTTAGGTTAATTCTTAGGTCTTACCAGCACTCGGCACTCTCCAAGCTGTCTGTGCCGTGTGTCAGCCTCGCTCAAGATTGCTGCCAGACCACAACTCTGTATGTCTCCTTTTTTGGTATTTTCATGCAAATTCTTCTGCTAGTTGGGGTTTAGTACACTTCTATATCCTTCCCTTCAAGGCTCGGGGGTCCAGGATTATCTTCTGTGTCTG
>NW_006921770.1:2780172-2782009 GCF_000298275.1 Orycteropus afer afer
AGGAGTGGCTGGTGGGTTTGAACCGCCAGCCTTCTGGTTAGCAGTGTAGTAGTGTAGTGCTTTAGCCACTATGCTACCAGAGCTTATATATATATATATATATATATATATATATTTCCCTATTACTCCCACCACTCGTCTGTCAGTTTGTTGTACAGTGGTGGCTTCAATGTTGCTGTGAGGCTTGAGGCTATGCCACCGGTATTACAAATACTGGCAGGGGTAGACAGCTTTCAGAGGGGCTTCTAGATGAAGACAGATTTGGAAGAAGGAAGGGGCCATCCACTTCTCAAAAAATTGGATGGTGAAAAATTTATGAATAGCAGTGAAATAGTGTCTGATACAGTTCTGGAAAACTTTATGAACAGCCCTGAAACACTGCCTGATATAGTGCCAGGAGATGAGCTCCTCAGGTTGGAAGGTACTCAAAATACAACTGGGGAAGAGCTGCCTCCTCAAAGTAGATTTGACCTTAATGACATGGATAGAACAAAGCTTTTGGGACCTCCATTTGCTGATGTGGCATTACTCAAAATGAGAAGAAACAGCTGCAAACATCCATTAATAATCAGAACATGGAATGTACAAAGTATGAATCTAGGAAAATTGGAAGTTGTTAAAAATGAAATGGAACACATAAACATAAATATACTAGGGATTAGTGAGCTGAAATGGACTGGTTTTAGCCATTTTGAAACAGATAACCATGTGATCTACTACGGTGGGGATGGCAAATTGAAGAGCCATGGTGTGGCATTCATTGTCACAAAACATGTTTCAAGATCTATCCTGAAGTACAATGCTGTCAGTGATAGGATAATATCCTTACGCCTAGAAGAAAGACCAGTTAATACCATTCCTATTCAAATTTATGCACCAAACACCAAAGCCAAAGATGAGGAAATTGAAGATTTTTACCAACTTTTGCAGCCTGAAATTGACCAAACATGCAATCAAGATGTCTTAATTATCACTGGTGATTGGATTGCAAATGTTGGAAACAAAGAAAAATCACTGTTAGTGGAAACTTGGCCTTGATGATAGAAATAATGCTGGAGATTGCATGATGGAATTTTGCAAGACCAATTACTTATTCATTGCAAATAACTTTTTCTAACAACATAAATGATAGGTATACACATGGACTTTGCCAGATGGAATACACAGGAATCTTATCACTACATCTGTGGAAAGAAGTGATGGACAAGCTCAATATCTTGAGCTAAAACAAGGCCAGGAGCTGATTGTGGAACAGACCATCAACTGCTCATATGCAACTTCAAGTTGAAGCTAAAGGCAATAAAAAAAAGTCCATGAGAGCCAAAATATGACCTTGATTAAGTCCCACCTGTATTCAGACACCATCTAAAGAATAAATTTGTCACATTGAACACCAGTGACTGAAAACCAGAGGAATTGTGGAGTGGCAAAAAGAGCATCATCCATGAAGAAAGTAAAAGGTCATTAAAAATACAGGAAAGGAAAAAAAAGGCCAAAATGGACTGAAGAGACTCTGAAACTTGCTTTTGAATGGGCAGTAGCTAAAGAAAATGGAAGAAATGACAAGATAAAAGAGCTCAACAGAAGATTTCAAAGATCAGCTTGAGGAGACAAAGTTAATTATTATAATGAAATGTACAAAGACTTGGAGTTAGAAAACCAAAAGGGAAGAACACATTCAACATTTATCAAGCTGAAAGAACTGAAGAGAAAATTCAAGCCTTGAGTTGCAATATTGAAAGATTCTATGGGCAAAATATTGACTGAGGAAGAAAACACTCAAAGAAGATGGAAGAAATACAGAGTCATTGTACAAAAAGGAGTTGTTGTTGTTGTT
>NW_006921770.1:2782234-2793013 GCF_000298275.1 Orycteropus afer afer
TTGAACCGCCAGCCGTCTGGTTAGCAGGCAAGTGTCTTAGCCACTATGCTACCAGAGCTCCCAAAAAGGAGTTAGATGATGTTAATTTATTTCAGGAGGTGGCATATGATCAAGAACCACTGGGATTGAAGGAAGAAGTCAAAGCTGCACTGAGGCATTGGTGAAAAACAAGATTTCATGAATTGACAGCATCCCATTGATATTTAAAGAAATGGATGTCCTGCTGGAGGCACTCATTTGTCTATGCCAAGAAATTTGGAAGACAGTTACCTGGCCAACTAATTGGAAGAGATCCATATTTGTTGGTAATCCAACAGAATGGGGAAATTATTGAACAATATCATTAATACCACATGCCAGTAAAATCTTGCTAAAGGTAATTCTAAATGGTTACACTAGTATATTGACAGAAAACTTCCAGAAATGCAAGCTGGATTCCAAAGGGGATGTGGAATGAAGGATATCATTACTGATGTCAGATGGATCTTGGCTGAAAACAAAGAATACCAGAAAGATGTTTACTTGTGTTTCATTGACTATGCAAAAGCATTTGACTGTGTGGATCACAGCAAATTATGGATAACATTGATAAGAGTGGGAATTCCAGAACACTTAATTGTACTCATTAGGAACCTATACATAGACCAGGAGGCTGTTGTTTGAACAGAACAAGGGGATACTGCATGATTTAAAGTCAGGAAGGGAATGTTCCAGGGTTGTATCCTTTTACCATACTTATTCAGTCTGTATTAAAAAAAAAAAAAAGAAAGAAAGAAAAAGAAAACGCACTGCTGTCGAGTTGGATTTGACTCATAGTGACCGTTCCTTGGGTTTCCAAGGTGGTATCACTATGGAAGTAGATTGCCCAACCTTCCTTTCGAGGAGTGGCTGGTGGGTTTGAACCGCCAGCCCTCTGGTTAGCAGCCAAATGCTTTAGGTACGATGCTAAACAAATAATCTGAGAAGCTGGACTATATGAAGAAGAACATGGGATCAGGTTTGGAGGAAGATTCATTATCAACCTATGATATGCAGGTGATACAAACTTAGTTGCTGAAAGTGAACATGACTCGAAGCACTTACTGATGAAGATTCAAGACTACAGTCTGCAGTATGGATTACATTTCAACATAGAGGAAATGAAAATCCTCACAACTGAACCAATAAGTGGCATCATAGTAAATGGAGAAAAGATTGAAATTTTCAAAGATTTCATATTACTTGGATCTACAATCAACACCAACAAAAGCAGCAGTCAGGAAATCAGATGATGTAGTACACTAAATCTGTTGCAAAAGACCTCTTTAAAGTGCTGAAGAGCAAAGATGTCTCTCTGAAAACTAAGGTGCACCTAACCCAAGTCATTGTATTTTCAATAGCTTCATACACATGTGAATGCTGGACAATGAACAAGGAAGACCAAAGAAGAGTTGATACTTTTGAGTTGTGGTATTGGTGAAGAATACTGAAAGTACCATGGACTACCAGAAGAACTCATAAATCTGTCTTAGAAGAAAGTGCAGCTGAAATGCCCCTTGGAAGTGAGAATGACCAGACTTCATCTCACCTGTTTTTGTCATGTTATCAAAGGGACTATGTCCTGGAGAAGGATATCATGCTTGATAAAGTAGAGGGTCAGTGAAAAATGGGAGACCCTCAATGAGATGGATGGACACGATGGCTGCAATGATTGGGTCGGCATAGCAAGGATTGTGAGGTTGGTACAGGACTGGACAGTGTTTCATTCTGTTGTGCATAGGGTCTCTATGAGTTGGAGCCAACTCAGCGGCACCCAACAACAGCAACAACAAAATACCTATCACCTAGCCAAATGCTATGTTGACTATAAAAATCCTGATATATGAAGTGAGGATGGAATGTGTCAGAGTTTCTCAAAAGAAACAAATTGAGAATCTAACTTTGAGTCAAGTGAACAGAATGCTGGCAGCTTATCTAGTTAAAGGAAGGGTATAACTAAGTTTAAATCCAGATCAAGACTCTAGGCATACAGATATGAGTTGAGAAAATCACAGGGTTACTAGCCAGGGCAGACGTGTTGAGCCAATTTGCTGTAGCAGGAGGAGCCTATTTTCAGGAACCATAAGGCTTGTTTTCAAATCTCAGTTTTGTCATCATCATAATCATTACTTAAAATCATAATCATTGTTGGATGACTATGGTCAAATCACTCATCTCCTCTGAATCATAACTGACTTATTAGTAAAATGAGATAATATGAACTAATTTGTAGGAAAGTATGATGGTTAATTTTTGTGTCATTGGCTAGGCTATGGTTCCTAGTGTTTTGGCTAAACACTAGACTAGTTTCTATTCCATAATGTAATCTAATATAATGTAATGCAGTTATATTCTATATGTAATATAATGTAATGTAATCAACCAATCTGATGAAGGGGAGTTCCTTAGGGTGTGGTCTACTTCCTACTATAAGTAGATATTTTGGCAGAACTGGTTCTCTCTCCTCTCAGCACTTGTCATCTGATCTATGGATATTGGGATGCAAGCCTGCCATTTCACCCATGGGTTTTGGACTCACCACACACACAATCCCATGAGCTAGGAGGCTATAGCCCTCTGACTGACCCATGGATTTTAGACTTGCCAGCCCCCACAATCCTGTGAGCCAATCCCTTGAAGTAAATCTCTCCCACTTTTTCCATACATATATATTTCATTGGTTCTGTTCCTCTAGAGAACCTTAACTAAGACAGATAATGTGTTAATTAAAGGATGAAACCAATGCAAAGGACCCAGTATAGGATCTGGTCCACAGTGAGCAACTGACAAATAATAGAACCTTTCACAATCAAACCATTTCAAATCTTTCAGTAATGCTGCTAAGGTAGTCAAGACTTATATTTCCAGAGACCTCAGGAACCCAAAAAAAACTGCACTGATTTGAAAATGTTTGACCAGCCAGAGGGAGGCCTTCTAGATCCACCATTACAAAGAGAAATTGTCATAACATTATGAGTGTTGGACTTTTTCCTTTAAAAAATTACATTACGGCTCCTCCTTGGAGTTCAAATGAAATGTATTCCCACGGTAATACTCAGAGCTTAATGTTCATAACATTTCAGAATAAAAAAAATCAGTTCTCTGTTTACTTTCTTCTTATTAAACAGAAAAAAAGATGAAAGGAGCAAACAGAGAAAAGACACCAAGATTATTTCCAATTTCTCAAGATATCCTTTCCACCTGGATACTTTGGTAACAGCATAACAGAGAGCAAAGTCTGTTGTTCTATGAAGTTCACAAATAAGAGGGGAAAAGTCACTTAGTTCCGTCATCCAGATGTTTCATTTGTAAGCTATCAAATAGCCAAATGACAACATATTGGGAGAACTAACTTCAGATTTCAATTCTCTTAAGTTTTCATAAGCCTCCTAAGTTGCAGACAGGCCTGAGACCTTGTGAGGCCATCTGGAATCTGCATGTAAATTTTAAAACTCCTCATTTTGATTAATTTGAGAATGATGGAAGAGAAAGTTTTATAATCTGCCACAAGAGTGATTCTGATGTCTGATAACCCTATCCTCAGGAAAATGCCCTTTGCAGATAAGCTAAGTGGTATTTTTCTGTTGGGGAAAAATAAGCCAGGTAATTTGTTTCATCCTAAGGGTAGTTAATGTAGGGTCTACTTACATGATAGGAATGGGGTAACTTATTGAGTAAAAGAAAGTAAAAACTACTCTGGCTTTAGAGTCTGAAGAATTGGGTTCTAATCTCAGTATGACACTTGCTAGCTACTTTAAGGTAATTACTCCACCTATCTGATTATCACTTAAAAAAAAGAAAACTCTCTGCTGTCCAGTAGGATCTGACTCATAGCGACCCCTCCTTGGGTTTCTGAGGCAGTATCACTACGGAAGTAGATTGCCCAACATGCCTTCTGAGGAGTGGCTGGTGGGTTTGAACCATCGGCCTTCTGGTTAGCAGTCAAATGCCTTAGACAGAGCTCCCCAAATATTACTTACTCATTTGTAAAATGGAGCCCTGGTCTCAAAGCATACTTGGTACTCCACAAAGGAGGAAGAAGTAGAGATTACCAAGTTGGGTTATTAAGTATACTGAGTAGGGAGCTCCGGTAGTGTAGTGCCTAAGGCATTTGACTGTTAACCAGAAAGCTGATGGTTCAAACCTACCAGCCACTCCTTGGAAGGAAGATTGGGCAATCTACTTCTGTAGAGATACTGCCTCAGAAACACAAGGAGGGGTCGCTATGAGTCAAATAGACTCCACAACAGTGAGTTTTGTTTTTAAGTGCTATATTTAAGTACTGAAATATCCATACATTAGTTGGTGTGCTATTTTAATTTTTTTCAATCTGAAATTTAAGCTATTAATACTTGAGATCAAAATAAATGATTAAATTATTCACACTGTGTGAAAAGACAAACTGATGCAAAATCTGCAAGTCTAGACAGGCCCAGGCCTGCATGAATTGCAATAAGCAACTGCAATGTAGTCTTGTAAAGCTATTGAAAGAATAATTATTATTGTAATTCAAAGAATTTCTGAGAAAGAATATGAATGTTACAGTATAGAAATTAATACAAATATTTTTGTATCAGATTTGCAATCTATAATGAAAATACAGATGAAAACAAATCAAAAATGTTTGCCTTGTGGTGGATCTGATTGCATAGTCCCTATGGCATTTGACTGCTAACCAGAAGGTTGGAAGCTCAAACCCACCAGCCACTCTTCAGAAAGAAGGTTGGGCAATCTACTTCCATAGTGATACTGCCTCAGAAACCCAAGGAGGGGTCACTATGAGTCGGATCTGACTCGGGGGCAGTGAGTTTGGTTTGGTTGTTTTATTTCTGTTGTTGTTGTCATGTGCTGTTGAGTTGGGCCAGACTCATAGCGACCCCTCTTTGGGTTTCCGAGGTGGTATCACTATGGAAGTAGATTGACCAACCTTCCTTCCAAGGAGTGGCTGGTGGGTTTGAACCACCAGCCTTCTGATTAGCAGTCAAGTGCCTCAGGCACTATGCTACAATACAAAATCTATAGTCTCTGGTGGGTTGGGGGTGGGGAAACAAGCTATTCAAGCAAGAAACCCTCAAAATTATCAAGGAAGAGATAAAATTCTTTAAAGGTGATTTCAGAGGAAAATATTTAGACTTACTTCACAAATATCACTTCATCATCCATTTGACTAGCTGGAAAATCTCCAGAAAGAGCTTTTTGTAAAAAATTGTGATTTGGGGAAACGTTTATAGTGCAAATTCATTTTCTATTCAACAGTTCATATGTATTTTGTTTCGTGACACTGATTGCAATATCCGCAATGTAACAGCTCTCTTCCCACTTTGTCCCTGTGGTCACATTTTCCCTGTGTCCTTCTCTTCTATGCAAGCTTGCCCTCTGGGCTTTCTCTCTGCACAAATGTTGTCCCTCTGATCTCCCATGGCTGACTGTTCTAAGGAGTGTACCTACCTGGTATAATTGTTCACCTCATAGGCCTGTCTATTGTTGGGGCCTAAAGGGTGATTATGGGCCATAGCTTTGGGGGCTTTGCCAATCACTCGCAGACCATTAATCCTGATCTTTTTTATGATGTTGAGTTTGCTCCACACTTTTCTCCCACTCTAACCAGGGCCTCCAATTTTTATCCCTTTTTAAGTGGCTGACAGTGGGAGCTGGGCAGCATCTAGTTTTTCTGGTCTCAGGGTCCTCTAGGCTGAGGTTCCCATGGTCCATTGTTGTTGTTGTTGTTGTTGTTATGTGCCGTCGAGTCGGCCCCGACTCATAGCGACCCCTCCTTGGGTTTCCGAGGCAGTATCACTACGGAAATAGGATTGCCCAACCTTCCTTCCGAGGAGTGGCTGGTGGGTTTGAACCACCAGCCGTCTGGTTAGCAGGCAAGTGTCTTAGCCACTATGCTACCGGAGCTCCATTAGTCCCTTGGAATAATCACTTCCATGTGTCTTTGACTTTTTTCACTCTTCTTTGCTCTGGACAAGGAAAGACCAATAGTTGTATCTTAGATAGCCAGTCACAAGCTTTTGAGACTCTAGTCGCTACTCACCGAAGTAGGATGTAGATGTTATGTTATACCAGTTGAGGATGGTGTCCCCCAAGACCACAGTTCCAACAGACAGAGCTTTTACAACATCAAGAAAAACTTGCAGAAAATATATTTGCAACTCAATGATGTCACTGACCAACATTATTTTCTGCATAGCACATTTTTTCAAGAAAGAAAGGGATATTTGTATTTTCAACTTTCATAATTTATTTTCCAAATTTATGTGGTATTTGGTTTAGATCTTGAATACATACTTTAATGAATTCTATATGCCAATAATTTATATTAGTTATTTCTTTATAAATTGAAAGAGGAAAAATGCAAACAAATTTCAAATTATCTAGACTTTCTGGAGCCATGGAGGCTGGATAAACCTCTGAAACTACTGCTCTGAGATAATCACTAAATCTTTAACCAAAAATACCCCCTGAAGTCATCTTAAAAACAAACAATAGTCTGACTTAATTCATAAAAAATGTCCACCTTGAGCATTGTACTCTTTTAAGAACTATCTATATGGGATCAAAGTGACAGCTGCAAAGATTAGATAGGAAGTTTGGGGGCCAGTGAGTTATGTTAATGGGGAGAAACATTCAAGGAGTTTGAGAATGGTTGCACAACTTTAAGAATGTAATCAAAGTCACTGTAGAAACAGTTAAATTGGTATTTGCTGTTATTATTTTCAATAATAATAGTAACAAATTAAAAATTTGAAAACAAAGACAAACAAAAAATTGATATTATTCTTAATGTTTAAAATACATTTATGTATTTTTGTACTTAAAAGGCATTTAGCACTTTAGTTCTTTGAACTTTTTATTTTAGAAATTCTGTGCACTTTTATGACAAATAAATGCCAACATGAAAAAACAACCAACAAACAAACAAAACCAACTTATATTGCTGCAGCACTGTGATCACTAAGATGCAGGAAACCAAATTAAGATTAACATGACATTGGGCAGAGGAATGTAGCAGGACCAGTAAAGAAAAAGGAGTCTGGATGGTGTTGTCTCATTCAGGCAGGTATCTTCACCAAGGGCCTTGGGTTTAGCCAGACACAGAGCCCTCTGGTAGCCCCCTAGAAAGTATAAGCATCAATCTGAGTTACTGATCAGGGAGGTAAATGAAGTGATGACAAATATTCTACTATGGGCACAGCCTTCAGGGAATAGGTGATTGTTTTCTGGAGGTATATGGGATTCAGGGAAGCTTGGAAATGACCACACCTATATTGTAGGAGTGCTTGAGGATTAAATATTAGGTAGTGTCTAAAGGACTCCATGTTACACATAAGGAGTTGGTATCAAGAGGTGGTTTAATGCAGTGAGTGCTTCATAGCTGTGTAACTTGGGAGAGACCAGTTAACTTCTCTGTGACTCAGTTTCCTTCTCTGTAAAATGGTGTTAGTGCATATTTAACTAATACAGCCATTGAGAAGATTAGAGGAAGACTCATTAACAACCTACAACATGCAGATTACAACTTTGCTTGCTGAAAGTGATGACTTCAAGCACTTACTGATGAAGATTAAAGACTGCAGTCTGCAGTATGGAATACATCTCAACATAAAGAAAATGAAAATCCTCATAACTGGACCAATAAGCAGCATCACCATAAATGGAGAAAAGATTGTAGTTGTCAAAGATTTCCTATTACTTGTTTCCACAATCAACATCAGTGGAAGCAGCAATCAAGAAATCAGATGACATATTGCACTGGCCAAATGTGCTGTAAGAGACTTCTTTAAAGTGCTGAAGAGCAAGGATGTCTCTTTGAAGACTAAGGTGCACCTATCCTAAGCCACGGTATTTTCAATAGCCTCATATGCATGTGAAAGGTGGACAATGAATAAGGAAGACCAAAGAAGAGTTGATACTTTTGAGTTGTGGTGTTGGTGAAGAGTACTGAAAGTATCATGGACTGCCAAAAGATCTAGCAAATCTGCCTCAGAAGAAGTTCAGTCAGAATGCTCCTTGGAAGTGAGAATGGCCGTTTGTCTCACTTACTTTGGTCATGTTGTCAAAGGGGCCAGTGCCTGGAGAAGGATATCATGCTTGTTAAAGTGGAGGGTCAGAGAAAAGGGAGAAGGCCCTCAGTGAGATGGATTGACATAGTGGCTACAACGGTAGGCTTAGGTATAACAAGGACTGTGAGGCTGGCACAGGACCAGGCAGTGTTTCGTTCTGTTGTGCATAGAGTCGCTATGAGTCGGAGCCAACTTGACAGCACCTAATAAAAACAACGTTACACATAAGTGTTTTGTAGAATAAGCCATAGTACATGGTGAGAGTGCTATATGCTATATGCTTCTAAAACATTTATTATTATTATTATTATTATTATTATTATTATTATTATTATTATTATTATGGCTTTAAAGCTAAGAAATTAGCATATCCCATTGAGATAGTGGTAAAATGGGATTTTAAAAAACTGTAGCATTTAACATGCATTTCAATTACAAAATGTATTAACACAATGGGATACATCAATTACAAATGTACATTTATAAAAAATATAATACAACATATTATTCTAATAGAAGTATTCAAACATAAATTACTAAAATAAAAGTATTATTAAAAAAGGAAATATTTGTAATCAGTTTTGTAGGAAAGTTGGTGTGAATTTAGCATGAGTGGGTTAACAATTTAACATGGGGATTAACCACAGCAGATGGAAGATTTCAATGTACTCTTATAAGACTGGAAGCAAGGGGAAAATTGCAGGTGACTTAGCAGAGTTGAAGAGTTAAGACCTACACGTCCAGATTAGGACCAGCAGAGGCAAAGGAGCTGGATGCCAGTAATGGATGTGCCATCTCATCCAGGGACTTTTGCACTCACTTAGAAGAGAGAGCCAGATAAAGGCAGGAGTGAAGCTGTAACAGTAGGGAGGAGAATTGTATGAGGGTTTTTGGGGCAGGGTGACTCATATAAGGAAAGTCTTGATGAACAAGAGGTAATGCCTGAAATTTGCATATCAAGAAATGTAAGACAAGTGTATTATTTAGACAGAGATAAAGAAGAGAACAAAAAGCTAAAATGATGACTGTTTGGGAGTGGTGAGAGTATAGGGAATTGAGAATAGTCAAGGAGCCCTGGTAGCAAAATGGTTAAGCACTTGACTGCTGACTGGAATGTTGGTGGTTTGAACCCATTCAGTGGCTCCATAGGAGAGAGGCCTGACAATCTGCTTCCATAAAGATGCAGCCCAGGAAACCCTATGGGGCAGTTCTACTTTGTCATATGGAGTCATTGGGAGTCAGAATCGACTTGATGGCACCTAACAGCAACAACAACAAATGTTTACAGTTAAAAAAAAAATTGTTCCCCAAAGCAAGCTCAAGTTTTCGTATTCAGTATGTCAAGAACTGAGCCAGTTCCTAGCTGAGCTCTCTGTCACTTTAGTTGTGACTGCAAACAAGGAGAAAGGTCTAGACTAGCTGTATCCTTGTCCTTTTGCAACTCCAGGATTGTGAGGTGACACCCAGCCTGGGGAGCAGGAGTGAGGTAGATGTGACATTTCTCTTTAGGCAGTAGTTCTGAAACTTGAACATTCACCAGTATCTGCTGAAGGGCTTGTGAAAACAGAGTAGTAGGTTCCACTCCCACAATTTCTGGTTCAGTGGTTTTGTGTGTGTCTGTGGGGGGGAGTGCTCAAGAATCAGCATTTCTAACAAATTTCCAGGTGATGTTGATGCTACTAGTCCTGGGATAGCACTTTGAGAACCACTGGCCCAATGTGTGGTGGGAAAGTGTCAAGCAAAGACAGGCTAAAGAGGACAGTTGAGAGAACAAGCCTGTTCCCCGAAAGATGTTTGAATAGGCTTTGTGCTAGGAGGGGAGGAACCAAGCAAGGAATCCAGGTGCCCTATATATTTTCCTAGGTTTGTATTGTAATGTCTTTTAATAATCTCCCTGCTCAGCCCAACAATCTTTACTTTAAAGAAAAGTCTGATTCTTACAATTCTAATAATAATATATGCCAAGAATAGAGCTCACCAATGAAAGTCTGAAAAAGTAGATTCAATTATCCTTTCTTCACTATTGAACCTAAGGTAGGACATTAGAGTCGGGGAGAGAGGCTGAGTGAAATACACATACTTTCTGCCAGATATCTAAGAAGAAGAAGAATGAGAAAAGGTACAAAGAAATTGACTTAATCTGGAAGAGACTGAACCAAGATGACGCTTTCTTTCAAAAATGATAAGGTCACATAGTTTTAATCAATAACCGATGGTTTTAATCAGCATATTAATTTGCTGTATCCATCAAACTTCCCATTTCACAAAGCTCTATTGAGATTAGAGTCACAAGTACAAACATAAAGGTGTGTCACATGGTTAGTGCATCTTGGCCCTTGGTGTTAATTTAGACAGTAAGTACACAAACAAAAACCCAATAAAAACCAAACCCACTGCTATCAAGTTAATTTTGACTCAGAGTGACCCCCATTGGGTTTCCAAGGTGGTAAATTTTTACAGAAGTAGATGCCCCATCTTCTGTCCATGGAGTAGCTGGTGGGTTTGAATCACCAACTTCCGTTTAACAGTCAAATACTTCAGGCACTGTACCACATGTTGTTGTTGTTGTTGTTATTTGCCATCGAGTCAGCCCTGACTCATAGCGACCCCTCCTTGGGTTTCCAAGGCAGTATCACTACGGAAGTAGGAATGCCCAACCTTCCTTCCGAGGAGTGGCTGGTGGGTTTGAACC
>NW_006921770.1:2793113-2814058 GCF_000298275.1 Orycteropus afer afer
AACCTTCCTTCCGAGGAGTGGCTGGTGGGTTTGAACCGCCAGCCTTCTGGTTAGCAGTCAAGTGCCTTAGGCACTATGCTACCAGAGCTCCTACTGTACCACGAGAACTCCACAAACATAAACACAGGGAGATGGAAAGGTTTAAGACTTGGCTTATTATGAGAGATGGCTAGCATCTGAGAGTCAGAATCTTAGATCAACTTGGTGTGACCTTGGACAAGTTAACATCCCTGTGCCTCAGTTATCTCATTTGTTATGTAAGATTTAGCATAGTACCAGGCAACTGGTATTGTGCTAAAAAGATGTGAGCTATTATAATAGATAAAAACAAAGGCTTTGAAGTTAGATTTGGGTTCACATTTAGACTGTCTCTTAGTAGTGGCTCCCTTGTGCAAGTTATTGAATCTTTCTATGATGCAAGTGAGCGTTGGTGGTACAGTGGTTAAATGCTTGGCTAACCAAAAGTTTGGTAGTTCGAACTCACCAGCCACTCTGCTGGAGAAAGCTATGGCAGTCTGCTTCCATAAAGATATAGCCTTGCAAACCCTATGAGGCTGTTGTACGCTCTCCTTTGAGTTGGAATACACTCAAGAGCAATGAGTTTGGCTTGTTTTTTTAAGTTGTAAGTAACTGATATTAAAATGGGGGTAATGATATATAATATTTTAGGATAGCTCCAAGGATAAATGGAATCAAGTATGACAGTATACATATCCCCTGGCAATATTAGGCACCTGACAAATGAAATTATCAACATATGTATACAACCTCACCCTTATGAATATTACTTTTCCTCATCTGTAAAAAGAGAGCAAATATATGCTCCACCGAAGCCCTTTCAGGCTGGGTTTGAGGCTGAATAACATGAAATAAACTTCTATTCATTCATTCAACAAATATCCGCCCCCCCCCTTTTTTTTCTCACGATTATGGAGTTTATTAGGGAAGTAACAGGTTGCAACTCAGGATCAGGAACAAATCAGTGTACAATTGTTTAATAAGGATAGCCTCTTCTCAGCTGTGCTATCAACACACTTCTCTCTGGCCTTGGCCTCTCGGCCCTGTGGCCCTTTGGCCTCTGCCCTGCTTGGGCAAATGTTACAAAGCTCTTTCAGCTCTGCCAATAGGTGTCCAGAAAGGCATCCCACTCTGCCTACAAGCCTCAGATCTTCCACTTTGGGGGCTGGGAAGCCTACCATATTGAGCACCTTTGTGTGCCAAGACTATTTTAAGTGCCAGCAATACATTTATAAATAAAAAAAAAATTATTAAAAAAAAATTCCCACCTCCATTTTATCCCAGTAGAGTAGAAGAAGGAAAGACATAAGTAAATAAATATATCATGTCAGGTGAAGGGAATACTTTAGAGAAAAGAAAAGCAAGGTAAAGCACATGAAGGTAGGATGGAGTATGGTGCTCAAAGAAGAAATAGCCAATAAGTGGCATTTGAACAGAGATGTGAAGGACATGTGCAGGTGAGCCATGCAGATACCTGAAAGACAGTCCAAGTGGAGGGGACAGTCTGTGCAATATCCCTGCAACGGGAGTGTGTTGAGTGTGTGCAAAGAACTATAAGGAGCCCATTTTGCCTGATGCAGGTGATAGGAGTCACAGACTAGTAGGAGTTGGGGTCAGCAAGGTAGCACTGGGGAGTGAGCCACAGATTACATGGAACTTGTAGACCATGGAAGGGCCTGGAAATAGGCAGCTGTTAGAGGGCTTTTAGTAAGGATAGGGCATTGATTGGACACTTTGGCTATTGTGTCTGAAATACAGGAGTAAGGCTGAAATCAGTCAGGAGCTTATTACAATAATCCAGGTAAAAGATGACAGTGGCTCAAACGTGGTAGTCTGGTGGAAGGTAGAGTTAACAAAATGTGCTGGCAAAGGGAAGATGGAGTATGGAAGAAAGGGGGTAGTGTCAAAGTGACCCTGAGGTTGTTTTCCTGAGATGTCCTGAGAATCTGGAAGATTGGAGCAGCCATTTACTAAGATGAGCAAAACTGTGGAAGGAGAAGCTAGGCTGGGTCATCAAGAGCTTGGTTCTGGATTTTTGTAGTTTGAGTTGCCTAGCAGACATTCAATTGAAATATTTGAGAAGAAGATGGAGTCATTAAGTACTGAATTCAGGAGAGTGGTAGGGCTGGAGATAAAAACAAAAATGAAAATCATTAACACATGGGTAACATTTAAAATCAAGAGACAGGATAATCAAATTCCTAAACTTAAAAAAAAAAAAAAAATCACGTATTTCCAGGAAAGTATATAATTCAACAGGGTCTTTAGTATCCTTCACTATTCAGTTTCTTTACTGCAATCCGCTGACAGCCTTTCTCCATTTTGTGCCTTGTTGCTAATATATAATTTTCAGATGGAATAAGAGGAGATGCCCGCTATCTGACAATACTTTGTGCACAGAGTATTTTACTCTTTAGCATATCATAATATAGGGAACAGTTGGGGTCGAGTCAATTCCAACTCTTGGTGACCCATGTGTTTAGCACAAATGGTTAAGCATTTGACTACAAGCCAAAAGAGTGGTGGTTCAAACGTATCCAGAGGCACATCAGAGGGCAGGTCTGGTGATCTGCTTCTAAAAGGTCACAGCTTTGGAAATCCTACGGAGTAGTTCTAATCTGCACATACAGGGTCACTATGAGTCAGAATCAACTTGACGGCAACTAACAACAACAACTATTATATGGAATGTCCCATTTGCCAAATTTACTGATAGGTTTGCTCACTAGCTATTCCTCACTTAACTATGTGTTGGTGACTGGGGCCCAACGAAAAAGATACATACATTTTCAAGCTTCAGTGCATAATGTCTTTATAATAGAGTGTTGTAGCCCAATATCAGAGATATGCTCAAGGAATTTTGGAATCCCAGGAGAAGGGAATGTAATACAACCTGCTAACGCCAGCAAAGGCTTCCTGGAAGAGGGACCATCTAAGTTTGAGCCAGAGGAAGGATAAATAGATGCAGGGAGTGTGTAGGGCTGAGTGAGGTCACAGGGGCAGCCTGGGCACCACCTCAGAGCTGAGACAACAGCTTGCCCATGTGTTAGAATCAAAGGCAAGTCAACAAAGTTGAGGGAAACATGGGATGTATGGAATGATGAGATATGATGCTGGAATTTAGACAAGGGTCAGGGTATGCAAGAATAAAATTCCTTCTTAAGGAACAACAGATTAACCTCTAGCTTGGGAGCAGGAGAGGTGCATGGGTGGAGGAGGAGACGTTGAATGTTTTTAAGCAGGGGAGTGCTTTCAAATTAGAGGTAAGCTTTAGAGTCATCTTAAGGAACTAACCCAAAGAGTGGAAAGTCTTTGTGCAGGAAGATGCTCTTGGCATATTAAGACATAAGTAAAATATTACAGGGAAACTAATTTTCAACAATAGGAAAATGCCCAAATGAATGACAGTGGACCTATCATTTACTGAATGGAGTATTATTAATCATTTAAGGTCATTAAAATAATTTTATATATTATAATTTAAAAGGAGCTCTGGTAGCGTAGTGCTGAAGGCACTTGACTGCTAACCAGAAGGCTGGCAGTTCAAACCCACCAGCCACTCCTCAGAAGGAAGGTTGGGCAATCTACTTCCATAGTGATACTGCCTCAGCAACCCAAGGAGGTGTTGCTATGTCCGACTCAATGACACATAACAACAAAAATGACAAAAATAATTTAAAATTTAAAATGATTTTTATAAATAGTATTCAGCACTATAGAAAAAAGCTTATGGTACAGGTGAAACAAACCAATCAACCAGGATTTATAGGCACAATGTGACAAGAAACCAAAAACCAACTCACAGTGACTCATAGCAACCCTGACGGATAGAGTAGAACTGTCCCATAGGATTTTCAAGGCTGTGCATCTGTACGGAAGCAGACTGCTTCATCTTTCTTCCACAGTCAGTTCAAACCACTGATCATGTGGTTAGCAGCTGAGAGCTTAAACACTATGCAACCATGCTTCCTAATGTGGCAATAGTCACTGCTATTGAGTCAACTCTGACTCACAGCAACCCCTCCTTGGGTTTCTGAGGCAATATCACTACGGAAGTAAATTGTCCAATCTTCCTTCTGAGGAGTGGCTGGTGGGTTTGAACGCCAGCCTTCTGGTTAGCAGTCAAGTGCCTTCAGCACTACGCTACCAGAGCTGCCAATGTGATAATAGCCATGTAAAATATGTGTAAAGACTAGAAGAAATGCACCCAATGGTGAATCGTGATTACCTTTTCTTTTCTCTAAGTTCTAAACACTATGTCCTAAGTTTAGACTAGTTTTAAAGTTAAAAATCAGGAATACATAAACAATCAAAAGAGTTACTTACAAAAGTATGACATTTTTGTTATTTTTCATTAATGACAACAATAAATCATGTATGATAACTTTATTAGAGTTAAATGGGAAGATAAAAATCAGTGTTTATGTTTTTTTCTTTTTAGGAAGTACGTGATTTCAGCGGGGCATGGGGAGCAGCATCAGACTGCTGTCTGGGGCCTGTTGAGGAAGGCTGTTCTCTAGAATAGCTCCACCACTGGTCTCCAGGTCCTCTCATGAAAACCATCCCTCTCGTGCAAGATACCCTGGCTGTGGGCATCTAATACCAATTCTCTTATCATCACAACTCAGCTTAGTTTTAACCTTGTTTCAACAATCTGCATTGCCAGAGGGGGTAGGGTGCAGTGCTTAGCATTATCTTCTACTTTCCAGTCCATCAGGATCAAAGGCACAGCTTATACTCTCGAGGAGTCTTTCCAATGAGCTAGGGTGAGGAAAGCATCAAAGTGGCTGGGGAAGGGCCTTTTAGAAGGGGCTTGAGGAATACATAGGAGTTCACCAACTGGTAAAGACAGGAAAGGTCATTCCAGGTAGAAGAAAGGGTATGAGAAGAGTGTGATATTCAGGAAACAGCCATTACACAATCCATTGAAGCTCAAAAATAAAGGCAGGTATGTGTGTGAGGATGGGAAATAGAGTATTCTGCCAGGAAGTTAGTATAGGACCAGATGACAAAGAGCTTTAAAAGCTATGTTATGGAGCTTTTACTGTTTCCAGTAGGCAAAAGGGAGCCATTGAAAAGTTTTAAGCACAGGCAGAGTGGAAGGAAGGCTTGGAAGAGGTAGAACACTGAAACCCACTGCCAATGAGTTGATTCTGACTCACAGTGACCCTATGGGACAGAGTAGAGTCACCAAGGCTCCAATCTGTATGAAAAAAGAGTGCTGCATCTTTCTCCCATGGAGTGGCTGGTGGGTTAGAACCACCAACCTTTTGGTTAGCAGTCAAGTGCTTTAACCACTGGGCCACCTGGGCTCCTTAAGAGGTTTTGAAAAAGACAATGTAACCTTATGCTAGACACTGAGGACACACTGCAAAATGGTCAAGAGGCAAATCCCGGTCCTCAGGGACATGCTTGAGAGGGAAGGAAATGTTTAATGTTTCAGAGGCAGAATCAATAGATATTTTAGACCCTCCCTTCAGAGCTGAAAAGAAACGCTGGTGGTGCCACGGTTAAGTGCAGCTGCTGATGGAAAGGTTGATCGTTTGAACTCACCAGCCACTCTGTGGAAGAAAAATATGACATTCTGTTTCTGTGAAGATTACAGCCTTGGAAACCCTACGGGGCAGTTCTACTCTGCCCTATAGGATTGCTATGAGTCAGAATTGACTCGGTGATGGTGGGTTTGGTTTGGTTTTGGTCAGTGGTGCTTAAAGGACAAACTAAGTCCAGCAGAAACCCCACTTTCCAAAATGTGCATTTATTCTAATTATAGCTAAAAGAAATGCCCTATAAATATATTTTAAAAAGGCACGTTTTAGGGCCATGGCCTTTCTCCCTGGCATGAGAAGTCTCAAGCTCCAGTAGGGGCCACAGTTGACAGTCTGTAGAAATGGGGCAAGGCAGGAAGCACAGGCTATGGGGAGAAGAGGGACTGAGAAGCAACTGACATGAGTTATAGCCTCAGCTTTGGGTGTAACTTGCTATGTGATTTAAATGCAAGTATACACCTTGCTCAAAGTCCCAGAGTGGCACAGTTTGCACTTGACTACTAACCTAAAGACTGGAAGTGCAAATCCACCCAGTGGTGCCAGGGAAGAAAGTATGGGAATCTTATCTGTATGGATTACAGCCAAGTGCACTCTGTGAAGTGTTCTACTCCGTAACACATGGGGTCATCACGAGTCAGAACCAAATGGATGGCAACAAGTTTTGGTTTTATTACCTTGCTCTGGACCCTACTTCCTCCTCTGTCAAAATAGAAGTTGAAGTAGATCATCTCTGTATTCCTTATAGTTCAAAATAGCCCTGATCCTATTTTGTCTTAAAATTTTTAGTTGAAGAACATGTTTCCAGTGATGTAATGCTCTCCTATTAATGGCATATGTTTAAATATACTAATTTACATTTCTATAATCATGCATTTTTAAGCAAGTATTTTTCCATATATGATAACTCTTATTCTTCATAACTGCCTTTTATTACCATTTTTACAGATGAGAAAATTGAGGCTAAGGAAGAAAGAGAAAGGGGTGGAGAGGGACAGAAAGAAGGCAGGGAGGGAGGAAAGGGGAGAGAGAGAGAGAGAGAGAGAGAGAGAGAGAGAGAGAGGGAGGTGACATAAGAAGCAAAACCCACACAGCCACTAAGTGGCAAAGTGAGTTCTACATTAAGTTTTGCCACTCCAAAGGAGGCCCTCTGTCCAATTACTCACTAATCCAGAATCTATTACCCTTGTCTATTCAAACCATGTTTAGGATTTAACAACTCAAATAGGATACTGTTGTTGTTGTTAGGTGCTGCCGAGTTGGCTCTGACTCATAGCAATCCTGTATACAACAGAAGAAAACACTGCGTGTTCCTCTGCCAGCCTCACAATTGTTGCCATGCTTAAGCCCATTGTCACAGCCATTGTGTCAATCCATCTCACTGTGAGTCGTCTTCTTTTTCACTGACCCTCTACGTTACCAAGCATGATGTCCTTCTCCAGGGACTGGTTCCTCCTGATAACATGTCCAAAGTATGTGAGGTGGAGTAGCACGTAAGTTAAATGGTTTTAGCACTAAGGACTCACTGAAAGAGAATGACTATATTTTATTGAACCTAATTTGTGAGCCATCTGGGAGCATTACCTTCAATGGGGCACCCAGAACTAGTGTCCCCAGCTAAGAGACACTGATAAATAAAGACAATGGCATTAGAGTAACATTAGAGCCACATGTTAAACATAGAAGGTGAAGATTTGAGGGGCATGCAAGCTCTGGATGGTCTCTTTTTTCCCCCATAATAATGCTCACAGAAAGATATATGTGTGGCTTCAAACATAACAAACAAACAAACAAAAAAAAAAAAACGGCCATCAGACAAAATTGCTCTGGAAGTTTCTTTAAAAAGGATTATCTTGCAGGAAGTTGAACAATTCTGGTGTGTGGGTGGCTTAGTCCTCCAGACTTGAATTCAAATTCATTCCTGCCATTAGCCAGTTCTACAAAACCCTTCATGTGAATCTTAATTTCCTCATCCCTAAAGTGTAATAGCATAGTGGCTAAAGCACTTGACTGCTAACCAGAAGGCTGGCGGTTCAAACCCACCAGCCACTCCTCGGAAGGAAGGTTGGGCAATCCTACTTCCGTAGTGATACTGCCTCGGAAACCCAAGAAGGGGTCGCTATGAGTCGGGGCCGACTGGACGGCACACAACAACAACAACAAAAGTGTAATAATACTAATTTCCCACAAGATGCTGTAAGGACAAAATGAGCAAACTGAGGCCTGGGCAGGTGTTATGGTGGTGCTCATTACAGAAAAGCAGGCCAGCAGGGTTGTCTGTTTTACCTGAGACTCTGTCTTATTCTCTTTCTCAACTTTAATCTGATGTTCTCACCCTTGGTTAAAGGCCTGACTTCTCAGAGACGAATCCTTGGTGTCACTTTCTTCCACCAGTTGACATCAAGTTGATTTTGACTCATGGTGACCCCAGCTGTGTCAGAGTAGAATTGTGCTCCACCAATGGCCTGTTTTTTGGAAGTAGATTGTCAGGACTTTCTTTTGACGCACCTGTAGTTGGAAACGATCCACCAAGTGTTTGGTTGGCAGCTGAGTGGGTTAACCATGAGCACCACCTAGGGACTCCAACTTCTCTCTCAGTTCCCTCTTTTTGTGGTTCAGTCCAACCAATGTAATCTCTGATCCATTGAGAAGCGATCTCCCTAATTCTGGCTATTTGAATTAAAATCCCTTCTGCCTTTTTTTTTATTTCTCTACTTTCTGTTTCTCCTTCCTTCCAAGAAATCTTTGGAGAACAT
Organism: Orycteropus afer afer; assembly: GCF_000298275.1. Classification (NCBI taxonomy): domain Eukaryota; kingdom Metazoa; phylum Chordata; class Mammalia; order Tubulidentata; family Orycteropodidae; genus Orycteropus; species Orycteropus afer. The sequence goes on from NW_006921770.1 coordinate 2,801,434, forward strand.
CTATTCAACTGCAAGCTCTAAGGGTTAGGGAGCTCTGGTAGCATAGTGGCTATGGCACTTGACTGCTAACCAGAAATCTGGCGGTTCAAATTCACCAGCCACTCCTTGGAAGGAAGATGGGGCAATCTACTTCCGTAGTGATACTGCCTTGGAAACCCAAAGAGGGGTCGCTATGAGTCGGGTCCGACTCGATGGCAAACAACAACAACAACAACAAGGGTTAGGAGAATAGTAGACAGATCACAGATTTTACCCAGCCAGGTCTGTGTCCACATCCTAGTTTAGAAGCTCACCAGCTATATGATTTTGAGCAAACTATTTCACCTCTCTAAGCCTCTGTTTCTTTACTTATAAACGTAGAAAACAGAGGATATAGTGATTTTTCAAAAATTCTTATAGCTAGATGCTAGAGACAAAGAAGTAGAATAAATCAAAACAAAACCAAACCACAAAAAGAAAAATATGGTCCCTGTACCATAGGAGTACAGAAAGAGTGAGAGGGAAATGCAGACAGACAATTATGATACATCATGTTAAGTGATTCATTCATCTGCCTGTTCCCCAAAGGATGCTGACACTTGCACACAGGAGGGTTGCCAGCACTTTTCACCTACTAGAAGCTGATTTCCAAACCTGTAGGTGCCTATTCTATTGTTGTTTGTCCTGAGTAGTGATGCGCCTATGTTGACCAGACGGACATTTTCTGGCATCCCTCTGAAATAACATGATTCCTCTTCCACAAATCTCTCCATTCCAGTTCTTTGCTCAGCCATCTCAGTTTGACGTTATTATACATCAGTCCCTCCCTCCCTCCTTTCTTCCAATGTCAATCTTTGCTTATCAACTCTAGATGTCTCTTGGATCAAATTCATTTTCTCCCCAACACTAAAAATAAGAATCCTCAGGTTACAACTCCATCCGTTGCCTGGATATAATATTTGGCTCTTCACATGCAGACAGACCTCCTCCAGCTCTGCCAATGTAATCCTGCTCTGTAGCTTCCTTCATTTGGAATAGGATACCTTTGGCAGGTGAGGTATTAGGAGCATTAGCCTGTTAACTCTTCAGCAGAGAGTAATTCTCCTGGGAATTTTTTCCCCATTTCATTTTGTCCAGGATGCTATTATAACATCTACCAATATCCCTCGACTTTTCCTTTGACTTTGTTGACAATTCACTAATACAAGTGTCCATCCAATAAATGTTCTTGAGGACCTACACGTGCCAAGCCTTGAGCTATAGCACTTGTTTGATCCTTATGAGATAGGCAAGGGGTACGTGTGTGTGCGTGCATTCGTGTAGGGACATAGCCAGCTTCAACTTTGGTTGTTAATCAGTGGTAAACGTTTGCAGGGGAGCAGGATGAAGCTTAGTCACAAATGTGTATTTCAGCCATCACCTGTGTCCTCTAAATCTTTGTCTAGAAGCTGTACCTCTTGCCAATTACAGAGATTTTTCTAGTCAGCTTTGTGAGCTCAGAACAATTGGTTGTTGATGGCACACTTTAAGAACAGGATGCTCACATCAGCCATGGGGCACCAGAGGGGCAGCATTCCCATAGAGGGAAAGCTAGACAGACAAGAAGGCAGAGTTAAGAAGGGCACAGGGCAGGGGTAGTCACAGGGACAGGAGGGGAGGAGAGTTTGTTAGGGTTAAGGATGGTAATCAGGGCATGAAATCAAATGTACTGTTGAATGTAAAACAAATTTTGCTCTATACATTTGCACCAAAAGCACAATAAAATAAAAAAAAAAAACAAAAACAGGCTGCTCGCAGGTCACCTCTTCTGCTCGCATAAAGACCCTATGCCTGAGAGGACAGAGGCTCATTTCTTTGACTGACATCTATATTATTTATTTGTAACAGTTTAATTGGTATATACTTAATTTCATCACTTGGTTGTGCCGCTTTTTCAAAGTCCTTATTATAGCTTTTGGTCACTTATTTGTAGTTGGCTTTATAATTGGTTATTCTGTCATGTTCTCTTTGCAGTTGCTTTTTGTTCATATTTCAGTGTTTCCTCTTTTTGTGGCCAACTCTGTAATGATGTTTTTGATTTTGATGAAGTGTTTTTTGATATATAGACTCGTTTTAAAAGGAATCACCATATAGACTCAGTTTCCTCAACTTAAATCTTCTTCAAGAAAAATGTTAGGCAAAAAGTTACTATGGTAGACTCTGAATAGTGTAGGACTTTATGCCATTATGGTTTCAAGATATTTATTTAAAAAAAAAATACAGTAAGACTTTCCAGATTTGTCACATTACTAATTATAATGTTAAATCTGAAGTTTAACATCGGATCATAGCTGACGTTTTCCTAATCTAGGCCGACTCGACGGCACATAACAACAACAAAAACAACAACAGGCATGAGATAATCTGAGAGTGGAGAGATGGAATCAAGAGGAAAGGTTTCAAATATCTAAAGCTGCTCAGGCTTCAATGGGCTCACAGAGCCTGAAAAAAGATAAGTCATTTATATACTTACTCCAATTTTTTATTGTGATGTGGGTGCAAATTTACAAAGCAGATCCATTTTACTTACACACAGCAGTTCACGCACATTTGGTTTCATGGCCCTGATTACAATACCCAACCATAAAAACCCTCCTACCATCTCCTCCCCGTCACTAACCCTTCCCCGTGCCCTTCTTATCTATGCATTCCTGTCTGTACAGCTTTCCCTCTATGCAATGTTGCCCTTCTGATGTTTCATGGTTGATTGATCTAGGGAGTGCATCTCCCTGGGGTAGGTGTTCTGCTTGTAGGTCTTTCTACTTTTTGGCTGAGGGCTAATCCACAGAAGTGAGTCCAGTTCCAAGCCCAAAGGATGATCCAGAGCCATCTTCTCAGGGGTCCCACCAGCCTCTATCTGACCAGTAATTCTGGTCATTTTTGTGTTTTTGAATTTTTTCCACATTTTTCCTCCCACTCTTATGCAGGATCTTCAATTTTGATTCCTTTCCCCTTTCTGAGTGGTTGGCATTGATAGCTGGGCATCATCTACTTCTTGTGGTCTCAGAGTTGTGAAGGCTGAGGTCCTCATGTCCATCATATGCCTGGACTAATTGTTTCCAAATGACTTTGATTTTCTTCACTTTTCTTTGCTCCAGATGAGAGGAGACCAATAGTTGCATCTTAGATGGCTGCTTGAACCTTTTAAGACCCCAGTTGCTACTCACCAAAGTAGGAGGTAGAACAAGATTTTTATGTACTGTGTTGTGGCAATTGAGCATGGTGGCCCCTGATGATAGGTCATTTATTAATATATCCATTTTACAGCTGAGGCAACTGAGGCCCTCAGAAACTAAATAACAAATAGATGCAGACAATAAGCCAAGGCAGATGGATAAAAACAAAGGTCTTCTGATTCTCAATTCTAAGATTGCACCTTTCTTCCTGACCATATCAGATTGTATCCTATAAACATTCAGAACACAAGTATTGTCTCTAAAGGCATGGTGAGGGTAAAGGATAGGTCCAACCAGTTGCTGTCAAGTAAATTCCAACTCATGGTGACTCCATATGTGTCAGAACAGAACTTGCTTCATAGGATTTTCAATGAATATTTTGGAAATAGATTTCCAGAACTTTCTTCCAAGGTACCTCTGAGTGGACTCAAATTTCCAACCTTTAGGTTGGCAGTCAAATGCATTAACTGTTTTGCATTATCCAGGGACTCCTAAAAAGGAAATAAAAACCAAAACTCATGGCCAGTGAGTTGATTTTGACTCATAGTGACCCCCTGAGGGCTTCCAAGTCTGTATATCTTTATGGAAGCAGACTGCCTCATCTTCCTTCCACAGAGTTGTTGTTAGGTTTGAACCACCAATCTTTTGATTAGCAGCCAGATGCCTTAACCAGTGTACCATCAGAGTTCCTAAAGAGGAGATAGGTCTGGTTAAATGGAATGGCTAGAAAAATTTCTCTGGTATATTCATATATATGAGGTTATTTTTATTAAAAGTCTAATTTTGAAACTTAAAAAAGTAAGAAATGAGAGAAAAAGAGAGAGAGAGAGAGAAAATCTTAATGGGCAGGGTATATGGCAGTGAGAGGTTATGAGAGGATTTAAGGTTGAAATGGATGAGTCTGTTGGTCAGAGTCCTAAGGAGAGAGTGGGATATATTCTATGCCAAAAAACAATGTTTTGGGATTCAAAGTTTGATTTATTTTTGCTTTATCACAGAGAAAGAGGAGTGGTAGAGGGAGGTATGAAAGTGATGCATTACATTATGAAGTAAAAAGATCCCCATTACAAAAACCTATGACTTATGATTACCTGTAACAGTCAGGGTTTAACCAGAGAAGCAGAACAAATCATGAGGAGACTAGTTAACCAGCTGCTATTCAGTTGACTCTAGGTCATGGTGACCCAATATATGTCAGGGCAGAACTGTATTCTATAGAGTTTTCAATGGCTGATTTTTCAAAAGTAGTTTGTCAGACTTTACTTTTGAGATATTCCTGGGTGAACTCAAACATCCAACCTTTATGTTAACAGCCAAGCACATTCACACCATCCATGGTAGGGAGACAGACAGATAGATACAGACAGACAGACAGATTGATGGGTTTATTCGAGGCATCAGGCAATTTGGGGAGATGGTTAAGCCATCCATAAGTCAGTTGTCTCACATATGATGCTTAGCTTGAAGTCTACTGGGTGGACAGGCAGGCACGAAGGGAAGATGGATGTAGATGGGGTGACCAGGAGAAGCCTAGGATGCTGAGCATGAACTGAATCCCCAAGAGAACCAACTGGACCTTGGTTTTCACTGCTTCCTAGCTTGGCAATGTGGGATGTGGACAAGCCAGAGCCCTTTGTTAAGGAGTTAAACACAGACACACATGGTCAAGGAGCTGGAGTAGCTATAGGGGGATCCAGGGAAATTTAGAGCAATTTTTGGCCCACTTGCTACTTCATGTCAAGAGGGGAGTCAGCATATCAACAGCATGTGAGCTACCAAATGCATCTGCTTTCCTTCTACCTTCTGAATCTGCGAAGAATCTCCTTTGAGCCCTACCATAACTGGAAAGAAAGTGAATTCTGGGAAATGTAATTTAGTCTAGTCAAGTTGGCACATTACAAAGCCACAATACTATCTAAGAAGGAATACTGTATCAAGGAGAGGGTTGACTTAGATGCTCTTCAGGCCCAGCACAAGATCAGGAAACCTGATGGGCTTTCTGACTATTCAGCACTCAGGTCACTCTTGGGCCAGTGGGCTCCCTGTGCACCCAGGGATTTAGTCACTCTCAGTGCTGGGTCCCTTAATATTTCATTTTTCTGGACTGGCCATACAGTGGGAAAATGTCTCCCCAGCTCCTCCTGTCCTTGTTGCTGAAGACCAGCACATCTGGTCTTTGTATGTTAAGGATTTTTAATAAAAGGAGCTGTGGTGGATTTATGAGAAAGGCATTTGGCTGCTAACCACAAGGTCAGACAGAAGTTCAAACCTACCACATGCTTCATGGAAGGACAATGGGGCAATCTACTTCCATAAAGATTTATAGCCTTGGAAACCCAATGGAGGTCGCTATGAGTTGGAATTGACTGTTATTATGGAGTGCACTGGTAGTTCAGGTTAAAATTCTTTCCATGTGGGAGAACTGGGTTCAGTTCCCACCAATGAACCTCCTGTGCAGATACTACCTGTCTATCAGTGGAGGCTTGCATGTTACTATGATGCTATGATGTTTCAATAGTGCTTCCAGACTAGAACAGAATTGGGAAAAAGGCCTGGTGATGTGCTTCCAAAAATCAGCCAACGAAAATCCTATAGATCACTGTGGTTCAGTCTGCAAGTGATCATGGGGATCGGGCAGGACTGAGCAGGGTGGTTTCTCACCCCACTATGTATGGGGTTGCCATGAGTTAGGGGCATGACAATTAACAACAACATTGTTGTTGTTATGTGTGCCATCGAGTCAGACCTGACTCATAGCAACCCCTCCTTGGGTTTCCGAGGCAGTATCATTATGGAAGTAGATTGCGCCATCTTCCTTCTGAGGAGCGGCTGGTGGGTTTGAACTGCCAGCCTTTTGGTTAGCAGTCAAGTGCCTTAGGCACTACGTTACCAGAGCTCCTACAACAACATTATTATAGGCATAATATTATTCATTGAACATTTATTATATGACAGATCCTTTCCCATGCATATGTCATTTAATTCTTAAAATAATTCCTTATAGAAAATGTTACTGTCATCTTAATTTTACTGATGTGAAAGGTAAAGCTCAAAGAGATGGATTTACTTTATGTCAGACAGCTACCTTGTGTTGGAGCAGTAATTTAAACCCAGGGCACTCATTCTTGAAAAACAATACCACTACCAAAAAGTAAGGAGCTCTGGTAGCATAGTAGCTAAGGCACTTGACTGCTAACCAGAAGGCTGGCAGTTCAAACCCACCAGCCACTCCTCGGAAGGAAGATGGGGCAATCTACTTCCGTAGTGATACTGCCTCGGAAACCCAAGGAGGGGTCACTATGAGTCGGGTCCGACTCGATGGCACACAACAACCACTACCACCAAAAAGTAACACAGATGAGGAATTATCATATGGTTAAGAACCTTCTCAAAGTTTTTACAGTTGATCCTGTACTTTATTCTAATAGAATGTGTTATTCTATGACAAAAACAGTGGAAAGTACAAGGATGAACAGAAGAAATCTGAGGGGAATAAAAACAACAACAGCAACAACAAGGAGGCATAAAGGAAGAGGGCACGGAAGCAATGAATGAAGTGGGAAAAAAATTCCTGCTTTCTTACTATATTATTACCCCAGTTGGAATGCAGAATGTCTCTCCTAAAAAGATTGTAAATGAATATAAATGAATATAAAGGTGGAAACATCTAAATTAGGACAATAAACAGACAACATGTCAGATACAACAATGGAAGACTTCTAAGCAATTTTAAAAGGTAAGTGGCAAAAAAGCTCCAAAAAGCATGAGGGAATTGTGACAGAAGCTTTAGCAATTATTCAGAAGTGAGTCCCAGGGGCTGTGGTCTGGGCCTTCTCTGGACAGCTCTGGCCCCGGCCACTACAGTGTGGGCTAATGAGGACAGGGAAGCAATCCCCTAAGTCCACTTCTGGGAAACTGCAACAGCACAGAAGCCTTTGAAAATCACTGAGTGCCTGTTGCTGCACAAAACTCTGTGGTTGCTAAAGAAATGTAACATGCCAGGTGCACACCTCTCAAACCAGCATCTTCGTTGCACTCTGAAGCTACGGGTCTGCTGCACTGCTGTGAGTAGGCTGCTCTTGCATGCAGTGTCTTCCCTCTAACTGCTTCTTACCCAGCACAGCACAGCTCATCCTTTGTGGTCCAGCTCAATCGGCACCCTTCCTCTCAGCACATTTCCAAATATTGCTCTTCTGGTCTTATTTTCATCTGCCTTGTATTACAATTAGGAGCTCTGGTAGTGTAGTGCCTAAGGCATCTGACTGCTAACCAGTGGCTGGCAGTTCAAACCCACCAGCCACTCCTCAGAAGGAAGACTGGACAATCTACTTAAGTAGAGTTACTGCCTTGGAAACCCAAGGAGGGGTCATCATGAGTAGACTTGACTGGATGGCAGTTTGGTTTGGTTTTTTGGTTTGTATTACAATTACTTGTTTACCTCTCTGAGCTCCTTCAGGGGCAGGATCGTATCCTGCATTTTCCCACAGGTTTTCATTATGAAATTACAAGCACTCAGGATTGCTCTAAAGCTTAGAGCCACTGTACTGTACTCTCTAGTCCCCAGCTACTTAAGCCTGAAATCCTCTCAAAGGCCTTTCAAAGTGCCCTCTTCTCCATTTCCATAGACATTGTCTCAGTTCACTTTATCCTTAACTTTTCCTGGGAACATTTGAATGACCTTCAAGCATTCCCCCACCACCTTCAATTCATGATTTGTCTTCACTTCAAAGGGATAGAATTTTTCCAATTGTAAATGGGTAACTCCTTAGGAAAGCTCCCTTAGGTGAACATCCAATACTCCAGCCCCCACCAAAGCTGTGCTTCAGAAACATTTTTTTCCCCAATCCATGTGATAGTCTCTCCCAAGAGAAGTTCTCAGGATGACATTTGTTCTTCCTTCTCTGATGTGTGGATTACCCATTTCTGATAGAACAAGCCAGGAGAATTCTGCAGAGCCTCTTAGCCTTGATCCAAGAAGGCACACACCATGGAGCTGCCTCAATATATAAATACCAAGACTTTTAGAACACAATAAACCAATAGGTGATGCTGGTACTTCACACCAGTATGTTATTTTCCATCCTTCCAATCTCTTTTGTGCAATACTAATCTTCTTAACAATCACAGAAGGTGGGACTCTTGTTTTCACTTTGTAAATAACATGGTGTGAGGCTCAGAACACTACTGTGACTTGCACTGAACCTCACAGGCAGTTAGTGGTAGAGTTCAGAATAAAACCTTGAAATCCTAAGTGTAAGAGAGGCACACATATGAGAAAAATTTTACTCTATTACTCTGGGCATTTACGGATTTTAAACTTTTAAGTCATCACATATCTATATATTTTCAACCTCTGTCTATAGGCAGAATGCATTAGAGAGATTTATTAGACAGGCAACCCAGAAAAGATGACTGTTTTCAGAAGGTACTGCTCCCCAGTCCTCTTTAGGTGGAAAACCTTAATTTGTCTTTCCAAATTCACTCCACCTCAGAGAACAGCTTTGTGGTAGAAAAGCAATAGTAATAGACCAAACTCAGTCCCCATTCAAATGATCAGCCTCTTCTCTCCGTTGTGGTAAATTACAGGCTTCTAGGTCTGGTCCTGCAGTTGCTTACATGCCTGGTGAGCTCTTCTGAATAACCTGGTCAATACACTCAGGGAGGGGGGACAGTTCTCCCCCATGCTCCATACCCCCATTAGACTCTATTCATTAGAGGAGGCTGGGGCCCCTGTGAGCTTAAAGTGTCAATTAATCACCAAAGAAATGTAAAAGTTCACAGCTGAGGAATCCCAGCTCCTTGCCTTCTCCACTGCAGAAACCCTCAAAAAAAAAGTTCCTCAGCCTCCTCACCAGGTCACTTAAATGAGTAGTGACATTTGAGTCCCTCAGAGTAATTAATTTCCTCTGTCTCCAATAGCATCTCATATTTTAATGAATTTTTTCAAGTCTCAGATCCTCCAGCTTCTCCACCCCTTCTCCAGTTCCCTTGCTCCCCAAGGTCCCATAACAAATAGCTCCCACTTGTATTTGCCTTGCAAACTCCCATAAACTGGAAATGATAAATACATTATCCAGGCTTTTTAACGGACCATTGTTTAATTTTCTATGCTTGTCTGGCTGGGGAAGAGATGAATATTACCTTGTGGAGAATAAGATTTCTGTTCTGTTTAAGGGGGGGTGGGTAATCTATGACAGAAAAGCAACACTCTGTTCATCCTAATAGGCCATCCTGCTAATTAAAAGTGTTGGAAGTGACATCCATCCACAAGTTTGTGATTCATTTGGCATTATCCCCAGTAAACAAGGAATAGATATTGGAATGAATGCTTCTAATTTGTCAAAGGAATGGGCACTTTCAATTGTGCCTTCCTGGCTTCCTGTCTGAAGTACATAATTCAGCGCTGCCATCTTTTAAAAGTTTAGGGCCTCAAAATAATAGTACCTGCTCCTTAAGCTCATAAATCTTCAAGTCTGTTTCCTATATAGAAACACTTATCTTACATATAGTTTGATTTTAGTTTCACAATTGAGAATGGTTTCTTCTGTCAGTAAATATATTGAAAGTGTGGCTTTTGAGAAAAGCTTAACACAGTAGGGTTTAAAATCAAATGAGTCTGAGACAATCTATTAGAAAAGCTTAAAATCTGGACAGGAAAACTTACAGCTCCTAATAACATTTACTACATACTTATAGAAAAGAAGAGAGAGAATCAATATTCCCTTTTACCACTCACAAACACGAAGTGGTCGAGAGAAGCCACCTAAGCACCAATTCCCAAAGGTTCAATGAAGCCTCTATGGTGTTTTAAGAACGAACACAAGGCACAGACACCCTAACTTCAAGAGAACCTAGACATATTTGTGAGCAATTTTCAAATTGGAGAAAGATTTTCCACATACCAGCAAGATTCAGCCAGCCTCAAATATTTACCTTTGTGTTATGCACAAGAGTGCTTCAATCATGAAGACTTAGACCCAGGGTTCACCACCATGTCTTGCTGAATGCTGAAAACAAACAAAACATGATATTAAAAAAAGGTAAACGTAAATTATTTAATGTGCTTGTTATTCTTCTCTATTTTTCATTCAAGAAATATCCTACCATATACAAGGCACCAGGAACACAGAAATGAATAAAACAACCACAATATCAATTCAACAAATACAACCCACTGTAAATACCAGAGGAGCCCTGGTGGTCCAGTGGTTAAGTTTTCAGCTGCTAACTAGAATGTCAGTGGTTGGAATCCATCAGCTGCTCCACAGGAGACAGATTTAACAGTTTGCTTCCATATAGATTTATAGCCTTAGAAACTCTATGGGGCAATTCTATGTGCCCTATAGGGTTGCTATGAGTCAGGATTGACTCAATGGCAGTCACTGGGTAAGTACCAGCGAGAGGTGGTCATAGAATGCCTCTTACAAGGGAGTGAGGGTATTTGTGGATGACTGTGTGCATCTTCCTGAGATACATACAAATACACACACACACACACACACATACATATCTGCACCCACACAGAAGAGTGTTAAGAAGAGGGCAAGAATTTTTAAAGAACATGTCCATTTTTGGAATTCCTTTAACTCCCTTAAGGGCTTGAACTCTTGCCTTGAGATCAGTAAAGAAAAGGACATTGGAGGAAATGCTGAGTCTTAAAAGTGACTGTTCTGGTTACCTACTGCTGCTCTGACAGGAATATACCACAAGTGGGATGGCTTGAACAAACAGGAGTTTATTCTCTCACAGTTTGGAGGCTTTAAGTCCAAGTTCAAAGTGCTAGGCTCTGGGGGCTAGGTGAAAGCCCCTCGACCTTGGGGCCCAGCTCTACCCCTTGCTCCAGGCCCACTGGAGCTAGAGGCATCTCTTCACTCAGGCAGCTACTGACTGCTCAGACTAACAAGTGCAAGGTCAATAAATAAAATGGCACAGTCCCCATGTTACCAAAACACACGGCAGGCCATTAATTCAAGCCCATTGTAAGTCCCAAGGTTGGCAGAGCATGGCAGGCTGCTGAACAACGACACGGCTACATGCAGGGTCTGAGTGTGCCATAAGCTAGAGACCCTTCCCTAAAGCTTCTGCTTATATACAGGAGGCAGACACATTCCCTACAGCAGCTACTCAGCTGCTCACAGTAGATCCCACCATGGAATTGATTCCAGTCTCATCATGGTGAATACTACATCCAGCTGCCCAGCCACGCAACCAGACCCAGCCAAGTTGACACACATACTGAACTACCACAGTGATCATGTCTTTTAATCTGTAATTCACCTTCTGGATTCCTTCTTAAGGAAAAATTTACAGACACAGACAATTATTTATGCATAGAGATATCCATCACAGTGTATTTTAAAGAAGAAAACAACAGAGGAATCACTCTAAAAGGAAAACAATCAATTGAAAAATGATTAAGCAAAAGTTAGCAATTCCATATAGAAGAATATTTCACATACTGAAAGAATTTAAGAGAATTTCAGGATATAGGATAATGTGTATAATATAGCAAAATTGTTTATGAAGTTTGAGCCCATCTATGTAGAAATTAGTCTTATAAAATATAGCAGTCCCTGGGTTACAAACAAGATTTGTTCCTGTGTCTTTAAGAATTTGTAGGTAAATTGGAACATGTGAGTATAATTCTTATCTAGCCTTACTTTAGTGCAAAAGGGCACTCTGGTGGCATAGTGTCTAAGGCATTTGACTGCTAACCAGAAGGCTGTCGATTCAAACCCACCACCCACTCCTTGGAAGGAAGGTTGAGCAATCTACTGCTGTAGTGATATAGCCTGGGAAACCCAAGGAGGAGTCACTATGATCCGACTTGACAGCAGTGAGGTTTTGTTTATTTTGTCATGCAAGAAGGAGCTCTGATGGCACTGTGGTTAAAGCATTGGGTTGCTAACCAAAATGTTGGTGATTCAAATCTACTAGCTTCTCTGCAGGAGAAAGATGAAGCAGTCTGCTTCCATAAAGATTTATAGCCTGGACACCCTCTGGGGCAGCTCTACTATGTCCTATAGAGTAGCTATGAGTTGGAATCAACTCATAAACCAACAGTGGATTTGGTTTTGTTTTTAGTGCAAGAAAGGGTTGGAAGCCTTTTCAATGATTTAAAAGCTACATGTGCAGCAAGTGAAGGTGATTGTGATGAGGAATTTGTGGTGAGTAGGTGTTGGTTCAATCTTTTAAAAGCGAGGGCAAATTTATATAGCATTAAAGGGCATGTAGTTGATGTCTGTGAGACATTCATAACTCAAGGATTACCTGTACGCCAAAATGTTAACAGTGGTTATCCTTCTGTAGTATCATAAGATATCTTCATATTGAATCTTAATGCTTTCCAAATTTTCTAAAAATATCATTTATTATTATTATAGACATAAAATAAAGATACCAACAGAAGTTGTTAGTTGTTGTTAAGTGCC
>NW_006921770.1:2816464-2819272 GCF_000298275.1 Orycteropus afer afer
CAATTTCAGACTGTAGAAGCTGATAAAATTCTTCAATTTCCTCATCTGTGGCTTTGGTGGTTGGGGCATAAATTTGAATAACAGTCATATTAACCAACAGAAGTATCAACTCCAAAATACTATTTCTAAGTCACTTTGGTACCCCTCACCATGTTTAGTTCCCTTATCTATGTTATTCCAGCAACACCCCCATTTTTGAAGGTTTCCATCTCTGCCTCCCTGTAACTGTGAGCTCCTTTTATGAGTTAGCATGCCTTATTAACCATTGCTTCCTATGAACCTAGCCCAGAGGCTGGCACACAGTTGTCACTCAATAAATTGGTGCTGCATAAAAGGATAAATGAGTGAATGAGTGGAGTGGGTGAATGAGTGAATGAATGAAAGACTTACTGAAATTGACTCGACTAAAATTACATTAAAGAGTTGTTCATTCAAAATAATCAGCAATAATCAAGTCAAGTTCCATTTGGATTCACAGAAGGTAAAAGAAGATGGGAAGTGAACAGGCAGCAATGCAGCAATTTTTCAAAGAAGACAGTGAAACTGAAAAAAAACAAGCCTATGGTTGAAGAAAAATACTTAACATAATGGAATATCATAGCCTAGTGATCTTCCAATGTATTCCAAGACTAAGAATCTGTTTAAGGCAGGGATATTTATCTAGTAACAATATTCCATTACAACAACTCGGCTCTTTTATATGTTCAGAGTTACATATACATGAACTAATAATAAGTAGATGCTTATTATTAGTTTTAATCAGCAATGGCTGGTTGACTCCCTGCACAAGAAAAAAAAAAAAAAAAAAACTACAGGTTAGATGACTGTAATATTTTTAAAAAAATGTAACTTACTTCATTCATAAAACTGGTAGACTAAATCCAGGATATTAATTTATAGATATATTTCTCCAGACTTAGAACTGGTTTGATTCTCATGTCTGTCATTTAAAAGCTGGGTAATCTTAGACTACTCTAAACTTCAGTTATTTCTGAAGTTTAAAATGGGATAATAATAACACCAACTTGATAGGGTGATTGTAAAAACAAAATGAGAGGAAGCATGGAATTTAAAATCGCTTCAAGCTCATGTCTGTTTACCAGGAACTGTAAAATATACACCAACTCTTTTTGTTGTGTGTGTGTGCCATAAAGTATGCTAAGCACGGTACAAATATTATCTAATTTCATCCTCATAATATCTGTTATGAGGAGGTCCTATTGCTCTATTTTGAAGAAAAGGAAACTGATGCTGTTTAACTGATGTTAAACAGTTAACAAGGGCTTGGACAAAGATTCAAACTCAGAGTGTCTGTCTTCAAAAGCTAATGTTACGAAATACCTAAGCTTTGACTTACAACAAAGCTCAGTTTAATTTTTTTTACTATTTCATACCATTTCATTTGATATGATAAATCAAATGAAATATATAAAATAAAGTTTGAACTTTATTCCCTCATAGTCACACTTGAGTGCCTTCCCACTTCTTTTCTTATTAAGTATTTCAAGTATAAAGTTGAGTATAGAAATAATTATAGCTAACACTTATATGTTGCCACCTATTCTAGTCAGATATGTGGTGCCATGAATTACTTGATATGGCTCTTCCAGCCATGGTCTTTGTGGCACCCATCAGATGACTGGGTAGAACTATGCAAATATAAGGTGCGAGCTCTGGTAGCATAGTGCCTAAGGCACTGGACTGCTAACCAGAAGGCTGGAGGTTCAAATCCACCAGCCAGTCCTCAGAAGGAAGGTTGGGCAATCTACTTCTGTAATGATATCACCCCGGCAACCCAAGGAGGGGTCGCTATGAGTCGGATCCGACTCGACGGCACATAACAACGACAACAACATGGCCCACCAAGAGGATTGGATAGCTTATGAGTAATGTAAATAAAGTACATGGCACTCTTGTGGTGGTGGGACCACGCAAATAACGTGTATAGAACTCTAATGTATGGATTGGTTGGTTTTGTCATTCTGTTAGACTTAAAACGAGCCCTTCTAGTGGCAAAAAGGTGAGCTCTGGCCGCATAGTGCCACTATGCATTTGACTGTTAACCAGAAGGTTAGCAGCCCACCAGCCGCTCCTCAGAAGGAAGATTGGACAATCTACTTCCGCAGACATACCCCCTCGGAAACCCAAGGAGTGGTTGCTATGAATAGAATCAACTTGATGGCAGTGAATTTTTTTAATGATAGAAGGGAGGATCTCACTGCCATCAACAGAGAAGAGCCAGAGGTGGAGAGAAGTTCATCCTTGGACCTGAGATCCCTGTGCTGGATCTCCTTAGCAGAGAGACTGGCAGAGTCTGTAGAGAGATAGTAGAGAGATGGCAGCAGCAGTGGCAGCAAAACTGAGAGACTGGCATGAGATGGAGCCGCAGGCTTGCCAGCCCACAGACCAAGAAAGCTGAGTGCTTTTGGGCAGGAACTTTGCTGGCAGGGTGGGGTGTACCTAGGTGCACCTATTGGCAGAGCTAAAAGAGCTTTGTAACACTTAGCCCAGCAGGGCAGAGGCCAGGCCAAGAGGCCAAGGGCCAGAAAGGTGTGCCTGACGGTATAGCAGAGGGAAGGATGTCTTGATCGAAGAATTGTATGATGAGAATTCCTGAGCCTGAATTATAACTTGTTACTTTCCTAATAAACCACATAATTGTGAGTATTGTCTGTGAGCTCTGTGTGGCCACTGCAATGAATTATTAAACCTAGCAGAGAAGCAGTGAGTACTGTGAGAGGGATAGTTGGTGTCAGAATTGGTAAAAATGCTGGAGATTGGTGTGATGTCTGGCCTCATAGGAATAAG
>NW_006921770.1:2819682-2822208 GCF_000298275.1 Orycteropus afer afer
TGACCTCCTCTAACCCCACAAGAGGAAGACAGAATCACCATCAGTAGCCCAAGGCCTATTCCTGTGAGGCCAGACATGCTGCCTCCCTCCAGCCTTTCACCAACACAGACATCAACTGTTCCTCCTGCAGCACCCACCACCTCTCTGCTGGGTTTGATAATTTGGTGCAGTGGCCACACAGAACTCAGAGATTATGGGGTTTATTAGGGAAGCAAAAGGCTACAATTCAAGTTCGGGAACAAACTCACTCTCTCTCAGCCTGCCGTCTCTCAGCCGACAGTTTCTCTCCCAGCAGTGGGTGTCTCTTGGTGTCTCTCTCCCAGCAGTGTGTGACTCTCAGTGTCTCTCTCCCAGAAGTGCATGTCTATCACATCTCTCTCTGAGCAATTCGTGTCTCTCACATCTCTCAGCTGGCAGTAACAGATTTCTTCTGCCTCTAGAAGGGCTCTTTTTGAGCCTGGTAGGGTGATCAAACTAACCAAGCCCAACATCAGAATTCTATACACCTGAGAGAGAGAGAACTTCCAAGAAGATTGCTTCATGCTAGTTCAACAGCAAAACCCCAGGTGGATAACTTTAGCAATCAGGAGCTACTCAATTGCTCAGGGAAAATTCTACCACAGAGTTTACAAAGATTTACGGCCAGAAAAGCCACACTATGTAATTTACTACACTGCAGATGGTATTTGACCACATGATTATATTTTAATTTAATCATCCATATTGATGGACATTTACACTATTTTCTAGTTTGGCTAATGCAAATAATGCTGCAAGGGAGATTGCTATACTCCTTGGGCATTTTGTTGTTGTTGTTTTTATGTGCCATGGTATCGGGCCCGACTCATAGCAACTCCTCCTTGGGTTTCCAAGGCAGTATCTCTATGGAAGTAGATTGCCCAAACTTCCTTCCGAGGAGTGGCTGATGGGTTTCAACCACCAACCTCATGGTTAGCTGTCAAGTGCCTTAGGCACTATGCTACCAGAGCTTCCCCCTCCTTGGGCATACAGGTGTGCAATTTTCCTGTGGACTTACTGGATCAAAGAGTATGTGCATCTTCAAAGTTATTTGATGTTTCAAATTTCTCTACAAAGTGGCAGTAGCAAGTTATCATAATGCCAGTATTGGTTCACAGCCTTACCAACATTTGGTAATATGAGATTTTTAATTTTGCCAATTAAATGGGTATAAAATGATATCTCACTGTGTTTTAGCAGGCATTATCTAATTACTAGTTATTTTGAGCATATTTTTTTATGATTTTATTGGCCATTTAGGATACTTCTTCTACAATTTGAATTTTTATATACCTATTTTTCTAATATTTGTTTCTTTATAATTAATACATAGGAGGAAGACAATAAACAAATAAGGAAGTGAAATACTTAGTATATCATTTGGTGATATGGGCCATGAAAACAAACAAGCAAGCAAATAAAGAGAGAAATGGACAATGCTGGGGATGGGAGTTCAATTTAAATAAGGTAGCCAGGGAAGAACTCATTAGGAAGGTGACATTCAGCAAAGTCCTCATAGTGCTGTAGGCACCAAGACAGGGGAAAAGCAATACAAGTAAAGGAAACAGAAAAGTGGTAAAATAATATTAGGCTAAGATATGTGATGATATATATGTTGTTGTTAGGTGACATCAATTTGATTTTTGACTCCTAGCAACACCATGTGACAAGAACAGAACTGTCCTAGAGGGTTTTCTAGGTTGTAACCTTTATGGGAGACAGGACACCCTCTCCCCTCCTGCAGGAAAGGGAGGGAACGCAGGGGATGACAAAAGCGGCAGGATCCAGGTAAGGGCAGGGAGACTGGACCCAACCCCCAAGGCAGGAAAGGGAGGGAACACTGGGGAGGACAAAGTGGCAGGATCCAGGTAAAGGGAGGGCAGAGAGGTTTAGAACAGCTAAAGGAGACAAACTTGTCTGTCAGTTTGTCTTACTGTGGTGTCTTGTGCATTGCTGTGAGGCTCAAGGCTGTGCCAGCAGTGTTCCAAAGGCCAGCAGGGTTGACACGGTACACAGGTTTCAACACAGGTTACAGACTGAGACAGACTAGAAATAAGGAAGAGGCCATCCAATTCTCAAAGGATTGGCCAGGGAAAACCTTATGAATAACAGAGAAACACTGTCTGATATATTACTAGGCAACTTTAGGAATAGCCCAGAAATACTATCCGATACAGTGCAGGAAGACGAGCCCCTTAGGTCAGAAGGCACTCAAAGTATGACTGGGAAAGTGCTGCCTCATCAGAGTACAGCCACCTTAGTGATATGGATAAATTAGAGCTTTTGGGGCCTCCTTTTACTGACGTAGCATGACTCAAATTGAGGAGAAAGAGCTGCAAACATCCATTACTAATTGGAACATGGAATGTACAAAGTATGAATCTTAGAAAATTGGAAGTTGTCAGAAATGAAATGGAATGCATAAAGATTGATATCCTAGGCATTAGTGAGCTGAAATGGACTGGTTTTGGCCACTTTGAATCAGACAATCACAAGATCTACTGTGCC
>NW_006921770.1:2823048-2824111 GCF_000298275.1 Orycteropus afer afer
TATAAAATCAAAAGCGAACAACATGCTAAGCATTTTTTAAGCTGAAACAACTGAGGAAAAAATGTAAGCCTTGAATTGTAATATTGAAAGGTTCTATGGGCAAAATATTGAATGATGCGGGAAACATCAAAAGAAGATGGAAGGAATACACAGAGTCACTGTACCAAAAAGAACTGGTTGATTTTCATCCATTTCAGGAGGAGGCATATATGTTCAAGAACTAATGGTATTAAAGGAAGAAGTTGAAGATGTACTGAAGGAATTGCCGAAGAACAAGGCTCTAGGAATTGACAGATTATCCACTGAGATGTTTCAACAAAAGGATGCCCCACTGGAGGGACTCACTCAGCTATGCCAAGTGGTAGTCAGCTACCTAGCCAACTGACTGGAAGAGATCTATATTTGTACCCATATCAAAGAAAGGTGATCCCACACAATGTGGAAATTAATCCAATAATATCTTTAATATCACATGCAAGTAAAATATTACTGAAGATAATTCAAAAACAGTTGTAGCTGTATATTGACAGAGAACTTCCAGAAATGCAAGCTGGATTCAGAAGAAGATGTGGAATAAGGGATGTCATTGCTGGTGTCAGATGGATCTTGGCTTAAAGTAAAGAATACCACAAAGATGTTTACTTGTGTTTTATTGACTATGCAAAAGCATTTGATTGTGTAGATCATAACACATTGTGAATAACATTGAGAAGAATGGGAAGTCCAGAACACTTAAATGTACTCATGAGGAACCTGTACATAGACCAGGAGGCTGTCATTCACACAGAACAAAGGGACATTGCCTGGTTTAAAATCAAGAAGGGAGTGCATCAGGTTGTATCCTTTCACCATACTTATTCAATCTGTATGCTGAGCAAATAATCCGAGAAGCTGGACTATATGAAGACAAATACGGCATCAGGATTGGAGGAGGCATCATTAACAACCTGAGATATGCAGACGATACAACTTTGCTTCCTGAAAGTGAGGATGACTTGAAGCACTTACTGATGAATATTGAAGAATATAGTTTGCAGTATGGATTACATCTCAATATAAAGAA
>NW_006921770.1:2840063-2841449 GCF_000298275.1 Orycteropus afer afer
AGCTCCTGAGTGAAATTTCCTTTCCTCTATGATCTGCCATCTTAAGATGCCCACTTGAGGCACAAGTAGGCAGCACAGGGCTGCCTGCCATGTGTGTCTGATGGCTGAAATAAAGGGCAGCAGGGCAGAGAGCAGATCTGCTGACACCACACTTAGACAAGCTTGTACAGAGGCTGTAAAACACTCTTGGTGGAGCACACCAGTAAATTGTCCCACTAATTAGTTTATTATTTCATTTGAGAGATCAAATACATAAATAAAATTAATAAACCCTGCAAAATAAGTGCAGCACTGGAAATAAAAATATTTCTCAGGTCATTGCCTTAAACACAGACATTACATGCTAGAATAATGTTAACAAAAGAAAAGCAAATCACGCTGCCTTACTGGCTGGAACATTCCAGTGGCAGCTGGAGCTGGAGGTGGGCAGCTGGAGCCTCTGATGGATCAGGGAATATGGATGGTGTTCCCTACTCTGTCACTAACTTACTGTGTGACCTTGAACAAGTCAAGTTCCTCCCCACACCACCAATGTTCTCATCTACTCAAGAGAAAATATGGGGTTGGACTATTGTTCAGATTTGTTCCAGCTATGAAATTTCATGATTATGGGAATCAAATGTAAACCAAAGCATGATCATTATGAACTTAGTCAATAAAGAATGCATAGTGAAAATGAAATCTCAGAATCTATTATAACATGCCAATATATATTTAAGAACTTGGAGATATCTTAGATAGCATCCAGCCCAACACTCATCTCATAAATAAATGGAAAAGAAGACAGAACTTGCATTCATTGATAGTGTATTATATATTAGGATCTATAGCAAGGACCTTCACATAGCAACACTAAGAAACATACACTCAGAGAACAAATAAAATGTGATCAAATACACACAGAACAGAAAAAATGAGGCTTGTTAACCACTAGTCAAAGGCTTTTCCTCCAAACTGTGCTTGACCATCTAGCCTCTCACTGGGACCTCAGACCTAGTTGCTTACTGCCTAACAGCTCACTGGGGTCTTGAGAAATACCATGGGTGGTGGGCCCTGTGGTGAGGCACCCATATTCTCCCTTTAGGACTGAAGCATTCATTCCTCTAGATGGTGGGAGTATTGACTTTTGACAGGTCACAGCTAAGTACTTGTGTCCTCTATTGCCCTTGGTTGAAGACTCCCTCCTCTCCCAATAACATAGCTTCTTCCCTGGGACAGCCTGGACTCCTGCTTCAATTCAGCACAAGTCTGCCTAGCCCTCCCAACTCTAGAGCTTTCCAAGGTAACATCTTTGTTGTGACTACATCAGTCTACCTCCATTTCTGATTAATCCTGATCTTTCACTCCCTGGTAAATTTCCTGTACACATATCTGCCTCAACGTGTG
>NW_006921770.1:2842877-2861945 GCF_000298275.1 Orycteropus afer afer
CCTCCTTGGGTTTCTGAGGCAATATCACTACGGAAGTAGATCACCTCATCTTCCTTCTGAGGAGTGGCTGGAGGGTTTGAACAACCAGCCTTCTGGTTAGCAGTCAAATGCCTTCGGCATTACACCACCAGAGCTCCCCCATAAAGATTACAGCCTAGGAAATCCTATGGGGCAGTTCTACTCTGTCATACAGCATTGCCATAAGTCAGAATTGACACAAAGGCACACAACAACAACAACAGAAATTGTTATACCACTCATTCATTTGTACATGAACATGTAAAGCAAAGAGGCAAATATTCTTTTGGATTATGTGCAAAATTTTATGAAGCACAGTATAAGAAACATTTTACATCACTTGGTAGAACTGGGGTAGAGAAACAGACAGCTTCTCAAGAGAGTGATGCTCAAGATGAATGTTAAAGACTGAAAAGTAATTTGTTCAGTGGAACCCAGATGTTAAATACCATGGTGTTTGTATAAATAATCTGTGGCAAATGTAAGATGCGTGGAGTGGCGGTGGTGGTGGTCAATCATTTAACATTCATTCTTCACCAAGAGTTTTCTCTTTTCTTTCATGAACTACTGCTATATGTCAATATTGCTTTGTAACTTGGACTACCATATTTGATATGCATTCAACTCTTGAAAGCATGTGAAGACAGTATCATTATACTCATAGGTGCATCAGTAGAATCTCAAATATAATAAGGGACTTTCCCAATGCCACACATTAGTAAGAAGTCAATTTGAGCTCCAAAGGACTTCTGAACTGAAATAATCAACTTTTTCTAGTGAATATTAGTAATTTGAATATTTATGATTCATTTTTTATGTATGTCTCACTACACTACATAAACTTTGTTAATGACATATTCTGTTATCTGTGGTAATGAGAGCTGAGTACTTTCCCCTCCCAATATTTTCTACCATGTCGATTTAAAAAAAAACAACTTATTGTTCAATGTTGAATAAAAGGTACATTAAGATGTATCCTGGACTATATAAACAATCACTACTATAGTTAATTTAAATGATTTTATATTATCCATGTGATTAATCCTTATTGATATTAAATTCTTCTGTGTTGGGATGCTATGTACAATTTTTAAAAATAACCTAATTGAAATAAGCAGAACTGAGAGAGACCAAAGGCTGCAACCAGGACTCGTGTTCAATTCTCGAAGGTCAATTTTTAGTATAAATGTAAATGGAAGTGAGTTGATAGGATAAGGAGGCAGAAGCAAAATTCATGCTGAGGAGGCAGTATATACCCACTGCCACAGAGTTAATTCCAACTCAAAGTGACTCTATAGGACTGTCCCATCGAGTTTCCAAGGCTGTCAATCTTTACAGAAGCAGACTGCATCATCCTTCTCCCACAGAGCAGCTGGTGGGTCAACCTTTTGGTTAGTAGCTGAATATTATAACCACTATGTTACAAGAGCTTAAAACCAAAACCAAACTCATTGCCATCAAGTCAATTCTGACTCATCATGAGCCCCTTTGGGTTTCCAAAATGGTAAATCTTTATGGAAGTAGATTGTCTAGTCTTCCTTCTGTGGAGTGTCTGGTGGGTATGAACCACCAACCTTCTGATTAGCATTCAAATGCCTTAGGCACTGTGCCACCAGAGCTCCATACCAGAGCTTAGGCAGTATATTTAAAAACAGCAACAACAAAAAAAAACCTAAACCCAGGGCCAGCAAGTCAATTCTGACTCATAGTGACCCCATTGCATTTCCAAGACTGTAAATCTTTATAGAAGTAGATTGCTTCATCTTCTTCCTGTGGAGCAGCTGGTGAGTTTGAACCACTGACCTTCTGATTAGCAGCCAAATGCCTTACCCACTATGTCACAGGAGCTCCTTATAATAGTGAAAAATACACTCCTTTGGAGTAAAATAGATCTCAGTTCTGCAACTTAACCACTGTGAAACTTAAAACCAGCCCCATAATCATTCTGAAGTTAGGTTTTCTATTCTGCAAAATGGCTGTTTGAATCCAGTAGTCCCTGTGCAGGAAAAAAGACCTGGTAATTTGGTCCCTTAAAGATTACAGCCTAGGAAACCCTATGGGGCAGCTCTACTCTGTGATACAGTGTTGCCATAAGTCAGAATTGACACAATGGCACACAACAACAACAGAAATTATTATACCACTCATTCATTTGTATATGAACATGTAGAGCAATGAGGCAACTACTCTTTGGAATTATGTGCTAAGGACTAAATGAAAGAATGAATGTTTGCAAGGGCTTGCACATGTAAGTATTTGGCAGATATATTATTAGTCTTCTGAGTTACTGCTTTCACTTTTTCAATTAATCTGGAAAATATGGCTTTGTGGGAGCCAAGATAAGTTGATGTAGACAAAATAAAGAGCTGACTTTTTAAATTAAATTTTCACAAGTATATTTAGGAATGAAACCCTACATATTTGTTAAAATAACTCTTATACTTGTAATTGTTAGCTATCTGCTCTGAAAATGTGGGTTCCTGACATATTGCATATTTATTTATCTTCCTTTTTCAATACAAGTATGTTGTTTTTGTTGTTAGGTGTTGCTGAGTTGATTCTGACACACAGAGACCCTATGTACAGCTGAACAAAACACTGCCTGGTCCTGTGTCAGCCTCACAATCCTTGCTATACTTGAGCCCATCATTGCAGCCACTGCATAAATCCATCTCATTGAGGGTCTTCCCCCTTTTTCACTGACCTTCTACTTTGTCAAGCATGAATCTTTCTCCAGGGACTAGTCCCTTCTGACAACATGACCAAAGTAGTTGAGATGAAGTCTGGGCATTTTCGTTTCTAAAGAGCATTCTGGCTGCACTTCCTCCAGGACAGATTTGTTCATTCTTCTGAAAGTCCATGGTATTTTCAGTATTCTTTGCCAACACTACAATTCAAAGGGCTCAACTCTTTTTCTGTCTTCCTTATTCATTGTTCAGCTTTCACACTCACATGAGACGACTGAAAATGTTATGCCTTGGGTCAGGCACACTTTTGTGCCGAAAGTGATATCTTTGCTCCTTAACACTTTATATATAGGTCTTTTGCAGAAAATTATTTGTTTTATGTTATTTCAAGTACTATGTAAAAATTTAAGGAGCCCTGGTGGTACAGTGGTTAAGCACTTGACTGCTGATCAAAATGTTGGTGGTTCAGATCCATCAGCTGCTCTGGGAGAGAAAATGCAGCAGTCTGCTTCTGTAAAGATTGTTTACAACTCATAGTGACCCTCCTTGGGTTTCCAAGGCAGTATCACCACAGAAGTAGATTGCCCATCTTCCTTTCAAGGAGTAGCCGGTGGGTTTGAACCGCCAGCCTTCTGGTTAGCAGTCAAGTGCCTTAGGCACTACACTACCAGAGCTCCTTCTGTAAAGATTATAGCCTTGCAAACTCTATTGGACAGTTCTACTCTGTCTTACAGGTTCACTATCAGTTGGGATTGACTTGACAGCAAAGAGTTATGTAAAAATTTGCAACTTACAGTCAAAACAAACCCATGCCATAAATTTAAAACATAGCTTTGAATGTTAATTTGGCAATATACAATAAAAGCCTTAAAATCTGGTGAAATCTATGACTAACTTCTAGAAATTCATTCTAAATAAACAATTAAGGATGTGTCCAAAGATTCAGCCATGAAAATTTTATATGACTTTATGATAGTGAAATATTGGTAATAAAGAGCTTCAACAACAGTTGTCTATTTAAATAAATTTTTATCTATCCATATTATGAAATACTATGAAGTCATTAAAATGATATGAAGAAGACTATTTACTACCACTAAAATATATTCATAACATCTTAAGTGAAAAATGTATAGGACAGTAGGATGTATCATACAAACCTACTTTTGTAAAAAGTAGTGTATAAAAGAAAGGTGGAAGAGAATATTCCAACCTTCAGAAGATAAAAGTTGAAAAATTTTCGATATTCTTATGACCTTAGGAAAGTCTGGAGGAGCTAGCCTTCAATGTAGAGATACCTAGAGGAATATTTGCTCATTTAACTATGAAAGTTGCTAGAGGAAAAAAAAAAAAAGCA
This sequence comes from Orycteropus afer afer, assembly GCF_000298275.1. Lineage (NCBI taxonomy): Eukaryota > Metazoa > Chordata > Mammalia > Tubulidentata > Orycteropodidae > Orycteropus > Orycteropus afer. Next base: position 2,846,940 of record NW_006921770.1, read on the forward strand.
GCAATAGAAGTTAAAGGTAGTTTGCAATCAATTTAAAGTCTAGTAGGTATCTTAAATCAATTTTATGGGGCACATATTCAGCTGAAGAAAACCATGCAGGGAAACGGGCTGATACATTATATTTCTTCATCTTTTAAACTTGTGCTTCGGGGTGGGGGGAAGGAGGGTGACCAAAATGATTGGAAAAGGCATTAGAGTAGAATATCAAAGCAGACACGTGTAACATAACTCATTTCATCATTGCTTTTCCCACAACTAATTTAGATTTCTAAAACAAAATGGAACTGGGTGCTGAGCTTTCTAAGAAGCAGGCATTGACTTGGATGCTTGTTTTCTGGACAAAAGAAGCTGATTTCCCTGGAGAGTAATATAGACAGGTTAGTGATACTTTACAAATGTTTATAGAATATCTGAGTTTTAATCCCACTTGTTACTAACTCGGGAGCTCTGGTGGTGTAGTGCCTAAGGCATTTGACTGCTAATCAGAAGGCTGGAGGTTCAAACCCAGCAGCCACTCCTCGGAAGGAAGGTTGGGCAATCTACTTCCACAGTGATATGCGTTGGAAACCCAAGGAGGGATTGCTATGAGTAGGATCTGACTTGATGGCAGTGAGTTTGGTTTTAGATTTCAGTTTGTTACTAACTCACTGTTAATCTTCTTGAGACTCAGTTTCCTGATCTATTAAATAAGTGTTAAATAAACAGTCAATATGTTCAATATGTTTTGAATGGTTGGCACTGTGCAGAATTGTAGACTGCAGCTATGAACAAAACAGATCATATTTTCTGTCTTCAAATACTAGTAGAGGAAACGCCATTGGACCACAGGTTTGTGTTATGTGTAGCACTGGAATATGACTTCCTGGGTAGAATCTTGTTCTGTTCCTTAAAGCTCCTATTTGAAACATTTCTATCAAGTGGCTTCTGGAAGAGAAGTTCCTCTTGGGTTTCTACTTCACCGGCTACTCTTTTTTCAGTATCCCTTGTTGGCCTTTCCTCATGTTCTATGCTTCTAAATGTTAGCATGTCCCATGGCTCTATCCTCTGACCTCTTCTCTTCTCTAACTACATTTTATTATTAGATGATTCTCATCAGTCTTGTGTTCATAAACACCATCCTTTATACTGGGACTTCTCAGGTTCACATTCCCTTCACATATCACTTTATATTCAGAAGAGGTCTTGGAATGAGAGGTATCATTACTGATGTCAAATAGATCTTGAATGAAAGCAGAGAATACCAGAAAGATGTTTACCTGTGTTTTATTGACTATGCAAAGGCATTCAACAGTGTAGATCATAACAAATTATGGATAACATTGTGAAGAATGAGAATTCCAGAGCACTTAATTGTGCTCATAAGGATCTCTGGTATCACAGTGCCTAAGTCATCTGACTACTAACCAGAAGGTTGGTGGTTCAAACCCACCAGCCACTACATGGAAGCAAGACTGGGCAGTCTACTTACATAAAGATTTACCACCTCAGAAACCTAATGGGGTTGCTATGAGCCAGAATTGACTCTATGGCTGTGGATTTGGTATATATATATTTTTAACTGTGCTCATGGGGAACCTGTACATAGACCAAGAGGCAGTCATTTGAACAGAGTGAGGATATATTGCATTGTTTAAGATTAGGAAAGGTGTATGTCAGGATTGTATCTTATTAATATACCTATTCAATCTGTATACTGAGCAAATAATCCAAGAAGGTGAACTATATGATGAAAAACAAGGCATCAGGATTAGAGGAAGACTCATTTATAGCTTCTGACATGCAGATGACATAATGCTTGGTGAAATAGAAGAAGACTTGAAGCACTTACTGACGAAGTTCAAAGACTATAGTTTTCAGTATAGATTACACCTCAACATTAACAAAAAAATTCCTCACAATTGGACCAATAAACAACATCATGATTAACAGAGAAAAGACTAAAGTTCTTAAGGATTTCATTTTACTTGGATCCACAATCAACACCCATGGCAGCAACAGTCAAGAAATCAAATGATGCATTGCGTCAGGCAAATCTGCTGCAAATCTGCTTTAACTTCTTCAAGTGTTAAAAAGCAAACATATCACTTGGAAGACTAAGGTACATATCATCCAAGCCATGGTATTTTCAATAGCTTCATATGCATGTGAAAGTTGTACAGTGAATGAGGAAGATTGAAGAACAAATGCATTTGAATTATAATGTTAGTGAAGAATATTGAATGTACCGTGGACTGTCAGAAGAATGCACAAATCTATCTTGGAAAAACAACAGCCAGAATCTTCTTGGAAGTGAGGATGGTGAGAAAGGCATGTCTCATGGACTTTGGAGATGTTATCAGGAGGGACCAGTCCCTGGGAAAAGGAATAATGCTTGGTAAAGCAGATGGCCAGTGAAAAAAAGAAGACCTTCAATAAGATAGTGACACAGTGGCTGCAACAATGGGTGCAAACACAGCAATGATTGTGAGGAGGGCACATGACCGGCAGTGTTTTTTCTGTTGTACACAGGGTCACTATGAGTTGGAAATGACTCAATGGCACCTAACAACAACAGCAACAACAGCATATTACTTTAACTTTAGACTCATAGCCAATTGTTTGCTCAACATTCTACTTAGTTTTTGAATAGTCATTTCAAACTTTAAATATCCAAAAATTAATCTTGATTTGAACTCATCCTCAATAAAACCCCTGTTTTTCTAAACTCTTTCCATATAAAAAAATGGCAATTGCATTGTATAAGTTGCTGTTGTTGTTATTTGCCGTCGAGTCGGCCCCGACTCATAGCAACCTCTCCTTGGGTTTTCGAGGCAGTATCACTACGGAAGTAGGATTGCCCAACCTTCCTTCCGAGGAGTGGCTGGTGGGTTACTCAGGCCAAAAATCTGGAGTCATCTTTGACTCTTCTCTTTTTGTTCAAACAGTTAATCCATCAATATATGCTATGGGATCTACCTTTAAAATACATTCAAAATCCAACCATTTCTCATCATTTCCCTGCTGTAACCCTATGTTGAACTACCATCACCTCTCACCTTGATTATTGAAATGCTCACTGGTTTCTGGCAAATTATCATCCTTCTTCAGTCTATTTTCAACCAAACTGCCAGACTGAATTTTGAAAAACGAACAAACAATACAGGAGAGAGCGAGAGAAGAAAGGCAGGACTAACACAAATGAAAGACATGGAGTAAGATCGTGCCATTCATTTGCTCAAAACACTCCATTTATCCTCATCTTAATATAAAAGCCAAACTATGTATTGTGGACAGGAAGCCTCTACCTTGATCCAGTTTCTAGCTACTGTTTTGACTTCATCTCTCCTACCACACTCCCCACCTCCTCACTCATGTGGTCTTGTTATACTGGCTCCTTTATGGTTCCTCTAATATGTCAGGCACTCTTTTTCTTTGCCTTAGGACTCTTGCACTAGCTATTTGGTCTGATTGAAAATGCTTTCTGGATAGTCTCTAGCTTGCTTCCTCACTGCCTTCATATTTTTGCAAAAATTATCTTTCATTATTGAAGGACCTTTCCTGGTCACCTTATGTACATCACAGTCCACAATGCTCAGGGCCACAGCTTTACCCAATCCCAGGGTGTGAACTGCACCCCTTGGAGTTGGACAGTGTACAGCCTGAAGGACTATACATAGTGGCCCTGTCCATCACCATCTCTCCTCCTGCTTTATTCTTCTGCATAATACTAAATAATACCTGACAAACATTTTTATTCAATTATTTATTGTCTTTTTCATTCCTACTATAATGGAAGTACAGAAATTTGTTTGTTTTGTTCACTAATACATTTCCAGAGATTAAAATAGCACATGACTTATAGTAGATATTCTGTAAATATTTATTGAGTGAATATATGAACTATATAGCAAGTTACTTAGCATCCAGGGTTGCATTATCCATTGTGGCAGTCACTAGCTATGTGAGGTTATTGGGCACTTAAAATATGGTAAGTGCATCTGAGGTACTGAATTTTTATTTTATTTTAATTAATTTAAATTTAAAAACAAATAGTATAAAATAATTTTTCCTTAAGCACCCTTTATTGTTTTGATAGGACTACATTTCACTTTAAACACTGTACTGTATAAAATATTTATTATGTAAATTAATTTCTTTTTAATTTTTTAATGTCAAAAATTTAAAATTGCATATGTGGCTTGCATTCTATTTCTACTGAACAGCACTGATCTTGTTTCCTTATCTATAAAATGAGGATAATAGTATCAACTTCATATGGGTATTGTGAAGCTTACATGAAGTAACACAATGAAGCATCTGGCATAGTATCTGGCACATAAGCATTCAGTAAATGTCAGCCATTATTTTATTATAATTTTAATATGATTGCTGTTATCAATATTGAATATTGGGTACTGTGCATACATATAACAGGGACCAATTCTTGTCTATGAATAGAGGAAAAGCTTTGTTCTGAAATATATTTGAGCTAAGTTCTGATGTTGTTGTTGTTGTTATGTGCTGTTGAGTTGGACCCAACTCATAGGGACCCCTCCTTGGGTTTCCAAGGCAGTATCACTACAGAAGTAGATTGCCCAACCTTCATTCTGAGGAGTGGCTGGTGGGTTTAAACCACCAGCCTTCTGGTTAGCAGTCAAGTGCCTTAGGCACTACGCTACTAGAGCTCCTAAGTTCTGAAAGAGAATTATTAATTAATTAAGTAAATATTAAGGGGGGACTTTGGCAGGAGATATGGTGGCCAATGAGCTCTGGTGGCCTAGTGCCTAAAGCATTTGACTGCTAACCAGAGGCACGTGGTTCAGACCCACCAGCTACTCCTCAGAAAGAAGACTGGGCAGTCTATTTCTGTAGGGATACTACCTAGGAAACCCAAAGAGGGGTTGCTATGAGTCGGAACTGACTCAACAGCAGTGAGTTTTTTTTTTTTTTTTTTTGGTGACCAAGGTTAAAGTTCAAACAACTTGGGTCTTTTTGACTCCAAAGCTTCTGCTCTGAACCACATACTGTGTGATCCATTAATAAAACCTGTCTCAAACTGAAATTAAATTTAAGACTAAAAAGAGGATCTTTAGATCTTAAAAGAGTTCATTTAACTTTGAGATAAGCAACTCGAAATTTCATGTCATTTGATCCAATGCTACTCAAATGCACGTGCTCCTCAGTCCTTTGGGCTTAACTACTTGGTGTTTGGAAACCTTTGCAAATTTCATAATATATTTTTATATTCTATAACAATCTTAAACACCGACACATGCATATTCTGAATCATATGGATGGACATTTTATTAACGGGCAGAGCTCTCAGATTTTCATGCCTGCTTTTATGATTGTGACTTTGAGTGCCCTGGTGTCAGTAATCACTAATTACCTAGAGTGGTGGTAGTACTGAACCTTGATTTCAACACTCCTCAAACCAGGGGCCAAGGGAGAAGATGCACATCAAGAATCCACATGGTTTTATTTTTTGCTTTGAGAAGGGTCAATGCCAAGAACAGGTATATGCACACCCATATTCATCACAGCACTATTTACAATAACAAAAAGATGGAAACAACCTAGGTGGCCATCAATGGAAGAATGGATAACCAAACTATGATACATACATGCAATGGAATACTATGCAACTCTAAAGAATAACAGATTCTGCAAAATACTGCATAACATGGATGAGCTTGGAGGATATTATGCTGAACGAAATAAGTCAATCACAGAAGAACACATATTATATTAGTCCTGTATTGTGAAAAGTCAAAGAATGGTTTATAAATAGAACAAAACTTTCTTTGTTGGTTACCAGGGGTGGGAGGAAAGGGAGGAAAGGGATCAACACAGTGGCATTGAGGAAGACAAAGACATAGAGAGGTACATGGGAGGTACAGGCAACAAAAATGAATCGTTTCGCACATACAGTACTACAATGTCAGTGATGGAAAACATGGATAGATGGGAGAACAGGCTGAATAATGAGGTATGTCTAGGCAGCAGGGAGTGTGCCCATGAACATGTATAGGGTTGGCAGATGATCTTTTTACAAGCGTATTTGAATATGCTGTAAGAATGTACAGGTATATAATAGAACTGACAAAGGACAAGGGTGTGGTGACTTTTTGGCTACAGCCAGCTACCTGGAGGGAGCAAGTAGTTGGACTTGCAGGTTTGGGACCATGGTCCCAGGGGACATCAAGCTCAATTGGCATAATATACTACACAAAAACATTGTTCTATATCCTACTTTGGGGAGCAGCGACTGGGATCTTAAAAGCTTGCATGTGGCCATCTAAATGCAATGATGGGTCTCTCCTCATGCAGAGCAAAGAAGAATGAAGAAAATCAAAGACACATGGAAACAATTAGTCCAAGGGACTAGTAGATCATGTGATCCTCAGCCTATATGACCATGAGACCAGAAGAACTAGATGATGCCTGGCTACCACTGTCAAGCACTCAGAGGGGGATCTGTGTAGGAGATCCTGGATAGAGTGGGAGAACAACATGGAACAGAACTCAAAATTATATATAAAAACAAAACAAAACAAGAACCAGGCTTGTTGGACTGATAGAGGCTGGTGAAACCCCTGAGATTATGGCCCCAAGCTGTACTTCAGGTCTGGAATTGAAATCCTGTGGCTTCCAGCCAAATAAAAAATGGGCATATGGGCTAAATATTTACATCAAGTAGATATACTCCTTGGAAAGATCAATTATTGGAGAACTTAAGGGCAGTGTATGCACAGGGAGCCTGCTCAAGGGGCAGGTGTGCATGGGAGGGAAGGACACAGGGAAGAGGTAACCATGGAGAGGAAGTGGGAAGAGAGCTGTTACACTGTGGGAAATTGCAGTCGTCATGAGACAAAATGTGTATGAACTGCTGTATGGAAAATGAAATTGCTTGGTAAAATTTCACCCAAATCACAATAAAAATTAAAAGAAAAAAAAAGAGAAGAGTCAATGCATAACATTTAGCCAATTCAACCTTTTCTCCGTAGAAAAATGATGAGGGGAAACTGAGGAGGGAGGAAGAGAGGTATTTTTGATTAGAAGAATCCAATACAATTTTAGCCAATGTTTTGGATAGCTCAGGAAAACACATACCACAGTCTGTAAACTGATAGGCACCTAAGTATCATTATGATTTTCCTTCAGCATTATTCCCATTTATCTATGTGTGTATTTGTGTGTGTGTGTATCTGTATTCAAGCTGTCATAAACATACTTTACATCATAACTTGTCACTTGGAAAATATTCCTTACAGGATTCTGGACATCATCAAATCTTTTGGACACCCCTCCCCACCCTGATAAGAAGTGCTCTTAACTCACTGTTGCACCTGGAGGGATCATTCTAATTGGCCTTGCAAAGTACCTGAGGGTTAAATTAATTTATGTGAACCTCGCAGCTGGACAGCTGCTCAGCACTATATACCAGCAGCTGTTTGACACAATAAACCAAGAATCAAATTTTCTTGCAGCAAAAATAAATTTTTAACAATGTCGCCCATATCCACAGAGGCAAAATATAAGACATGATTTCTGCATGAGATGATTGTGATAGAAGACTCCTCAGAGGAAGGGTATCATTTTCTAAGTCAAGGCCCTGTCCTGCCACATTATTTAAGCACAACATGACATGGGAATATATTTAATAGGATTTGGCTACAGGCAAAAAGTCTGAAAAACAGTACAGGGATTCGGAGACTCTGCAGTAGAGTTATGCATGCAGTTCAGAATTTACTACAACGGAAATCCTTAAGACAGTCTTTGACTCATAACAAAACAAAAACCAAATTCCTCTCAACTGTAACTATACTGATACACTCATTATGATAATAGCCATCATATTCCTGGAACCATGGAGAAGATAAAAAATGAATCTTTGTATTTATTTCACAATTCAACTGCACTGAAATTATTTTTATTCAGCACCTGCTGAAAAACTAGCACTTCACTAGACCGTTGGCAACAACCTGTTTATTATTAATAATAGCTATAGCACATACTTGTTGGGTATGTAATTTAATTACCTATAAGTTCTCAATAATGCTACAGGAAAGGTATTATGTATTCACTATCTTTGTACCTAGTGCTTGGAAGAAACATAATGGTCCTGGACCATTCAGAAAAGGGAAACCTGTAAGAAAGGAGAAGCAATAAGACAGGTGTCTGAATCCCTGCATACCTGCATGGAGCATAGCCACCATTCCAGCCCTGTCATGGACACCAGCGGTACTAATGTGAGATAGAGAAATATACCATACAATTTTTAAGTCACTGGTGTGTGATGTCTCTTACATAAAGATTAATCCTCCATATTTCAGCTAATATAGACCCCACACAAAATTACAATATAGGCCACTTAAAAAGAAGGAAATTATTATTTCCAGGTAAAGAAAATAGATACCTGTAGTATTGTTGCATAACTCTTGGGAAAACAAGGAAAAAGTGAAACAACATAAAACTTGCATTGCTTAATTAATTACCATAGGATATAAGAGAAAATATAAAATGTGTCTAAGAAGCCAAGGAACACAAGGAAGATCAGCTATAGCCATTGAATCCTGAGTCTTTTGCATAAAGTAAACATAGGCTGGGCATGAAGGAATATTTTCAAGAAGAAAGACAATTGTAGGTACGTGGTAGACACAAAGCAAATATTTATTAAATTTAATTAACATGTTTGCTCTTGAATCAAAATATCGTAAGTTCAATATTACAGTTATTTAGACCAAAGGTCAGCAAAGATTTTATAAACGGCTAGGTAATAAACATTTTAGGCTTTCTAGGCCAAGGAATAAAATCAAGGAAATTATATAGTTACTTGTACAACCATTTAAAATGTAACCATTTAAAAATGTAAAACCTGTTCTTGGCCTATAAGCCTCAAGCCAAATTTGGTCTGCAGGTCATTTTTCCATCCCTGATTTAGAGCAATCGGGCAAGAGTACTAGTAAATTAACTTTTCATGGGAGTAGTGGATAAGGCACTTGACTGTTAACCAGAAGGTCAGTAGTTCAAACCCACCAGTTGCTCCACAGAAGGAAGACAGATGATCTACTTCCATAAAGATTTACAGCCTCAGAAACTCAATGGGGGTTGCTGTGAGTCTGAAATCTGTTGATGGCAGTGAGTTTGGTTTGATTTTTGTTCACTTATTGGAAGTCCAAACACCTTCCTGTGGCCCTCACAAGGTGGCCCCAGGCTGTCTTGTTGCTCTGAAATCTAGATTGATCAGACTGCTCATTCCTTTCTAATCTCATGCACACTTAGGCCTCTACACCTTTGCTATCTTCCTTCCTTTCCCTTTCCCTGTCTTGGTTGCCTGGGAACTCACTTGAACATTATATCCACCCGACATCTTGTCTCCTCTGTGAACCTTCCCTTGACCTTGCTCCTACCTCATGTTCTAAAACAATATGACTCCTGCCTGTGCTCTGATATCACATTATTCATACTGCTACTATATTTCTTTTCACATGTACTGTTGTTGTTTTTGTTGTTGTGTGCTGTCGAGTTGCCCCCGACTCATAGCAACCCCTCCTTGGGTTTTCGAGGTGGTATCACATGGAAGTAGATTGCCCAACCTTCCTTCCAAGGAGTGGCTGGTGGGTTTGAACATGGTGATTTATGTATCTATCTTCCTTTCAGTCTCTAAGCCAAACCAAACCAAACTCACTGCCATTGAGTTGATTCTGACTCATTGTGACCCCACAGGGTTTCCAAGACTGTAAATCTTCACAGAAGCAGACTGGCTCATCTTTTCTCTATGGAGCTACTGGTGGGTTTGAACCATCAACCATTTGGTTAGCTGCCAAATGCCTTAACCACTACACAACAAGAGCTCCTTCAGAGTATAAGCATGGACTACATATTTACTTAAGCCCCCTGGATAGCACATATCACATTGAAGTACTTGTTAAAGTCATATTTTTTATTGAGAGGTTTTTTTTTTTTTTTTTTTTTTTAGACCTCTGGTTATGATAATATTGTTATTGTAATAATCATCATCCCTAATGTTTATTGAATATTATTTTTTTGTTAGGCACTGTGCTAAGCTCTTACATTCATTATTCCACTTAATCTTCCCAACCACCTGTGAGATAAACCTTAATCTCCTCATTGTACAGATGAAAAGCCCAACAAGGTTAAATATATTGCTCATGGCCTCATAGCCAATAAAGTGACAAAGCTCTAACTTAAACTCAGTTCTAAAGGAATGCAAAGCCCATGCTCTTAACCTGTTATGTCGCCTCATTGAGGAATAAGAAAATGAAATCTATAATTTGAATCAGGCTAATATCATTCCCTGCTGACACATTTCTAGAATAATTTTAAATGAAAGAAAAAAAAAGGTTGATAGTCAGTATCATACATATTCAAAGGTGAAGAGAACTTAAAAGATGAACTAGTCCAGCTCCCTTGTTTTTTCAGATAACAAAGCAACAGCCATGAGAGAACACATTTTTAACACAAGATCATACAACTTAAACCTGTGTCTTTTGCTTTCTAGTCTAGGACATTCTGGGTCATTTCTTGCCATCTTCAGTACTTTTGCAAGTCTCAAGGCTGTCACCTGTAGTCAACCTCATTCCACATCATTGAGTTGGAAGATTTAATTTAATTAATATTAATTTTTTGGAATATATGTTGCAAATTAAGTCATTATAATATGTTAAAATCAGGTTTTGCTTTCTCAATTGCATAGAAATTAGTAAAATAAATAAAATTGCCTTTAGCTTCCTTTTAGAATAATACCTTAGAGTGGGTTTCATGGCCCTCTCCCAGAACCCTCTAACCTTCTGCCACTACACTTACCCTGTAGAAGTTAAGGTTGTGTGTCAACTTGGCTGGGCCATGGTTTTGAGTGGTTTGGTAGCTAGATGTAGTTATTGCCCATGATGAGCTTGTAATCACCTCCATCATGGAATCTGCTGTGAGATGTTACTCAGTGGAAAGTGAGTTGTCTTTGGGGTGTGGCCTGCTTCTAGAATATATGGAAGAGCTTTGGGAAAGGTCTCTAGCTTGTTGGCACATTTTGGTTCCTGCATTTGGCCAAGTCTGCATCTCCAGTTCCTGGACTTCAACCAGCAACCTGCCATGTTGTCTGTTCTTGGGATTATGACAGTTTTCCTGCCAACTTTGGGCTCATAAGCCTCAGCAGCCAACAGCTTCCTGAGTTAAGAGATGCCTTGAGCTCCAGTGGGTCTGGAATGAAAGGCAGAACCAAAGCCTAGGGTCAAGGGGCCTTTACTCAGCCCCTAGAGCCAGCACTCTGAATTTGGACTTTTAGCATCCTAAACCATAAGAGAATAAGTTCCTGTTTGTTAAAACCATCCACTTCTCTTATTTCTGTATTTCTGTTATAGCAGCACTAGAGGTAGCATTTATCACCCTAAATTGTCTTTGGCTGTTTATTTATCTGTCTCTCTTACTAGATTCTGAGCTAGTGCTACATCTATATCCCTATTGCCTAGCACAGTGTGGGTCACAGAGTTAGTGAAGATCTGTGAAGATTTAATAACTAACTGAGTTGAAGTTGGACCTAGGAGATAAGGCCAAAAGTGATCAACAAAAAGACTCATCTGGTGTGTCTCTCTGTGTGCATGTGTATGTGTATGTGTGTTATTTGGAACTTACTTATGTCATCATCAAAGTCATCATCATCATCATCATCATTTTGCTCCACAAAACCCTTCCCTTGTCAAGTTGTTAGAAAATGAGTGTAAGCGTTCGGCAGTTTTTTCCTCAGCCTGAAAATATTAGGAGAATCCAGGTGGTCAAATTTAGTGTAATCAGTGTTTCTCATGGAACATTGTGGATGGATGAATGCAGGCTGATTATACAGTAAATATTTAATTTTAGATTTTGATTATTTCATATTGACATTTCAGAGCAGTAAATATTTTTATGCTGGATTCAGCCTACACCATGAAAATAACTCCCTCAATGGCAGAGTCTACACATGTAATTGTATAATTTAATACTTTCATTTAAAACATTTCTACTTTTAAAAATCTTTTAGATTTGAAAAAAATAATTTTGTATCTCAGAAGACCCAACCTTAGACTCTCTGTATCATAGACTAATTTGTCTTTCACTGGGAAAATGTAAGGCTTACTTTTCTGAAAATGACTGTTTTGATTTAGTTATTTTCCATTCTTCAGTTCCAGTCAAACTCATTCAGAAACAGTTATGAAAGAGTTAAAATAGAAACCTCATGCAGAGACATTAAGTAGACAGCTTTTGTTTTTGCTGGAGAAGGGTGGTTGGGACATTTAATTTCAGGAGGCAGGAATAACGTTAGAAGGTTGTTGAGGAAATGTTTGTGGAATATTAGTGGGGCAGGTTTTCATAATTAACCAGCTCAGAAAATTTTAAAATTATGTGTATTGGGGGTGGGGAATGTGTTTAAAGCCATCTGGTCTCCATGAACTAGTAAATAATTCTGTCTCAAGTTTTCATAAGCATTTTATAGAAGGAATTCTCAGAGCTCCTTCTTTTTATAAGACTAGCACTTCTCATAATTTCCAGCAATGTGAAAGACCCAAGAGGAGATATTGTGAGATATTATGATGTCATTTATTGACAAACAATTGTGGTTCAGCATGGTGAAGTAACTGACCCAAACAGCACAACTAGTAAGAGTTAATAAAGACTTTATTCCCCCACTCTGAGCTTCCATTAGGAGTTCCATTCCAAACCAAACCCAAACCCACTGCTGTAGAGTCATATTTGACTCATAGTGAGCCCTCCTTGGATTTTCGAGGTAGTATCACTATGGAAATAGATTGCCCAACCTTCCTTCCTAGGAGTGGCTGGTGGGTTTGAACCGCCAGCCTTCTGGTTAGTAATCAAGTGCCTTATGCACTATGCTACCAGAGTATCATTAGTGGTTCTTTATTCTTCTTTACTTACACCACTCCTAGAGAGTTGGGATGGCCTACCTGACTGGTAACAGCAACAAAGTAACTGGCATTCTCAGTTCATCTCCACTTCTCCTTTTGTCTTGAGATGAGTAGTCTTATAGAAGGCATGAGTTCTACCTATTCCACCATGCTATTGGACTCTCCTTTTGCAGCTATTGGCCTATTCCAGGGATTCCTGTGATAGGCCCACTTGGCTTATAGATTAAAGTCACATCATCCAGCCTGTTCTTGATTGTTAATGGAGATGATATTTTGGCCTCCATCTTTATTCTGTTGTCTAATTATTCAGTATGTTCAGAACCTAACATAAAAAAAGGAATGCTATTCTTGTACTCTTCTCTTGGAGGCCCCAAAAGTAAAAGAAGAGAGTCAGGATTCAAATTCTTCAAAGATCATGCCTTAAGATAATTACTTCAGTTGCAGCAACAGCAACAATCACCAATTTGTCCACAAGCTCCCCAACATTTTCTAACTTCTATTGCATTAATTTTGGGTCCTGTGACTAGTTCTGACCAATGGCCTGTGAGCAAAAATTGTATATGCCATTTCTGGGTAGTGACAATTAAAAGCTTGTATACTCTGCCACTATTTTCTTTCCTTTCTGCACCATATGCTAAGATGGTGACATCACCATCTCTCTACAAGAAATAAGGAGCCCAGAGATCCTGGATTCTCCTACTGACCATATGGAGTAGGAGTGAGTAAATTTGCACATTTGACTGGGTGAGTAAAACACAAACCTTTGATGTGTATCCACTGGGATTTGAGTTTGTTTGTTTGTTTCAACAGTATAGCTTAGTCAGTCTAACTAATATACTTAACATACTTCACAAGAAAGTGACTAACAAAATCAAACAAACAAACAAACAAAAATCTCAACTACCTTCAAGTTAGATCCGACTCAGTGACACCTCCTTGGGTTTCCAAGGTGGTATCATTACAAAAAAAGATTGCCCAATCTTCCTTCCAGGGAATGGCTGGTGGGTTTGAACCACCAGCCTTCTTGTTAGCAGTCAAATGCCCTAGCCACCAGATAGAAACAAGGTAAACACAGGTTAACACAGAAACAACATAGAAAATAAAATATCTCTGCAGAAGACTAAGAAGACAATAGTGCTGACCCCAAATCATGGGGACCCCATACACAATAGAACAAAACATCTGGTCCTGTGTCATCCCCTTGATCAGTTGTGGCTCAGACTTTTGTGATCCAAAGGATTTTCATTTGCTGATTTCTGGAAGTAGATCATTAGGCCTTTCTTCCTAGTCTGTGTTAGTGTGAAAGCTCTGCTAAAGCTTGTTCAGCATCATAGCAACATGCAAGCCTGCACTGAGAGATGAGTGGTTATTATGCATGAGAGACATTGATCAGAAATTGAACCCCAGTCTCCCACATGTAAGGTGAGACTTCCACTAAACCAACTGTCAATGTAATAATTTCTTTAAGGACTTTCCTAACATATTAACAATTACTATATACCTGTCTTACTCCTCTACTAAACTCTAAGCTCTTTGAAGACAAGAACAATATCACAGCCATCTCTAGTCCTTAGTGCTCAGCACAGTTCCTGGGATATGATGTCAAGTTGCCAGTGTATGGCTGCTGAACAGAAGGGAAATGAAGCATTGGCAATGAATACCAAAGATGCAGTAGAGTTATTATGTCTTTGTATTGTTTGTAATTATCATTAGCATAAATTATACATCTTTTCAGCATAAATATATACATATATTTATGCTTAAGTTAACTATTTAGTAAGCTGGATATAGTTCATTATATAATAATCAGCCTTTTATTTTGAGCAGGCATTTGTGTTTCACAGGTCAGGACCATCAGTGTAATTAATTCAGATCTCCTAAATGAGGGAGAGGATTAAAAGCTCTGTGCTATTGAAGATTATTAACAGAAATATCCCAGACCACAATGGGAGAGAGAGAGAGAAATTTAGAGCTGGAAGGAATGGTCAGCCAAGCCAGTAAAGAAGCAACACCTAAAAGAAGAGAATGTTGTTGCTGTTGTTATGTGCCTTCGAGTCGGACCTGACTCATAGCGACCCCTCCTTGGGTTTCCGAGGCAGCATCACTA
>NW_006921770.1:2864145-2865173 GCF_000298275.1 Orycteropus afer afer
TCGACGGCACCAAACAACAACAGGGCACCATGAGGCAATGAGGAGGACACGCTGCCATGAGCAGATATTGGGGCTCTTCCCATTTGGGAACTGAAGACCTTCGATTAGGAACATTTAACCCAGGCTTCTTGAACAATCCAGAAGCAGATAGGAATGATAGAGACTCAAGAGAATGATGTTAGATTCCATAACAATTTGGCAAAAGTAGATTCCAGGTAGATTTCATTCAGTGGAACAAATGAAAAAGATATGATACCTCTTATATACCAAGGTTATGGAGCAATTCATTCTTGTTTCATTTTTAAGGCAGTGCCTTAGGCTCAGGGGTGGATTTCAAAGCAACAGTTGGCAAATGTCTTGCACTCAAGAACCCAACTATCCATCTAGGAAAAGAATCAGTATCCAGGGAAAGATAAGTATTGTCAGTAATCCTTTGTCTCAAGGGAAAATCCAAAGTTCTAAGCTTGCAGACAAGGATGTTAATGATATGCCTCCCAATTATATTTGTTGTATTTTCTATCATGACCTTCTTTGCAACTTCACATTCCAGTCACAGTAAAGTTTTCACCACTTCCAAATTCTGCCCTGCCTTTAACAGGTTTTAATTGCTGTTCCCTCTGCTTGGAATGCCTTTATCTTTATTTGCCTAAGACATTCCTACTCAATTTTCAAAATCCAGTTCTGATTTCTTTTCACTGAAGAGTCTCTAATTCTCTTAAGAAGAAGTGAGAGACAGACAAAAAGAGAGTGAATATTAATATTATTGAACCGTATTGTGTTTGTCACTCTTTTCCTAAGTGTAAGGCATAATGATGCCCTTCAGTGACCCTGACCACCTGAGTAGCATGTCATTATTCCACTTTCACAGAAGGGAGAATGAGGCTCTGAAAGGTGAGACAGTGTATCTATAGGCACATAAACCAAAAAAACAAACTCACTGCCATCGAGTTGGATCCGACTCATAGCGACCCCTCCTTGGGTTTCTGAGGCAGTATCATTATGGAAGTAGATTGCCCCATCTTCCTTCC
>NW_006921770.1:2866043-2866678 GCF_000298275.1 Orycteropus afer afer
GAGAGAGAGAGAGAGAGATACATTGAGTGTTCACTCTTTGCCAGGTTTTGTTATTCATTAGAATCAAAGAGAGACAAGAGGTAATATTGGACCCCAAAGAGCTCACAGTTAAGTCAATGGAAAGCACTAAATATTAATTTGCTTAGTCATGTGTGTCATTTGATTGAAGTCTGGTAGGATGTATAGGAATCAGATGAGCACAGTAATTCTCACTGTTGGCTACACATTGGCATCATCTGGGGAACTTATAAAACACTGATGCCTGGGTCCCACTTTCAGAGGGGTTGAGATATGGTCTGGCCATCGAGATTTTTAAAATCTCCCCCGGTGATTGTGATGTGCATCCAAGATCAAAATGAGTGGACTGGGAAGCTAGAAGGGGATGGGATTCCAGACTTAATTGGGAGAAGGAGAGAGAGAAGGAGAAGGAGGAGAACAAAGCAGAAACACATATGAACAACGTTTATTAGCATTCTGTATTTAGCAGCATTTAGTAAGTGCCCATATTGTGAGAGGCATTGCAGAGGACCTATTAATACGATTCAGAGTGCATGCATTAAGAACTAAAACAAACAACACAAAAATCAAATACCAATGTTTATATAGCAAATGCCTTTCAAGGGGCTGTAAGTACT
>NW_006921770.1:2866933-2868248 GCF_000298275.1 Orycteropus afer afer
AGGAGGCTGTGGGTCTCTTTAGAGGGAAACTGGAAGTAATAAAGTAGTAATGATATAATTATTATTACTCCTCCTCTTATTATTCAGTGTTACCATACTAGGTTTCTTGCTCAGTATTTTCCATGTATCACCTTTAATAGTCATCCTGTGAAGCAGCAATTATCCCCATTTTACAGAGAAAGAACATGGCACACAGTGAAGGTAAGCAGCTTGCTCAAAGTCATACAGCTCCCCTGTGGCAAAATTAGGTCTTGAATCTGGGTTTGATCTGAATGGGACTCCATAGCACATTCTCTTAATCTTAGGCATTCCTCTCCTCCCTTAAGGGAGGGTGAAGTAGGGAGAGAAGTTGGTGAGGATGAGGTAAAGAAACTGAGATCCTCTCCATTGTTTGAAATCAGAAAATGTTCTACAGGTGGTTGATAGAGATTTTAAAAGAATGACAAGGCATCTGATGACTAAAGGCCCCCAATAACTGTAAAATGGGCTGGAGATTTCATAACTGGGGCTAGGGACGGGAACTCAAGTGGACTCACAGGGAGGCACTTCATTATTTTTAGCATCACAAGAGCACTGTCAATGGAATTCAGGCCAGATCTATGCACATAGGATGAGGGAGAAGAGTGGTTACCATATACCAAACACTGACTTAATGACAAAGTTTTAATAAGTATTCTTATTTCTACTTCTTGATCTACTGCTTTGATAGTAGTGATTGTGAGCCATGTGTGGGTCAACAACACACAAATACACACATACATGCATCTCTATTTAGTATACTCCTAGCACCATATATAAAAACTAAATAAGAGGGTTATATCATTTTCAGTCTAAGCCTTTGTGAATAGCAAGAGGAAACAGAATTTTGGCAAAAATCCAGTACCAGCCATCTGCCTTGTTTTTCAAGTTTAAGTAACTATTTATTGGCACTAACCATGGATTGGTCACTATGCTAACTACCTTAAGCATGTTATCTTATATTAGTCAACACAACACCCCCATGAGGTTACTACTGTTTTCAGCTTTGATTTACAGATGAAGAAACTTAAGCTTCAAGACTTAAATTGGCACAATCCAATTAAAAAATGAGAAGAAGACATGAATAGACACTTCACCAAGGAAGATATTCAAGTAGCCAACAAACTTATGAAGAAATGCTCACAATCATCAGCTATTAGAGAAATGCAAATCAAAACAACAATGAGATGCCATCTTGCTCCAACACTAATAGCAAAGTTCAACAAGACAGAAAATAACAAATGCTGGTGAGGTTGTGGAGAGATTGGGATTCTCATACACTGCTGGTGGGACTATA
>NW_006921770.1:2869603-2870961 GCF_000298275.1 Orycteropus afer afer
AAGAGAACAATCATGGGAGAAAGAAGGGCTGCTTATGCACAGGGAGACAGCTCAGGGGCAGGAGCCCATGGAGGGATGGACACTGGGAAGAGGTAACTGTGGGGAGGAGGTGGGAGGGGAGCTGTTGCATTGTGGTAAACTGTGGTCAATGTCATGAGACAAGTGTATGTGAACTGACTGCTGTATGGAAAGTGAATTTGCTCTGTAAATCTTCACCCAAATAAAAACATAAAATAAAATAAAATAAATTGGCCCACTCAAAGTCACATATCTAGTAAGTAGTAGAATGGGGATTAGAACTCAGCTCTTCCTGACTCTGAAGCCCATGCCCTTATCCACTATGCTATGATAAAAATGTTAATATGGTCATTTTCTTATTTCCATATGCAAAAATCTTATGGGCTTTTATTTTCTGCAAATTCAATGTGAGAAAATAGCATCACACAGCAGCTAGAAAAGCAAATTTTGGCTATATAATGAGATTAGGATTTAGAACAATAAAGAGAAGAATTCAAGAGAATTCAGCAATGACTAGTTTCCTGTTGGGTACTGCACTTTTAGCTTTGAGCACACACTGTTAAAAGGATGGTGTATTAGTTTCCTACTACTGCTGCTGCAACAACTTACCACAAATTTTGTGGTTTAAAACAACACAATGTTATCATCTTATAGTTTGTAGGTCAGAAGTCTGGTATAGATCTCTGTAAGCTAAAATCAAGGTGTCAGCAGGGCAGTGTTCCTTTCTGGAGATTCCAGGAAAGAATAAGTTACCTTATCTTTTTTACTTTTCTAGAAGCTACCAGTATTCCTAGGAGCTCTATGATTGTAGTGCCTAAGGCACTTGACTACTAACCAGAAGGCTGGAGGTTCAAACTCACCAGCCACTCCTCTGAAGGAAGGTTGGGCAATCTACTTCTGTAGTGATACTGCCTTGGAAACCCAAGGAGGGGTTGCTATGAATCGGGTCCGACTCAAAGGCACATAACAACAACAACAATAACCAGTATTCTTTGTCTTATGGCTTCCTACCTCCATCTTCTAAATCAGCAATGACAGGTTGAGTCCTTTTCACAATGCTTTACTCCAATGATCTGCTTATTGGTCATATATGTCATATCTCCTCTGACTTCTCTTATGCATCCCTCTTCCACTTTTAAGAACTGTCGTGATTACATTGGATTTGGGATGTTGTTGTTGTTATGTGCCGTCGAGTCAGCCCTGACTCATAGCGACCCCTCCTTGGGTTTCCGAGGCAGTATTACTACGGAAGTAGGATTGCCCAACCTTCCTTCCGAGGAGTGGCTGGTGGGTTTGAACCGCCAGCCTTCTGGTTAGCAGTCAAGTGCCTTAGCCACTAT
>NW_006921770.1:2871501-2876104 GCF_000298275.1 Orycteropus afer afer
GCTGGTGGGTTTGAACCGCCAGCTGTCTGGTTAGCAGGCAAGTGTCTTAGCCACTATGCTACCAGAGCTCCCAATGAAGATATTAGGAAATATAAACCAGAAACTCAGGGTTTGTTCAGGAAAAATAAAAGGAGAGGCATCTGGTTCAAGATAGCATGAAGAGGACATGTATTGACCTCTTCTTCTTGCTACTACATTAAAAATATGTGGAAGAGATAAATAGGGTATAAACTCAAAACTAGTCAGAGAAAGAAAGGGAACCATAAGTAGATTTCAAAAGTTATCTGAAAAACAGAGAATGAATGAATAGAGTCAATTGTAGCTCAGAACACACTTAGAGCCCATTCAGCTGCTGATTGATTCCTGAGAGTTTCCATTGGAAAATTAAGTGTGATGGAAGAAGTAGAGTGAGATGAAAGAATGAAAGCAAGATTATTAATTAGACGGCTATAGACGGAATAGTCATCCTGATATCCCACACTTCACACTGCATAGCCAGTGGCTAGGCACTGCCCTCAGTCAGCCCTTGTTTGGCTATATAAGTAAAACCAGCCAGACTACAAAGCTCACCCACCTCCTCAGAACCCATACTACTCTTAATAATGTCTCATTCTGGAACAGTGGTAGACAACTAAGGATGATTAGATATTTGAGGAACGCTGGCAACAATAAAGTGAAAGATACAACCATAAAAATATAAAAATGAGATGAACACAGAGACATTCAGGAACCAGAAGAGAAATTTAAAAATAAAATCTAAGTTTCCTTTAAGACATTTGAGAAGATATTGCAACCATAAAATAAAAGAAGATACACTTTTTAATAAAAAGGATAAAAATAAGAACCAATTCTTGGAAATTAAAAATATGATCATCAATAAAACAATAAAAGAAAAAGAAAATCAATCAAAAAGTAGGAAAATAAGGTTAAAGAAACGAGGTTAAGAACCAAGCAAACATTCTAAGGGAAAATTAGTCCCAACTTAAAATTTTTTCCCAATTAATGGGCAAATTTAGTACTGAAAAGGACTCAGGAAGTTCACCAACCTTTCTTATGAAGCTGTCTTGCACAACATGGCAGTAAACCAAAAAAGAGAATGACATGATATTCATAAAACAGACAACCCAATATGAGGAATTCTTAGGGCAACAGCTGGAAAATTTAAAAGTCTAGACAGGCTCTAAAGCTTAGGTCTAGAAAGGAGGTCACCAGGTAGAAAATAGGAGGAAGGGCACTGAAAGATTAAATATCATTTAGAGCTTAAGAATACTGGTACTACAAGAAAGGCAATTAGTTGAGTACAAAAAAAGAAGATCCACTTATCAAAAAAAAAAAAAAAAAAACTTTACTGCCATTCAGTCAATCCTGACTCATAGCAACCCCTCCTCGAGTTTCCGAGGCAGTATCACTATGGAAGTAGATTGCCCACTCTTCCTTCTGAGAAGTGGCTGGTGGGTTTGAACTGCCAGCCTTCTGGTTAGCATTCAAATGCTGTAGGTACTACCCCATGACAGCTCCAAGTATACTTGATGCTGAAGTCTTCTCTGAGTGATGCAAATGTCTTTACATAGGACCTGAACAGAAGGAGGACTATCCTGGACACAGCAGTTGGCTCTGCTGATAACAACATTACAAAGCGATAATAATTCAAATTCTCTGATTAGTTTTTCGGGAAAAAAATGCCAATAGTTCATTGAAAACTTAGATATATTATCAGAAAAGAAAACAGATGTTATCTATTTTCAACGCACAGGAGAAATGAACAGGGAAGGGTAAGATCAATAATGGCAGGCTGTTACAAAACCAGTAATCAAGATGACTGACTATAGGTGATGGAATAGGAAACAAGTGTTAAATGTGCTATGAGAAGCTAAAGTTAGCCTGGGAAGACCTGAGAATACATATTGGTGGTTGGGTTTATAAAATGGATTAAATCTTCACAAGTAATCACAGCTATCACTCTTCTTTCAATTTGCTGTACTGTTGTGGCTTGCATGTTGCTGTGATACTGGAAGCTATGTCACTGGTATTTCAAATACGAGCAGAGTTACCCATGGTGAACAGGTTTCAGTGATGCTTCCAGGCTAAGGCAGACTAGGAAGAATAATGTGGCAATCTACTTCTGAAAAAAAATTGGTCACTGAGAAAACTTTATGAATAGCAGCAGAACAGTGTCTGATATCATGCTGGAAGATGACACCCTTAGGTTGGAAGGCACTCAAATAAGATGAGAAGAGCTGCCTCCTCAAAGGACACCAACCTTAATGATTTGAATGTGGCAAAGCTTTCAGGATCTTCATTTGCAGATGTGGTATAACTCAAAATGAGAAGTAGCAGCTGCTAATATCCAAAAGTAACATGAACCTGGAATATATGAAGTATGAATCTAAGAAAATTGGAAGTTGTGAGAAATGAAAGAGAATGAATAAAGATCAATAGCCTAGGCATTAGTGAGATGAAATGGACTGAAATTACCATTTTGAATTGGACAACCATGGTCTACTATGGTGGCAATGACAAATAGAAGTGGAATGGTGTCATATTCATCATCAAAAAGAATGTTTCAAGATTTATTCTGAGGTACAACACTGTCAATGATAGCATATCCATATGCCTACAAAGAAGATCAGTTAATAGGACTATTATTCAAATTTATGTATCAATCACTAAAGCTAAAGATGAAAAAATTGAAGAATTTTACCAATATTGATAATTACTAGTAATTGGAATGTAGAAGTTGGAAATTAAGAAGGATCAGCAGCTAGAAAATGTGGCATTAGTGATGGAAACAACACCAAAGATCACATAATAGGATTTTGCAAGACCAACAACTTATTCATTATAAATATCTCTTTTCAAAGCCATAAATGACAATTAATTATATATGTGTAACTCACCAGATGGAATACACAGGAATCAAATTGTCTATATCAGTGGAAAAAGATAATGGAGAAATTCAATTATCATCAGTCAAATCAAGACCAGGGGCTTACCCTGGAATAGACCTCAATTGCTCATATGCAAGTTTAAGTTGAACAAAATTAAAACCAGTCCACCAAAGCCAAAATATGACCTTAAGTGTATCTACCTGAATTTTAAGACTATATCAAGAATAGATTTGATGCACTGAACACTAATGACTGAAGACCAGAGGAGTTGTAGGATGACATCAAGGATATCATATATGAAGAAAACAGACAGTCATTAAAAAGATAAGAGAGAAATAAAAGACCAAAATAGATGTCAGAAGAGACTCTGAAATTTGCTCTTCAATGTAGAATAGTTAAAGTAAAAGAAAGAAATGATGAAGTAAAAGAGTTTAACAGAAGATTTCAAATGGTGGCTGAAGAAGACAAAGTAGAATATTATATAATGACATGTACAAAGATCTGGAGTTAGAAAATCAAAAGGGAAGAAAATGCTCAGTATTTTGCAAGCTGAAAGAACTGATAGAAAAAATCAAGCCTCGAGTAACAATATTGAAACTTTCTGTGGGCAAACTATTGGACAATGCAGGAAGCATCAAAAGAAGATGGAAGGAATACACAGAGTCACTGTGCCAAAAATAATGGGTCAATGTTCAACCATTTCAGGAGGTAGCATACAATAAAAACCAATGGTATTGAAGGAAAAAGTTCAACCTTCATAGAAGTAACTGGCAAAAAACAAGGCCCCAGGAATTGATGTAGTACCAATTGAAATGTTTCAACAAACTAATGCATCACTGGAGGTTCTCGTTGATTTGTGACAAGAAAGTTGAAAGAGAGCTTCCTGGCCAATCCACTGGAAGAGATCCACATTCATGCCCATTTCAAAGAAAGATAATCAACAGAAGGCAGAAATTATCAAACAATATCATTAACATCATGTGCAAGTAAAAGTTTGCTAAAGTAATGCAAAAAAATGGTTACAGCCACACATAGACAGAGAAATGGCACAAATTTAAACCAGATTCAGAAAAGGACATGGAATGAGGGATATCATTGCTGATGTCATATGGATCTTAGCTGAAAGCAGAGAAGACCAGAAAGATGTTTACTTGTGTTTTATTGACAGTGCAAAGGCATTTGAGTGTGTGGATCATAACAAATTATGGATAACATTTTGAAGAATGGGAATTCCAGAACACTTAATTGTGCTCATGAAGAACCTATACACAGACCAACAATTATTCAAACAGAACAAGGAGATACTGCATGATTGTAAATCAGAAAAGGTGTGCGTCAGATGAAACACTGCCAGGTCCTGCACCAGCCTCACAATCTTGCTATACCTGAGCCCATTGTTGCAGCCACTGTGTCAGTCCATCTCATTGATTCCCTTTTTTCATTACCCTCTACTATGCTAAATTAGCATCTACAGTTTAACAAGATCCACAGGTGATTCTATTAGTATCACCACAATGGGTGACACTGTTAGAGGGAGAAACACCAAAATGACTGTCTATAAAATTTTTGTAGTATTTCAGCAGAAATTTATTATTATTATTATTATTATAAAAATATCTCTACAGTTGGTTATAAGGAGCTCTAGTGGCACTGTGGAAAGACATTTGGCTGCTAACCAAAAGGTAAACAGTTCAAACCCACTGGCTGCTCCAAGG
>NW_006921770.1:2877129-2878186 GCF_000298275.1 Orycteropus afer afer
GAAGTGCCCTGCAGCTATCTTTTTGAACTTTCTAATGGGCTCCAGTCAAAGCTGTCATTATTTCTCAATTACAATTACACTTCGAATCACATGGTTTGGTCTGCAGGCACTGCAAGCATGCACTACTGTTTTCGTTGCTGTGGGTGTTTTTGTAGTCTCTGATTTTGTCAAATTTTCTGGTGTTTTAGCTTCAGTATTATGGTAAGTACTATTTGTGACCTATAACAATAACTTTTTTGAGAATGAAGTAGTAATTAAAAGAAAAGAAGAAAAATAAAAAAGGGCTCAGTTACTAATAATGTTATAAGTAATAATGTTGCAATTCAATGCAGAAAGCTTTTATAAAACAATTTTGTTAGTATTCATGCACTGTAAGAAATATCACATTTAAGCAACTTAACATTTATATATTTGTAACATTTTATCCCATGATTAAAATTGATAGTAAACATTACTAAGGATTCTGTGTGATCTGGTATGGGAGAAGGTCAATGGGTGTGTATGTGTGATGTCATGAGTTACTGTAAAGGGTGACAACAATCCTAGTGATGCCACTGTTTCTCATCAGCCTGAAATTTCTAGAGCACACCTTCTCATCTTTATTCTTGAATTCTCTGGCTAATTTATATTATGATACTACATGTGTTCTTCTTTTGAGATACCTTATAAGTCTTGAAAATTTAGCAGGTAAATGGCAACAAGTTAACAACAATAAAAGTCAAGGAAAGAAGCTCCTACTCATGCTTTTAAAACCTTAATCCAAAAATCACTTTATCTATGCTATCTTATTGCATCCTCAATCAGAACATGGAATATACGAAGTATGAACCTAGAAATAATGGAAGTTGTCAAAAATGAAATGGAATGCTAAAAATTGATATCCGAGGCATTAATGACATGAAATGGACCAGTTTTGCCATTTTGAATCAGACAACCATATGATTTACTATACTGGGAATGACATATTGAAGAGGAATGGAGTGGCATGCATCATCACAAAGAATGTTTCAAGATCTATCCTGAAGTACAATGCTGTCAGTGATAGGATAATATCCAG
>NW_006921770.1:2879011-2880085 GCF_000298275.1 Orycteropus afer afer
CAGCAGATTACAGAGCGGGTTTGGGTCAGACTGGGAGACACCATGATTTTCTTTGCCACAGTTATCAGGAATGCAAGTCACTGGCAGGTACTTCCCAAAATCCACCACTACTAAAATTGCATGCATCTTTGGCACCACAGGTGAGCAGTATCACAGACAAACTCCAGAGCCGACCATTGTCAGTAGGGTGGGATTGCGTTACCACCATGGGCAGATGGGGCATGGAGAGCAGAAAAACTGCAGGTGAGGGTATTCACTCAAATTTTGCCCTGGAGCCGTGCTTTGGTGCTGTGGGGCCATGGAGGCAGGGGCTTTGAGTGTGCATGAAATTGGCAGAAATTTGTGACCCTCTAATAATACAAATCTTTCCTGAGATTGAGCCGTGGTCTTGCAAATAAATACGTCATAAGTAAGAGCCTGCTCAGGTTCTCCCGCGAGTCCAACACACCTGAAATCATGCACATCTTTGGCGCTGCAGGTGGGCGGTATCACAGACAAACTCCAGAGCCGGCATTTGGTGGTCTGGCTGGATTGAGTCAGCACTGCGGCAGAAAGGGCACACAGAACAAAGAAACTGCAGCTGAGCCCAGTCCCCGAATTTTGCCTTGGAGCTACACTTTGGCGCTGTGGGGTCGTGGAGTCAGGGTCTTTGAGTGTGCTTGAAATTAGCAGAAATTTGTGACCCTCTAAAAAGAGGAATTTTTTTCCTGAGGTTGAGCCACGGTCTTGCAAATAAATACGTCATCAATAATACTCAGCTCAAAGCCCTAGAAACCGACCCTCGCAACACTAAGCTTTCCTTCTTCTGCTCCCACCATCTCCGTCAATAACTTCACTCATTCAATAGAAGAAATCATATTCAGCCAATTACTGTAAAACCTCACGCTTCGAACTCTAAACCCTCTGTATGAAAAACAGAAACACATATCCACACTACACACTGTGATTCCACCATAACAAAGAGAACAGCAGAACAACCCAACACACCTGAATCAATATTAAGATAAAACACACCAGCTTCAGCTTTTCAAAATATTAAACAGTAAAACCAAGACAAAACAAATCAACATGTAA
>NW_006921770.1:2886535-2892092 GCF_000298275.1 Orycteropus afer afer
TTACTGTGGGGAGGAGGTGGGAGGGGAGCTGTTGCATTATGGTAAACTTTGGTCAATGTCATGAGACAAAGTATATGTGAACTGCTGTATGGAGAGTGAATTTGCTCTGTAAATCTTCACCCAAATCACAATTAAAAAAAAAAAAAAAAAAAATTTGCTGCAGTATATTGATTGAGAACTTCCAGAAATGCAAGCTGAGTTCAGAAGAGTATGTGGAATGAGGGATATCACTGCTGATGTCAGATGGATCTTGGCTTAAATTAAAGAATACCAGAAATATGTTTTCTTGCATTTTATGGACTATGCAAAAGCATTCAATTGTGTGGATCATAACAAATTATGGATAACATTGAGAAGAATAGGAATTCCAGAACACTTGAATGTACTCATGAGGAACCTGTACATGACCAGGATGCTGTCATTTGAACAGAGAGGATACTGCATGGTTTAAAATCAAGAAGGGCGTGTGTCAGGGTTGTATTCTTTCACCATACTTATTCAATCTGCATGCTGAGCAAGTAATCTGAGAAGCTGGACTATATGAAGAAGAATGTGCCATGAGAATTGGAGGAAAAATCATTAACAACCTGCAATATGCTGACATCATAACTTTGCTTGCTGAAAGTGAGGATGACTTGAAGTACTTACTGATGAAGACTGAAAAATACAGTCTGCAATATGGATTACACTTCAATATAAAGAAAACAAAAATCCTCATCACTGGACCAATAAGCAGCATCAGAACAGAAAAGATTGAAATTGTCAAAGACTTCATACTATTTGGTTCTACAATCAACACCAATGGAAGCAGCAGTGAAGATATCAGACATATGTTGTTGTTGTTGTTATGTGCTGTGGAGTCAGATACGACTTGCAGCAACCCCTCCTTGGGTTTCTGACGCAGTATCACTAAGGTAGTAGATTGCCCAACCTTCCTTCCAAGGAGTGGCTGGTGGGTTTGAACCGCCAGCCTTCTGGTTAGCAGTCAAGTACCTTAGACATTATGCTACCAGAGCTCCTATGTTGTTGTTGTTGTTTTGCCGTCGAGTCAGACCTGACTCAAAGCGACACCTCCTTGGGTTTCCGAGGCAGTATCACTATGGAGTAGATTGCCCCATCTTAGCACTGGGCAAATCAACTACAAAAGACCTCTTTCAAGTGCTGAAGAGCAAAGATGTTTCCTTGAGGACTAAGGTATGTCTGACACAAATCATGGTGTTTTCACTTGCCTCATATATGTGTGAGAGCTGGACAACGAATAAGGAAGATCGAAGAAGATTCGATGGTTTTGAGTTGTGGTGCTGGCTTAAAATACTATGGACTGCTAAAAGAACTAACAAGTCTGTCCTAGAGGAAGTGCAGCCAGAATGTTTCTTGGAAGTGAGAATGGCTAGACTTTGTCTCCCCTACTTAGGTCATGTTGTAAGAAGAAACCATTCCCTGGAGAGGGATATCATGCTTGGTAAAGTGGAAGGTCAACGAAAGAGGGGAAGGCCCTCAACAAGATGGACTGACACAGTGGCTACAACGATGGACTCAGGTATAGCAGGGATCATGGAGCTGGCACAGGACTGGACAGTATTTCATTCTGCTCCACATAGGGTCGCTATGAGTTGGAGACGACTCGACGGTACCTAACAACAATAACATAGGTAGAGTTAATGTTTGTCATATATAGTGCATATATACTACAAACAATTATCTTGCAATGAGTCTGTCTTCCTTGCTAGGCTGCAAATTCTTCAAGTCATAGCTTGTTCATTTGCTTCCCCTAAGCCTAGAATGGTGCCCAGTACATAGTAAATGCTCAATAAAGATCTGTTGAATGAATGAATGAATAACTGAATTGGAATTTAGGATTGTCCTTACGAATTATGTTATTCCTACTATTTCCCTGACACTTCATAATTGTTGCTAATGTGGTTCACAAGCAGAACTGGGAAATAAACACCAGGATAATAAGTCTGCCTTGTATAGTTCACCAAATCAGCACAATAAGCTCATGTTTTAAACAAAAAGGGGGGGCACAATTGCTGCCAAAGCTGTAGTACAATCAATTTTAATTAGCATTGCTCATTGTAAGGAATGATAAGGTATCAGTCAATGTAATTGCTAGTGTTGACAATTAGTCAAAGTCATTAACATCTCAAGACCTAGGATAATACAGACTTACTGAATTTTAAAGATTTGAGAAAAGGTAGGGAGGAGTTGTTATGAAATGCCTTCAGTTCTGCATAGCCTCAATAAATATGCTCTGTGAATTATCACTGTTCAGTTTTCTTTGTGAGCTAAAGATAGTTTACCTAAGAACTGCCAGTAGTCAATATCCTCTCTATTACCCACAGTGTTTCCAAGAGGATCCTTCTGAAAATGCAAATTTAGGAAGTTACTCACATATCACATAGATTCCCCCACTGCCTACAGGAAAGAGCCCAATAGGATTACGTTAGTTTTGCAACTCCTGGATTTCTAGCTCTATCTCTTACATGCTCCTCCATACTCCTTGTGTTTCTCTCTCAGCTAATTTACAGATGGTTATTCTTCAAAACCATTTCACTCTTTTGTGCTTCTGTGGCTTTGCATAGACTATTCTCTGTGTCTTACAAAATTTCCCTCTTTTTTTTAGGCCTGGAAAACTTCTCCTCCTTTTAGGACCCAACTCAAATGACTTCTGTCTGGAAGAAAAAATAACTTCTTCCCTATGGATTTTGTTTTGGGCTCCATGTGCCACTTATCACACTGTATTATAATTACTTGTTTACTCATCGATGATTCCAACAAGCCTATATCTTCTAGGAATTCTTTATATCTAGCAGAGTGCCTGGCAAATAGTTGTCTTTTAAATGAGCAAATCAACAGATGGAGAGATCAGTGAATGAATAAACAGGTTAACTAATGAATGACTGCATGAACATGTTCATCAGTGCTTGCTGTCTCAGAATATGTCCAGATGTTACTTTCATGCCCAAAGCTTCTCTTTCTCTTTCTTGAATCCAGAAGGAAATGAAGTATATATGATATCTTCAGAATTTAATCTGGTATCTACATTAGTTTATGGCCTATATTAGTTTAATTAAATACAACACCACCATCAACAATTGATATTTATTGGATTCTTTCTATGAAATTACTCACAAAGCTATCACTAAACAATATAAGCAACCAACTTGACCTTATAAACATCTACAGAGCACTTCACTCAACAACTATACAATATACACACTTTCTAGCACACATAGAACATCCTCCAGGATAGACCATATGTTAGGCAACAAAGCAAGCCTCAGTAAATTTAAAAATACTGAAATACTGCAAAGCATCTTCTCAGATCACAATGCTATAAAATTAAAAATAAAAACTGGGAAGACCAATGGAAAAAGAGCAAATGCATGGAAACTGAATGACACCGTCCTAAAAAATGACTGGGTAGTAGAAGAAATAAAAACGAAATTAAAATATTCCTGGAATCAAATAAGAATGAAAACATAACATATCAAAAATCTTTGGGACATAGCAAAAGCAGTGATCAGGGTCAATTTATAGCAGTAGATACATGCATCAAAAAAGAAGAGCCAAAATCAACACCTTAACTCAACATCTCCAGCAATTAGAAAAAGAGCAACAACAAGAAAAAGTCTACAGTCACCAGAAGAAAAGAAATAATGAAGATTTGAGCAGAAATATATGAAACAGAAAATAGAAAGATAATAGAAAAATTCAACAGGACTAGAAAATGGTTCTTTGAATAATTAATAAAGTTGGCAAACCACTGGCAAACTTAACAAAGGAAAAGAAGGAGAAGATGCAAATAACACAAATAAGAAATGAAAGTGGTGATATCACAATAGGAACAACAGAAATAAAAAGAATAATATCAGGATACTATGAAGAAATGTAATCCAACACATTTAAAAACCTAACCAAAATGAACAGATTTCCAGAAGCACACTACTTACTTAAATTCACATAGACTAAAGTCGAAAATTTGAACAGACCCATACAAAAGAAAAAAATTGAACAAGTCATTAAAAAAAAAAAAAAATTACTAGCAAAAACGTCCTGGCCCACATGATTTCACTGGAGAATTCTACAAATAATTAGAGAAAAGCAGACAACAATCCTATTCTAACAATCCTATTCACAGAAAAGGATGAAATCCCCACAAATTCGTTTTATGAAGCAAGCATATAATCGTGATACCAAAACCAGGCAAATACACCACTAGAAAGGAAAACTACAGAACAATATCCCTCATGAATATAGGTGCAAATATCTTCAACAAAATCCTAGCCAATAGACTCTAACAATTCAACATTAGAAAAACAACCAACATAATCCATAAACAAAACAAAACAAAACAAAAAACCAAACTCACTGCCATCAATTCAATTTTGACTCATAGTGACCCCTTTGGGTTTCTGAAGTGATAAATCTTTACAGAAGTATATTCTAGTGTTCCTTCTGGGGAGTGTTTGGTGGGTTTGAACAGCCAACCTTCTCATTATATGTCTACCCCACCAGAGCGCCTTACATAATCCATCATATAAGTAAAATAAAGTAAAAAGAATCACATGATCATATCAATAGATGCAGAAAAGGCATCTGATAAAATCCAACACCCATTACTGATAAAAATCCCCAGGAAAAACAGGAATAGAAGGGAAATTCCACAACATAATAAAGGGCAGATATGCAAAACAATAGCTAACATTACTCTGAATGGAGAGAGACTGAAATCATTCCCCCTGTGAACAGGAATGAAACAAGGATGCCCTGTATCACCACTTCTATTTAACATAGTATTGGAAGTCCCAGCCAGGGCAATAAGGCAAGAAAGGGAAATTGGTAAGGAAGAAGTAAAACTATCTCTATTTGTTGATAATATGTTCTTATACATAGAAAATCCAAGAGACTCAGCAAGAAAACTACTGGAACTAATTGAAAGATTTAGCATAGTGGCAGGATACAAGATCAACATACAAAAATCCATTGCATTCCTCTATACCAGTAAAGAGATTGCTGAAATGGAAATACAGAAACCAATACCATTGGGAAACCCAAGGAGGGGTTGCTATGAGTCGGGTCTGACTCCATGGCACATAACAACAACAACAACCAAAAAGATAAGACTTGGGAATAAATCTTACCAGGAAAACAAAACATCTATACAAAGAAAACTACAAAACACCACTTCAAGAAACTATAAGAGATCTACATAAATGAAAAAACATACTATGCTCATGGATAGGAAAAGTGAACACTGTAGAAATGTCAATACTACTCAAAGCAATCTGTAATTCAATGCAATCCCAATCCAGATTCCATCAACATTCATTAAAGACATGGAAAAAACAGTCATTAATTTTGTATGGTCAGCAGCAGGGACCCAGGTAAGGGTGGTACGAGAGGTTTCCAAGAGGGAGACAGACTTGTCTGTCGATCTGTCCTACCATGGTGATGTGTTGATGTGAGTTTTGAAGCTGAGCCACGGGTGTTTCAAACCCAGTGGGATGCATATGGTGCACAGGTATCAGCCCAGCTTACAGACTGAGACAGA
>NW_006921770.1:2894542-2896657 GCF_000298275.1 Orycteropus afer afer
GACGACCTGTAGCATTGGGAAAGTCAACTGCGAAGGAACTGTTTCAAGTGCTGAGGAGCAAGGATGTCTCCTTGAGGACTAAGGTGTGCCTGACACAAACCATGATATTTCCAATTGTCTTGTATGCATGTGAGAGCTGGACAATGAATAAGGAAGAATGAAGAAGAGTTGATGCTTTTGAGTTGTGGTGCTAGTGAAGAATGCTGAAAGTACCATGGACTGCTAAAATAACTAACATATCTGTCCTGGAGGAAGTGCACCTGAAATGCACCTTGGAAGCAAGAATGGCCAGACCTCATCTCACCCATTTTTGTCATGTTGTCAGAAGGCACCATTCCCTGGAGAAGGATGTCATGCTTGGTAGGGTGGAGGGTCAACAAAAGAAGGGGAGGACTTCAACAAGATGGATTGACATGGTGGCTTCGAAGATAGGCTCAAGTATAGCAGGATCATGGAGCTGGCTCGGGATCGGGCAGTGTTTTGTTTTGCTGTGCATGGGGTCACTATGAGTCAGAAACAACTTGATGGCACCTAACAACAACAACAATTTTTTATGAAAATGAAAGAGACCTTGGATAAGCAAAGCACTACTGAAGAACAACAACACAATAGGAGGTCTCATGCTCCCAGATCCCAAAACCTGCTATACAGCCACAGTAGTCAAAACAGTTTTGTATTGGTACAATGACAGACACATAGACCAGTGGAACAGAATTGGGAACCCAGAAATAAATCCATTGACCTATGGTCAGCTGATCTTTGACAAAGGGCCGAAATGCATTAAATGGGGAAGAGATAGTATCTTTCATAAATGGTACTGGCAAAACTGGATATCCTTTTCCAGAAAAACAAGACAAGATCCATACCTCACATCATACATAAAAATGAACTCCAGATGGATCAATATCTTAAATGGGAAACCTAACAGTATAAAATTTGTCAAAGAAAAAATAGGGGCAAATTAGGGTCCCTAATTTATGGCTTAAATAGACTATCAAGCATAACCTCAAATCCACAAACAGCAGAAGATAACCTAGATGATTGGGACCTTCTAAAAATTAAATTATTATGTGCTTCAAAAACTTCTCCAAAAGAGTAAAAAGAGAACCTACAGAATGGGAAAAAAATATTCAGTAATGACACACTGGACAAAGGACTTATCTCTAAAATTTATAGAAAACTCGAACATCTCAACATCAAAAAGACAAACAATCCAATTAAAAAATGGGCACAAAGATATGAACAGACACTTCACCAAAAGTTATATTCAGGTGGCCAACAAACACATGAAGAAATTTGCAATCATTAGCCATTGTTGTTGTTGTTATATGACATCGAGTCAGACCCGACTCATAGCAACCCCTCCTTGGGTTTCCAAGGCAGTATCACTATGGAAGTAGATTGCCTAACTTTCCTTCCGAGGAGTGGCTGGTGGGTTTGAACCACCAGCCTTCTGGTTAGCAGTCAAGTGCCTTAGGCACTATGCTACCAGAGCACCTCATTAGCCATTAGATAGATGAAAATCAAAACCACCATGAGATACCATCTCATCCCAGCATTAATAGCAAAGTTCAACATGACAGAAAATAACAAATGCTGGTGAGGATGTGGAGAGATTGGGATTCTCATACACTGCTGGTGGGACTATAAATTATACAGTCACTGTGGAAATTGGTATGGTGATTCCTTAAAAAGTTGGAAATAGAAATTCCATTTGATTGCACCATCCTATAACTAGGTATTTATCCTAAAGAAGTGAGAGGCATGACACAAATAGATATATGTCTACCCATGTTCATCGCAGCACTATTCACAATAGCAAAGAGATGGAAACAACCTAAGTGCCCAACAATTGAGGAATGGATAAAATGATACATACCTACAATGGAATACTATGCAACTCTAAAGAATAATGTAGAAACTGCAAAATACCACGTAACATGGATAAACTTGGAGGACCTTATGCTGAGTGAAATATATCTATCACTGAAGAATAAATATTGTATTAGTCCACTATTGTAAAAAGTCCAGGAGAGGTTTATACATGGAAGGAAAATTTCTTTGTTGGTTACCAGAGGCGGGAGGGGAGGGGAAGGAAAATTCCTAGACAGGTTG
>NW_006921770.1:2896757-2903592 GCF_000298275.1 Orycteropus afer afer
TATATGTAAATCAAAAATTATTAGTGGTTACCAGGGTAGAAGGGAGGGGGAAAGGGGAAGCTTCTGTTTGTGGGGCACTGAGTTTATA
This sequence comes from Orycteropus afer afer, assembly GCF_000298275.1. Taxonomy (NCBI): domain Eukaryota; kingdom Metazoa; phylum Chordata; class Mammalia; order Tubulidentata; family Orycteropodidae; genus Orycteropus; species Orycteropus afer. The sequence continues at coordinate 2,896,846 of NW_006921770.1, forward strand.
CTAATAGTGGTAGAATATTTTGTAAAGGTATAGCAACATTGGTGGGGAAAAAAAAAAATTCACATTACCTCTATAAACTAAGGGCTGTTACTGTCCCTATCTTATAATTAGGCAATGAAAGCAAAGAGAAGCTTAGAAACTTGTCCTAGATCTTCTATTAGGAAGTGGCTCTGTGTCCAGAGCCCAGACTCTTAAACAGTAGTCTTAACTTTCACAGTGACCAATAAAAGGAAGATGCATCACAATGACCTTGTGAACATCCATTTCATAAATAATCTTGATGTAACCAAACTAGGCTATCCATCCATTCCCAAGAAGTCTCAGGGCAGAGTGATAGGATGATAAGGCAAAACAAAATGGAAAGATATTTCTTCATAGAAGAAGTAGAGATAACTTTAAAAAACACAACAAAGAGAAGTACTCATAAGTGGGATTTCTAAGAAAGCATTCTAATGTAAAATTAGGGATTGCTTTTTTATAGTATTATTGTCTCTTCTACACCATTTGTGTATTCTTTTCCCCTCCTGAATTTTTCCTGCCTCCTTTTTTAACTTGTTTGCAGCATCACCATCCACTCAGTTTCTCATTACTGCTCTCTTGCCTATGCCACACAGGTGCAACTGGTCATTTTACAGTATCTCCTTTACTCGGTCCCTACTGCCATTACTTGAGTTCAGATGTCATCATCTCATTCTCATCTCCCAATTGGTTCCCTGACTCTAGTTTAATCTCCCTAATCTGTGCTCCTAGCTACCATCACCATGGTACTTTCTCAAATACAATAATTATTTCACTAGGAGCTCTGGTAGCATAGTGGCTAAGGCACTTGACTGCTAACCAGAAGGCTGGCGGTTCAAACTCACCAGCCACTCCTCGGAAGGAAGGTTGGGCAATCCTACTTCCGTAGTGATACTGCCTCGGAAACCCAAGGAGGGGTCGCTATGAGTCAGGGCTGACTCGATGGCACATAACAACAACAACAACAACACAACAATAATTCTAATACAAATAGCAACAACCTTGGCTACATCATTCTGTGCATCTTCATCACCCAGGACAGAAAACAAACTCTTTTGCTTCATTGAAGTGTAAAATCACTCCCCCACCTGACCACTGCCTTCTTTACCAGGTTTATCTCCAGCTATTCCATATTTTTCAACTTTTGTTGTATATGCTATGAATATTTATGTATCCATTCCTTTGCTCATACAAAGGTAATTATTCTTTTATCTTTTAAGGAATAATTCAAAGAGTATAGCTCCTTCAGGGAGCCATTTCTTTCATTCTTTCTCTTTATTGTGACTTGGGTGAAAATTTATAGAGCAAATTCATTTTCCATACATCAGTTCATACACATTTTGTTTCATGACATTGACTCTAATTCCTCACAATTTTACAGCTGTTTTCCCATTTCCTTCCTGTAGTTACCTTTTCCCTATGTCCTTCTTTCCTATGCATTCCTCCCCCCACCAAGTTATCTCCCTGTGCAAACACTGCCCTTCTGTTCTCCCAGGATTGATCGTTCTAGGGAGTGTCTCTATCTGATGTAAATGATCACCCTATATGCCTGTCTGGCCTGTTTGGTTGGAAGCCACAGGAGTGACTTCAGTTCCAGACCTGAAGGGTAACTAAGGGCTATATTCTCAGGGGACTCACCAGGCTTATCAGACTGGTAAACATGGTAATTTTTTCTGTGATTTTGAGTTTTGTTCAACATTGTGCTCCCACTCTATCCAGGATCTCCTGCATTGATCCTTTTCTGAGTGGTTGACGTTGGTAGTGGGCACCATCTAGTTCTTTGGTCTCATGGTCATATAGGCTAAGGAGATAGCACAGTCTATTAATCCCTTGAAATAACTGTTTCCATGTGTCTTTGGTTTCCTTCATTCTTCTTTGCTCTGGATGAGGAGAGACCTATTGTTGCATCTAGATGGCTGCTTGCAAGCTTTTAAAACCCCAATCCTTACTCACCAAAGTAGGATGTAGAATGCTGTTTTTGTGTAGTATGTTATGCCAATTGAGCTTGATGTCCCCCACAGCCATGGTCCTAAGCCACAGGTCTAACTACTCACTCCCTCAGGATGGTTGGCTGTGGCCAAGAAGTTATCATAACTTTGCCCCTTGTTAGCTCTTATATATGTGGACATTCTTACAACACATAGAAATATATATGTAGAAATATTGTCTGCCAACCTTATATATGGTCATGGGTATATTCCCTTTCCCTTTTCCTTAGACATACCTGATCATTTAACCTGTCTACCCATCTATTTCCCTGTAGATTAATGTTTGTTATCACTGACAGTGCAGTATTGCATATTGTATACATAAAAGGTTTATCATTGTTGTCTGTACCTCTTGTATACCTCTCTGTGGCTTCCTCAGGAAACCATTTCTATACTGTGACTAACTTGGCAGAATCATTCAAATTCTTAGTTTTTTTCCTAATACTTCTCATCTATCTCTATATTGGCACTTGTGGAAAGATTTTACTTTCTTCAATACGTTTGCTACTTCGCAATAGTCTGAGCTCCTTGACAACATGGACCATGTTTTAGTCATCTGTGCATCAGCAGAATTTACAGCAGTGCTTAGCACATGAAGACATTTAATAATATTTTTGAATTGTTTTTGTTAGGTGCTGTCAGTTTGGTTCTGACTCCTAGTGACCCTATGTACAACAAAATGAAAGGCTGGTTGGTTCTGTGACATTCTCACAATTGTTGCTATGTTTGAGTTCATTGTTGCAACTGCTGTGTCAATCCATTTGGTTGAGAGCCATATTCTTTTTCTCTGATCCTCTGCTTTACATGATGTCCTTCTCCAGGGACTAGTCCCTTCTGATAACATGTCCAAGGTATGTGAGACAAAGTCTCACCATCCTCACTTATAAGGAGCATTCTGACTGTACTTCTTCGAAGACAGATTTGTTTCTTCTTCTGGCAGTCTGTTATATATCGAATGTTATTCACTAACACCATAATTCAAAGGTATCAATTCTTCATTGGTCTTCCTTATTCATTGTCCAGCTTTCCCATGCACATGAGGCAATTGAAAATAGCATGGCTTGGGTAAGGCACATCTTAGTTTTCAAAGTGACATGTTTCCTTTTTAACACTTTAAAGAGGTCTTTTGTAGCAAATTTGCCCACTGCAATATGCCATTTCATTTCATGACTGCTGCTCCCATAGGTGTTGGTTGTGGATTCAAGTGAAATGAAATCCTTGCCAATTTCAATCTCTTCTTTTATCATGATGTTGCTTATTGGTCCAGTTGTGAGGATTTTTGTTTTCTTCATGTTGAGGTGTAATTCATACTGAAGTCTTTGATCTTCATTAGTAAGTGCTTCAAGTCATCTTCATTTTCAGCAAGGAAGAGTGTGTCATCTGCACATCACAGGTTGTTAGTGAGTCTTCCTCCAATTCTGATGGTGCATTCTTCTTCATATGGTCTAGATTCTCAGATTATTTGCCTACAGATTGAATAAGTATGGTGAAAGGATACAGTCCCAATTCACATCTTTCCTGGGTTTAAAACATGCAATATCCCCTTGTTCTGTTCAAACATCTGTCTTGTTGGTCTATGTACAGGTTCTGAAGGAGCATAAATAAGTGTTATGGAATTCCCATTCTTTGCAATGTTATCCATAATTTGTTATGATTCACACAGTTGAATGCCATTGCATAGTCAATAAAACACAGATAAGCATCTTTCTGGTATTGTCTTCTTTCTGCCACGATCTACCCAACATTAGCAATGATATCACTCTTTCTACATCTTCTGAATCTGGGTTGAATTTCTGGCAGTTGCCTGTTGATGTAATACTGCAACCATTTTGAGTTAACTTGAAGTTATGATTTTGCTCAATTAATTTCTGCATTCCATTTGATCACTTTTCTTTGGAATGAACATGTTTATGGATCTCTTGCAGTTGGTTGGCCAGACAGTTATCTTCCAAATTTGTTGGGATAAGCAAGTGAGCTTCCACATTTTTTAATTATGCTCTCGTGGTGTAGTGCCTAAGGCATTTGACTACTAACCAGAGGGCTGGAGGTTCGAAACCACCAGCCACTCCTCAGAAGGAAGATTGGACAATCTACTTCTGCCTCAGAAACCCAAGGAGGGGTCGCTATGAGTTGGATTAGACTTGATGGCAGTGAGTTTGGTTTTGGAATTATTTTAATAAGTAAGATTATTTCTCATAAAAATCCATGTTTCTGGCTTTTCCTGAAAAATCGGAATATTTGTGAAGACTGAACCTGAATTCCTTTACTGTATCAATAAGCAGAAGCTATTCCCTAAGGGCTGTATAGTTTGCTGCAGTCCTCATTATTCCCTTTTGTATCAGTTCCAGTTAGTGTCCTTCTTTAAATTACCCACCTGGTCTCTGAGGCCTTTGGTTTTGTGATATAAATTATATTATCAGTTGGAGATGGGAGTGGAAGTATATTTTAGTTATTTATTCTAATCTTGAGAGTCTATGATTCTGAGCATGATTCTCAAGCAAAAGGTCACCCCAGACCAGCAAAAGAATGTGGAAATCTCCAGTTTTGAGCTCCTCTCTCATCAAGCAAAACCCAAGACACTGTTGCTCATTTGATCTTTTGGGAAAATTAGTTAAAATACAAGTTTATGAGAACTCATTTTAATGAAAAAGCCAACTGAAGAAAGCAATGCAAACTCTATTCTTGTGTTGATCAATATGTAATTTTGTATGCATCTGACAATGGAGCTGGAATTTGAAAAGGACAATTCTAATTGTCTCTCGTTGCACTATGCAAATGTTTCCAGCAGATCTATTAGTCTATTGAACTTACTATTATATGAGTTAATTTGGCTCCGAAATGCCTATTCTCTAGAAATTCCCTTTCTTCTTTTTGAGTGTAAACCTTATCTAAAAGTTCTAGATCCCAAAATAATGGCCTGAAAACTATTTGTTCAAAGCCTGATTTGAATCATGAGGTCTAGATTTAGTGATGAAGGCAATTTGGTAGTAACATTTGTCTCCCCACTGAGTTCTAGAGCAGAATTGGCTTATCAAATTAGTTGGGCTATTTTCTTCCTCCTTCATTGCTCAATGTACGTATCTTCTGAGGAGGTATGCTTAATACAACAGGGTGACTTCCCTTCCATAGTCAAAGACGTAGTTGATTTGGGAAAAGAAAATCTGAGCATTTTAGTGTAGTATAATGGAAATTGTACTAGATTATAAAAACAGAATGGCCGTGAACAGCAGCCTATCATCTTGATGTCACTCATAGTTTTTTGCTCATGTTGTTGTTTTTGTTAGATGTTATTTAGATTGTTAGTCAGTTCCAACTCATAGCGCCTATGTACAACTGAAAGAAACACTGCCTGGTCCTGCACCGTTCTCACAATAATTGCTATTCCTGAGCCCATTGTTTCAGCCACAGTGTCATTCCATCACATGGAGGGTCTTCCTATCTTCACTGACCCTCTAATTTACCAAGCATGATATCCTTCTCCAAGGTCTGGTCCCTCCTGACAACATCAACAAAGCACAAGAGACAAAGTCTTGCCATCCATGCTTCTATGGAGCATTTGGCTGCAGTTCTTCCAAGTAGTGCTGTTTTACTCATGTTATCGTTTTTAGGTGCTGTCGAGTCACTTCCGACTCATAGTGACCCCATGCACAGCAGAACGAAACACCACCCGATCCCATGCCAGCTCCATGATCCTTGCTATATTTGAGTCCATTGTCGCAGCCACCGTGTCAATCCATCTTGTCGAAGGCCTTCTCCTCTTTCATCGACGCTCTACCGTACCAAGCATGACATCATTCTCCAGCGAACGGTCCCCTCTGACAACACGACCAAAGTAGGTGAGACAAAGTCTGACCATTCTCGCTTCCAAGGAGCATCTTGGCTGCACTTCCTCTAGGACAGATCTGTTAGTTCTTTTGCCAATCCATGGTACCTTCCGCATTCTTCACCAGCACCACAATTCAGAAATATCAACTCTTCTTCAGTCTTCCTTATTCATTGTCCAGTTCTCATTTGCATACGAGGTGATTGGAAATATCATGGCCTGTGTCAGGTGCACCTTAGTCCTCAAGGAGACATCCTTGCTCCTCAGCACATGAAAGAGTTCCGATCTACCCATTGCTACACATCGTCTAATGTCCTGACTGCTGCTTCTGTTGGCCTCAGTTGTAGAACCAAGCAACGTGAATTCTTTGACAATATCAATCTTTTCTCCATTTATCCTGATGCTGCTTATTGGTCCAGTTGTGAGGATTTTTGTCTTCTTTATATTGATATGTAATCCATACTGCAGACCGTGTTCCTCAATCTTCATCAGTAAGTGCCTCAAGTCATCCTCACTTTCAGCAAACAAAGTTGTATCATCAGCGTATCTCAGATTGTTAATGATTCTTCCTCAAATCCTGATGCCATGTTTTTCTTTATATAGTCCAGCTTCTCGGATTATTTGCTCAGCATATAGATTGAATAAGTGTGGAGAAAGGATACAACCCTGATACACTCCCTTCCTGATTTTAAACCATGCAGTGTCCCCTTGTTCCATTCAAAGGACAGCCTCCTGGTCAAGGTACAGGTTCCTCATGAGTACAATCAAGTGTTTGGGAATTCCCATTCTTCTCAAGGTTATCCACAATTTGTCATGATCCATACAATCAAATGCTTTTGCATAGTCAATAAAACACAAGTAAACATCTTTCTGGTATTCTTTGCCTTGAGCCAAGATCCATCTGACAACAGCTATGAT
>NW_006921770.1:2904652-2911858 GCF_000298275.1 Orycteropus afer afer
TTTGTTTCCAACTTTTGCATTCCAGTCACCAGTGATAATTAACACATCCTGATTGCAAGTTTGGTCAATTTCAGACTGTAGAAGTTGATAAAAATCTTCAATTCCCTCATCTTTGGCTTTGGTGGTTGGGGCATAAATTTGAATAATAGTCATATTAACGGGTCTTTTTTGTACACATATGGATATTATCTTATCACTGACAGCATTGCACTTCAGGAGGGATCTTGAAACATCCTTTGTGATGATGAATGCCATGCCATTCTTCTTTAAACTGTCATTCCCGGCATAGTGGATCATATGGTTGTCTGAGTCAAAATGGCCAAAACCAATCCATTTCAGCTCATAATGCCTAGGATATCAATCTTTTTGCATTCCATTTCATGTTTTACAACTTCCAATTTTACTAGATTCATACTTTGTACATTCCATGTTCCAATTATTAATGGATGTTTGCTGGTGTTTCTCCTCAATTTGAGTGGTGCCATGTCAGCAAAGGAAGGTCTTGAAAGCTTTACATTATCCATATGAGTAAGGCTGATTTTACTCTGATAATGCAGCTCTTTCCCAGTCCTACTTTGACAGTTTTCTAAGCTAAGTGACTCATCTTCCTCCTCTGTGTTGGACAATGTTTCTGGACTATTCATAAAGTTGCACAGTAATGTATCAGACAGTGTTTCTCTGGTAGTCATAAGATTTTTCCTGGCCAATTCTTTGAGAAGTGGATGGCCTCCTCCTTCTTCCTAGTCTGTCTCAGTCTGCAAGCTGGGCTGATACCTGTGCAACAGGTGCACCCCACTGGGTTTGAAACACCAGTGGCACAGCCTCAAGACTCACAGCAACACCTCACCACAGTAGGACAAACTGACAGAGAAGTTTGTCTCCCTTAGCTGTTGGAAACCCCTCCAACCACCCTTATCTGGATCCCTGTAGCTAACTCCTCAATCTGTTCTAGTTCCCTTTGCCTTTTCTGTCCTCTCCCTGCTTCCCACCTCACTGCCTATTCTTAGGTCCCTTCTTTTGTCCTCTCCCTGCTTCCTGCCTTGCTGCCTGTTCTTAGGTCCCTGGAATCTGAATGAGAATGCTATCACTTTAAAATCCAAAATGGTTGTCACTTGTAAACATTCAAAATGGCTGCACCCTCAGTCACTTTAAATATCCAAAATGGCTGCTCATAGTAGAGCTCAATAAATCTATTGAATAAATGAATGCTCTAAGAACCAAAGTAGTGTTTCATTCCAAGCAGTTAAGTGGTTTGCCTTCTACTCATGTTTCAAATTGTTTGATTGTAAAACTGTAAGAATAACTGCCTATATCTTCAAAATCAAATTAAATGTCAGGGAAAACATATCATGATCTACAATGTATAGAAAAGATGAGGTTTTTCATCTGTCTTCCAAGATCTTCCCAATTGGAGTCTCCCTTTCCCTAAGTTCCTGTAACTTGTGGTTTTACCTCTCCATAAAAGTTCTCCCTATCTGCCTTGCATTGAAACTACTTAAAAACATGTCTGTCTTCCCAAATAGGCTGTTACTCCTGGAAAATAAAGAATACACTTGATTAATATCCATGGCTCCATGTCTAACCTGATGTTTTTCACATATTGGAGGCTCAGTGAATATTAGTTGAAATTATTTGAATCCATGCTCTAGAAAAATAAAGTATAACTATGCAGAGAGAATAACCTTGTGTTCATCCCCAAACTGTTGTTGTTGTTATTTGCCAATGAGTTGGATCTGACTCATAGAGTGCCCATATATACTCAAGTAGAAATCTCAGAATTATAAGTTATAGGATGATGAAGATGCAAACAGAATAGATATCATTTAGGAGAAGAAGTGGTCCTAATTTATAAGATCAGATAATAGTAAACTAGGCACTAAGGCTTGGCAAAATTGTACTATGATTTTTGAGGAAAGAAAACTGTCATATTCCTCCTTCCTTATTTTACTGCCACATATGCAAACTCCTATGAAGAATAAATTTTAGATAGCTCCTCTCTCTTGTGAAAGCATGACACAACTTTGGAATTGGTCATTTTTTGGACTTGATAGATCACTTCTACCGTTAATTTTGAAAGTATCTATTAGATTATTAATAGGAGATTATAGTCATCTATATTGTTAATAGAAGTCTCTGTGTCTTATAAACAGTTAAGCACTGGGCTACTAACCAAATGTTTGGCAGTTTGAACCCACCCAGATGTGCCTTGGAAGAAAGTCCTGGTGATCTACTTCTGAAAGGTCACAGTCATGAAAAGCCTACTCTGCACATATTGAGTCACCATGAGTTGGAATTTATTTGACATTAATTATTGACTTTTATATTGCTAGTACTTGATCTTACAGATTAGGATCAGTCATATTATAGTAAGGAAACAGAAAACAGTGAACGTATTTCAACCAAAGACTTAGTTTCACAGGTGATGGGAGAGCTGAGAATCCAAATGAACAGTGAAGCAAGCCAGACATCAGCAAGAGCAGGAAGTCACTTCCACACCACACTGTATTTGAAGGAATAAGAAGAGGAAATGGTATCAGGAGAATCCAGAAGCTGCAGCCTCTAGTGAAAGCTGGAGTCATATAGTGGGGCATTCCAATGAGAGTAAGGACCATGGAGAGAGGGGCTGTTTGCCTGGAGTTTACCCAAACAAACAAATGAATGCAACACACTGCCATGGAGTTGGATCTGACTCATAGCGACCCCTCCTTAGGTTTCTGAGGCTGTATCACTATGGAAGTAGATTACCCAACCTTCCTCCCAAGGAGTGGCTGGCTGGTGGATTTGAACTTCCAGCCTTCTGGTTAGCAGCCAAATGCCTTAGGCACTATGCCACCAGATCCTAAGGACTAGATACAATACTGGAGTCATGCTGGAGATACTTTAGCTTTCTTTCCTTCTCCCACCTTTTATTCTTTTTGCCACTGATTCTCAAGAAGCCACTGGACAATAAAGCTTGGAAATGTAGTGTTGCATAATAGAGCTTTGAGTGGTAGTCCAGTTTGTGTGTCAATTTAGTTGGGCCTGGTTGAATGGCTGGGCAGCTGGATGTAGTATTCCCCATGATGAAACTCCATCATTGAATCTACCATGAGCTGCTGAGTAGCTGCCTTAGGGAATGCAGTCTGCCTCCTGTGTACAAGCAGAAGCCTTGGCGAATGGTCTCTAGCTTATGGCACACTTGGATCCTGCATGTAGCCATGTCGTTGTTCAGCAGCCTGTCATGCTTTGCCGACCTTGGACTTACAATGGGCTTAAATTAATGGCCTGCCATGTGGTTTGGAAACAGTGGGACCGTGCCATTTTATTTGTTGACCTTGTCAAGGTTTGTCAGCCTGAGCAGCCAGTAGCTGCCTGAGTGAAGGGATGCCTCTAGCTTCAATGGGCTGGGAGCAAGAAGCAGAGCTGAAGCCCAAGGTTGAAGGGCTTTCATACAGCCCCTAGGGCCTGACACTTTGAACTCAAACTTATGGCCTTCACACTGTAAGAGAATAAATTCCTGTTTGTTAAGGCCATCCCATTTGTGCTATATTCCTGTCAGAGTGGCACTAGGTAACCAGAACACTTTGATAAGGTTTTCAGTGGCCAACTGATGCATTTGAATAATGGTGTTGGTGAAGAATACTGAATATACCGTGGACTCCCAGAAGAACAAACAAATCTGTATTGGATGAAGTTCAACCAGAATGCTTCTTACAAGAAAGGATGAAAAGACTTTGTCTCTCATACTCTGGATACATTGTAAAGAAGAACCAGTTCCTGGAGAAGGACATCATGGTTGGTAAAGCAGAGGACCAGTGAAAAAGAAGAATGCGCTCAATGAGATGGAATGACACAATGACTGTGATAATGGGCTCAAACATAGTAATGACTGTCAGGATGGTGCAGGACCAGAGTCAGAAACAACTTGATGACACCTTAAAATTATATATATATATATGATGTGTATACATTGTATACATATCATACACACACACATATGAAAACTATAGAAGAAAGAAGTAAAGTAAGTCTCACAGCTAGTAAGCAGTGGAGAGCTGGGATCTAACCTCAAGACAATCTATTTCCAGACTCCTTATGCTTAACTAAAACAAAACAAAAAAAGGAAAAAAAAGAAACAAACAAACCCAATGCCAGAGATCACATGGTAGGCTTTTGCATGACCAATGACTTATTCATTGCAAGTACCTTTTTAAAACATAAATGGCGATATACACATGGAATTCACCAGATGGAATACACAGGAATCAAATCAACTACCTCTGTGAAAAGAGACAATGGAGAAGCTCAATAATATCAGTCAGAAAAAGGCCAGGGACCAATTGTGGAAAAGACTATTAACTATTCATTTGCAAGTTTAAGTTGAAGGTGAAGAAAATTAAAACAAGTACAGAAGAGCAAAGAAAATGAAGGAATACATATTCAGATGTTTCTACAAATGGATGCAATGCTGGAGGTGGTAGTCACTCATTTATGCCAAGAAATTTGGAAGACAGCTACCTGGCCAACTGACTGGAAGAGATCCACATTTTGCCCATTCCAAAGAAAGGTGATCAAACAGAATGCTGAAATTACCAAACAATATTATTAATATCACACACAAGTAAAATTTTTCTGAAGATAATTTAAAAATGGTTGCAGCAGTACATTGACAGGAAACTGCCAAAAATTCAAGCTGGGTTCAGAAGAGGGTATAGAACGAGGCCTATCACTGCTGATGTTGGATGGATATTGGCTGAAAGCAAAAAATACCAGAAAGATCTTTTCCTGTGCTCTATTAACTATGCAAAGGCATTCTACTGTGTGAATAATAACAGATTATGGATAACATTGCAAAGAATGGAAATTCCAGAATACTTAATTGTGCTCATGAGGAAACTATATGCAGACCAAGAGGCTGTCATTTGAACAGAGCAAGGGTTTGCATTGTTTAAAATCAGGAAAAGTATGCATCAAGCTTGTAGCCTTTCACCAAATTTATTCAATCTGTATGCTGAGCAAATAATCTAAGAGGCTGGACTCTATGAAGAAGAATATAGCATCAGGATTGGAGGAGGGCTCATTAATAACCTACAATATGCAGATGACACAACTTTGCTTACTAAAAGTGAAGATGACTTAAAGCACTTACTGATGAAGATCAAAGCCTTCAGTCTTCAGTACCTCAATATAAATAAAACAAAAATCCTCACAACTGGACCAATAAGCAACATCATGATAAATGGAGAAAACATTGAAGTTGTCAGGGATTTCATTTTACTTAGATATATAATCAACACCCATGGAAGCACTAGTCAAGAAATCAGATGTCATATTGCACTGGGCCAATCTGCTGCAAAAGACCTCTTTAATGTGTTGAGAAACAAAGATATCACTTTGAAGACTAAAGCATGCCTACCCCAAGCCATGGTATTTTCAATCACTCATATGCATGAGAAAACTGGACAATGAATAAGAAAGAATGAAGAAGAGCTGATGCCTTTGAATTGTGATGATGGCAAAGGGTACTAAAAATACCATGGACTGCCAGAAGAATGAACAAATCTGTCCTGGAAGAAGTGCATCTGGAATACTCCTTAGAAGCGAGAATGCCCAGATTTCATCTCACCTATTTTGGTCATGTTGTCAGAAGGGAACAATCCCTGGAGAAGACATCATACTTTGTGTTTTGGTTTCCCAGTGTAGCTCTATCAGAAGATACCACAAATGAGATGGCTTGAATGAACAGGAGTTTATTCTCTTACAGTTTTGGAGGCCTGAAGTCTAAGTTCAAAGTGCCAGGGTCTAGAGGCTGGGTGAAAGCCTCTTGACCTTGGGTTTCAGTTCTGCCTCTTGCTCCTGGCCCACTGGAACTAGAGGTGTCTCTTTATTAAGGCAGCTGCTGGCTGCTGAGGCTAACAAGCCCAATGTCAACAAATAAAAATGACACAGTCCCAGTATTACCAAACAACATGGCAAGCCACTCATTCAAGTCCAGAAAGAGTCCCAACACCAGCAGGAAATGTGACAGGCTGCTAAATGAAGACTTGACTACATGCAGGGCCCAAGAATGCCAGAAAGCTGCCAACCATGCCCAAAGCTCCTTATATACTGGAAGGAGACCACATCCCTAAAGCAGCTTCTCAGCTGCTCGCAGCACATTCCACTATGGAGTTGATTGCCAGTCTCATCGTGGGGAATAACTGCAACCAGCTGCCCAGCCACTCAAAACCAGGCCCAGCCAAGTTGACACATAACTTTAACTACCACACTTGGTGAAGTAGAGAGTCAGTGAAAGAGGGGAAGACCATCAATGAGATGGTTTGACACAGTGGCTACAATGATAGGCTCAACCATTGTGTTGGTGCAGGACTGGCCAGTGTTTGATTCTGTTGTACACAGGGTCACTATGATTCAAAACTAACCTGACAGCACCTAACAACAACAACAACCTAAACAAGGTGGACAAACTTCAGTGTTTTCATCCTATGCTAATAGGTAGGTTTTTTATAACCCAGTCTTCTGTTGCGGTCAAACTTTATGAGGGTTTTCTCACTTCCAACATGGGAGAGATTAAGGACTAGTTTCCTTTCCCAATGTGAACTTAAAATCTATGTCCACAGTTATTGAAACTGGGAATTATTCCCCTTCTCTCCACCCCACTGCTTTAGTGTCATTATTACTCCTTGCTGGTTTTAATTTTTGATTCATTCTTTATTTTAGGACCATTGGGGTTTCTCATTATTTCCTATGAGCTCAGTCTTTCATTTAAAAGATTAATTTATCCAGGTATTTAACAGTGTGAAAGTTTCAGGTTATCTAGACTACGATTTTGTCAGAAATGAAAAATTATACTGGTAATTTTACATCAGAGAAACTTCAATGGTCCTTTGGCAGTTTTTAATCTTAATCCCTTCCCAGCATTACTTTGAAATTTAATAGCCACCATACTACAAACATTTTTTTTTTCTTGGTTTTCTTCAGAGAAATATATTCCACAATGGGATATTCTATTTTTTAAAAAAATTTATTTTATTTATTGTGATTTGGGTGAAGATTTACAGAGCGAATTCATTTTCCATACAGCAGTTCACATATATTTTGTCTCATGTCATTGACCACAGTTTACAATGTAACAGCTCCCCTCCCACTTCCTCCCCATAGTTACCTCTTCCCAGTGACCATCCCTCCATACTCTCCTGCGCCCTGAGCTGTCTCCCTGTGCATAAG
>NW_006921770.1:2915914-2933268 GCF_000298275.1 Orycteropus afer afer
TTCTCCGTTTGTTCCCTAGCCACCGTGCATAGTCCGTGCAGTCCCCGGCTAGCAGGGTGATTTTTAGGTTAATTTTTAGGTCCTACCACCATCGGGATTGTCCAAGCTGTTTGTGCCATCGGGGCGTTCAGGTCCCTGCCAGACCGCAGCTCTGTATGTCTCCTTTTTTGGTATTTTCATGCAAATTCTTCTGCTAGTTGGGGTTTAGTCTACTTCTATATCCTTCCCTTCAAGGCTCAGCGGTCCAAGATTGTCTTCTGTGTCTGTGTCAATTGGTTTCCCTTTTCTTTGTTGAAGAGGGTCTGTGCAGTCCTTCTGCCTAGTCCGCCATCTTGCTGGAACTGCACAATGGGATATTCTAAAACATGACTCACTACTGCTTTTAGCAAATTTTTCTATGTTTAACGTTTTATAAAGGATTTTATCTCATTTTCCATCGATGATGTTATTACCTATTTTCAGAAACACAGTTCTGGTTAGTATGGCAAAATAAGAATCAGAAAGTTATGGCTGCCGCGAGTAATCTTCAAAGAGGAAATGAGAATAACTATCAAAGTGAGGTTTACCTAAAAGAATCTATTCTTTGTTATTTTATTCCAAATGGTTGGAAATGCAATGGCTTGGACTCTTTTTCCACTGGCTCCTTGATTCACAAAGATCAGAAATGACAGGCCCATGGGACTATAAAAATAATTTAGTCTGGAGTTTATCAATTTGAGTTTTATGACACACCTTTGGGAGTTTTGTAACAAATCACCTTTTTTTTTTCTTTTTTAAAAAAATAATAATAATGTATCTAAGATTCCAAATGATTTGCTTTCTAATTTTTAAAATAAATTAGAGCAGGATTCAAGGTTATCTTGAAATGTCAGTCTCACTCGTGCTTTCTGATATGCTTACTTGAGCAGGAGAAAAGGGGCTGAGCTGTACTTAGTACATGGGTAATGGTGCTCAACCCTGGGGCTACCCATGGGAGTGTGTCAATATCATTTGTCATTTGTATTGTGAAGGAAAAAAGAATTGAAAACCACTAATTTAGCCCAGCACATTCATTTTACAGATGCAGAAACTAAGGTCCTGTGAGATTTCACAGCCAAAGTTAGTGGCTGAAATGGGATTTGAATTCAGGTTCTCTGACTTATAGTGTAGCATACTTTCTACTACACCACAATGAAAAGTGAGTATTTTATTAGTCTAAACAGAAGACAGAGTGCCACTTGGTTGTTTCCAGAGTTCACATTTTTGTTGCTGCATTAAAGCATGCTCTCTCTCCATCAGATTGAAGCTGACAGAGATGAAACAGTTTTGGGCAGATATCCTTGGGTTGGCTCCAGGGTCTCTAATCTGCATTTCATCATGATACAAGCACATGTTTCCATCATTGGTACACCCGTCTGCATCAGCCGGATGTTAATCACATGCTAACCCAATTTCCTCTATGAATTTATTACTTACTCTTCATTTAAGTTCATGAAACCTAACATGAGTCCAAAATAAGCATAACAGCCTTAACAAGAAGATCCTGGCTCAAGAGCCATGCCTACCAGGCAACATATCCCAAAGAAGAAACCTTAGGAACAGAGGTGGGGGGTGGGGTGTCGTCAATCTCAAAACAATCGCTTGAGGACTCTCTACAAAAGATTATTATAATGAAAAATTTTGTTAGATTACACAGTAGAAGTTGAAATATATGGAAAGTCATGTTTGACAATAAAATACAGTTGTTTTAACTCTATGCAGCTCAGTTGTAGTAAATCAATCTATCATTTCTAAAATGAGAGATGTAGCCTTCAGAAAAGAGTGGAAGAGGCTGGAGTGCATGGAGGGCAAATGGATGCTATAATGGGAAAGCATGTTGGAAGCAAAGTCCAAATGCAAATTGGTTGTTACAGAAGCTATTCAGATCCATCTGTTGGCTGCATGTGATGAATGCTAGAAATCTCATCAATGGATTTTCATTTTGGCAATGGCAAAGGAAAATAAAATAGAACAAGGCAGGCCACCAGAGTGTGGATGTTGGACTCAAACCCTCTTGCAAATGTGCAGCAAACACTCATCACATGTTTTAGCTAGTAATCATGAAAGGAAAGCAATTCTTTTAGTTTAAAACATGAAGTAAGATGAAGAAGTGTCAGAGACATCACAACTCCTTTACATAACTGAGGTGGAAAATATCTCTTTGCTTCCTGAACTCCCAGATTGTCTGCCTACATACATTTATTCATTCGTTCTATCTACATCTGTTCCTGAGCACCTGCTATATGCCAGGCATAGTACTAGCCACTTGGGATACAATGATTAGATAGAACTACATCCCAGACCTCAAACAACTCACAGTCTGGTGGGAGAAGCAGTCTGTAAACAAATACAGTAAAGTTATACAGATGAGAAGTATCATTAGTTATGCCTTTACTACCTACTAGCTACTGTTTAAAGTACTTTATATATATTGTCTCATTTAATCATCATAAGTAGCCTATCAGGTAAGGATAATAATTGCTCTCATTTTACAGATGAGAAAAATCACACAGAGAGGTTAAATAAATTGTCAAAATTCACACAGCTCATAAATGTCAGAGTTAAGATGTGAACCCAGGAAATCAAGATTTATAACCCAAGCTCTTACACACTATGATATGCTCTCTCTTAAATGAAAAAAGATAATGTGAAATAACAGAGGTGAAAGCCACCCATCTACTTTATAAGTGGAATGGAGTTGGGATAATTCGGGAAGGCTTTGCTTGGGAGAAGACTCCTCACCTGGGTCTTGAAGAAGATAATATGGAGAATTTAAACCCAAAAACCAAACCCACTGCTGAGTTGATTCCGACTTATAGTGACCCCCATTGGGTTTCCAAGGCGGTAAATCTTTATGGAAGTAGATTGCCCAGTCTTGCTTTCTTGGAGTGGCTGGTGGGTTTGAACCACCAACCTTCTGGTTATCAGTCAGATCCTTAAGCACTGTGCTACCATGTTGTTGTTATGTGCTGTCGAGTCGGACCCAACTCATAGCGACCCCTCCTTGGTTTTCCGAGGCAGTATCACTAAGGAAGTAGATTGCCCCATCTTCCTTCCAAGGAGTGGCTGATGGGTTTGAACCGCCAGCCTTCTGGTTAGTAGTCAAGTGCCTTAGGCACTTCGGAAATGGGCAGAGGAGACAGCATGAGCAAAGTCACTGATCTCATCCTGAAATCACAGGAAACCGCACATGACTGCGCGATAGATCTGAAGAGGTAAGTATTGGAGGATGACACTGGAGAAGGAGTTAGGGGTAAAAGGGACTCGGGCATGAAGGACACTGTATGTACATCTCAAGAATCCCAAGTTTATTCCCAGGGCAAGGGAGAGACATTGAAGGATACTAAGCAAGAAAGAGTCTAAATTAAATATATTTTTTTATATTAAATAAATATTTAAAAAGAAATACTTAACTGCAGTGTGGCGCTGTGGTTGAGGAAGAGCAGACTCAAAGAAAGGAGAACAGTTAGAGGACCTTTATAAACAGCGGGGGTGGAAAGTGGGAAAGATAAAGATCGATGCTGTAATGTGCACTGAGAAGGAATGCAGGAAATGGAAGGATTACATTTCTAAGTAATTGTCAACCCTCCATTCCATTTTCCCTCAAATTCCTAAACTCTGTTGAAGTCCAGAAGAAATTTTTTTTTTCCCAGACCAGAAAAAAATGCAATTTTGAAGAAATGGACGAGTCCTAATGGGATCTTTCTTTTTTTTCTTTACAGGCCTTCTTGAATAGAATGCAGTAATCAATTGTGTTTCACTTGATTACCTTGTACCTAAAAGATACCTTCTAATCAATAGTGTTAAAAAGTAGTATCAAGCTTAAAATGTAATTGGAAGTCATGGGTTTTTCCTTGCAAAAAACATTCCAAGTATTATCAACATACCCAGTCATAGTTCTATGCAGTCTTAGGTAGGAAATGACTTAAATCTCCCAAGTTTTTTGTGATTGTAATATTCACTCAGATAACACCAGGGTGAGAATAATGAAGCCTTGAGAGGATGTGTTTCATCAAGTAGAAAATAATTTTAAAGGCGTTCTTAAGGATGCAAAAGTGACTGTGAAAAAATACTGACTTCCTGCCAAAGAGAGGATTATTCCAGCTCACCAGAAAAAGGAAAAAAAGACAACACCTGTTGGCAGTTTAATGCTAATATGAATTCTGTTTTCAGGCTGGAAATTATGCATCAACAAAAATATAAATATATTTTTTCACAGTTGTGTAAGTGAAAAAACATATGCTGAGAAATTAGAGATGACTATTATCCATTATTCAAAATTTCCACGACCACTGAGTGAATTCAATGTTGGAATTAGAAATGTACAATGCTTTTTAATTAATTTAATTTACACTGTTGGCTGATGAAATGCCATAAATAACCACAACATTGAAAACTCGTCCCTGTTCTCCACAAAAACTGCTCTGCTGATCACAGAGGCCAGCAAGGCTGCTAATTTTCTGGGTTTTCCCTGGAGACAATTGAAGCAGGGTTAGTGGGGGTTAAAAGAGAAGCCATAAGTCAGAGGCAGGTGGGCCAAGACCACCACAAACATTTCCCCCAAAATTCAGATGTGACTTCCTAGCAAGATCTTCAGTTGGCTAATGAATGAGAAATACCACACAGGCTTCTTGTTCTGGGGTTAACAGTGACTAAGAAAGTAGAATTAATTTAATGAGCATTTCTTGAGAACTGTTTTCTATATGCTTGCAAGTATGATAGATGGAGAGCATGCAATGTTCAAGAGAAATAGTTTCCATCATACTGACTCTGACTCATGATGATCCTATTTACCACAGAGCAAAATGTTGCTCAAGTCTCTGTCATCCTCATGATTTGAGTTTATCATTGTAGCTACTGTGTCAATCCATCTCATTGAGGGTCTCCCTCACCTTCGTTGGCCCTCTACTTCACGAAACATGATATCCTCCTCAAGTGATCCCTCCTTATGATGTGTCCAAAGCAAGTGAGTTGGACAATATTCTGCTGTGATCCATAAGGTTTTCCATGGTTTATTTTTGGAAGTAGATCACTAAGTCTTTCTTCTTTATCTCATCTCATCTCATCTCATCTTATCTTATTATTCTTATTTTATCTTCTTATCTTAGTCTGGAAGTTCCACTGAATCCTATCCACCAGGAGTGACCATGCTGGTATTTGAAATAAAGGTGGCATAGCTTCCAGCATCACAGCAACACGTAAGGTATCACAGTACAACAAACTGACAGACAGGTGGTAGAGAAGTATGATGGGTTCAATGATATCAGAGGTGTTATTTATTGTATGTGATCTTGAACAAATTAGTTCTCTTTTTTGAGCTTAGTTTCTTCCATCTGTAAAATGAGAGATTAGAACTGGATGGCTTCTCTTGAAGTCACTGCTAGCTCAAGAAACCTTGATGATTCTCTTATTTTCTCTAAGTTGGGGTTACATTTTTCATAGTTACACAAAATTTCTAAGGGTGGCACAACTAAACTGGTTACCTAAAATACTAATAAAAATTATAAGACAAAAATATCAAGAGTAACTAATGACTCTTCTTACTGAGGACTTATTGTGAGCACATAGTGCATTAAGTGTTCTCTATGCTTTATTCCAACCAATCTTCAAAAGAATGTTACAACACAAACTCTACTACACAGATGAAGAAATAAGTGCACAGATTCAAGATTATAGAAGTTGTGAGTGGTCAAGATGGGAATTGCTGACCCTGGCACCCAGCCTTTAACCAGTTCTTCACAGTGCCAATAACAACAACAGGGAAACACCTATGTTCATTGCAGCACTATTTACAACAGCAGAAAGATGGAAACAACCTAAGTGTCCATCAATGGATGAATGGATAAATAAACTATGGGACATACACATATTGGAATACTATACATCATAAAAGAATAGTGATGAATTTGTTAAACACTTCATAACATGGATAAACATGGAGGACATTATGCTGAGTAAAATTAGTCAACTGCAAAAGGACAAATATTGTATGAGACTATTACTATAGGTAACAGTTCAAAGAGAGAAACATTCTTTTAAGACTAACAAGAGTGCAAGGGAAGAGAGTAAAGCACTAAATAGAGTGCAGACACATATTAAATTGGGTAGATAGAAAGGCAATATACAATAAGGGCCAAAGTCAGCAAAAAATGATCAAAGCAGACTAAGATACTGGGAGGAGAACAGGAGTTAAAGGCAACAAAGGTAAATACTACTACATACACAATCCTGAAATAACAGTAATAGCAATAATCAATGAGCAGATACATAGACACACAAGCTGAACAGGTGTGGAAAGGTGCATGGGGCTACACCTATGAATAGAAAGGTTTGACAGAAAATATTTCTGCATATATATTTACATATGCTACAAATATATCCATGAATATAGTAGAGTATACAGGGGGAAAATTTATGAAAACTTTTAGCCATAACCAAACACCTTGAAGGAATGAGTGGCTGGATCTGGGGACTCAGGAGCATAGTCCAGGGGGACACCAAGGTCAAATGGCATAACATAGTCCAAAAAGATAATGTTCTATATCCTACTTTAGTGTACAGTGACTAGGGCCTTAAAAGCTTATGAGTGCCTATCTAAAGTGCAACTATTGGTCTCTCCCTGTCTGAGCAAAGAAAGTAAAAGTGATCAAAGACTAATGGACGCAATTAGTACGAAGGACTAATGGACCATGCAAATTGCAACCTCAATGATCCTGAGACCAGAAAAATTAAATGGTACCTGGCTCCCACTCTTGAACACTCTGAAAGGGATCACAATAGGAGTTTACAGATAGAATGGGAGAAAAATGTGGAACAAGACACATAATAATGAAAAAGACCAGGCTTACTCATCTTATAGAAATGGGGGAAAACTATGAAACTATGGTGCTTAGATACTCTTCAAGTCTGGAACTGAACTCTCTCCTGTAGCTCAACTTTCAGCCAAATGAGAGACAGGCCTGTAAAGTGAACAGTAACACCAGGAAGGTATATTCTCCTTAAATTATCAACCATAGAAGATCAAAAGCGTAAATGTCGTCCAGGGATAAAGCTCAGAAGACAAGAAGGATAGGAAAGAAGGATGAATATAAATGATAAACACAAGAAGGAAGTAGGAAGAGTACTGTTACATTGTGGGTATAGAAACAAAATTCATATGAGTTGTTAAAAGGAAAATCAATTTATAAGTTTTTACTCAACTCACTCACAAAAAAGAATTACTATCATAAGTTTAGGACAACTTTTTTTCCTGATAAAAATATTAGGGGAAAGTTAAGATTATTAGGATAGTTCAGAGAGATTAGGGATGAGGGAAGGTAAGGAGAAGTACAAGGGATCCCAGAAAGGTCATTTCGCCTAGGATATGTACTTCATGTACCTAGGAAGAATGTTCCTGGAATGTACAAGGTTGTCTCTTAGGAAAGGGGTTGTTATGGCTTGAATTGTGTCCTTCAGAAATATGTGTTGTAATTCTTAACCTCTATGCCTGTAAATCCACCATTCATTTGTCAGTTTGTTGTACTCTGATGGCTTTCATGTTGCTGTGAGGCTGGAAGCTATGCTACCAGTATTTCAAATATCAGCAGGTCACCCATAGTGGACAGGTTTCAGCAGAGTTTCCAGACTAAAACAGATTGGGAAGAGGGATGGGGCCATCCACTTCTGAAAAACTTGGCCAGTGAAAACCTTGTGAATACCAGAGAAACACTGTGTGATATATTACTGGAAAACTCTATGAATATCAGTGAAAAACTGTTTGACATAGTGCCAGAAGATGAGCCCCTCAAATTAGAAGGGACTCAAAATATGACTGGGGAAGAGCTGCCTCCTCAAAGTAGAGTTGACTTTGGTGACATGGATGGAATAAAGCTTTCAGGATCTTCCTTTGCCAATGGGGCATGACTCAAAATGGGGTGGGGGAACAGCTGTAAACATTCATTAATAATCAGAATGTGGAATGTATGAAGTAGGAATCTAGGAAAATTGGAAATTGTCAAACTGAAACAGAATGCATAAAGATCAATATCCTAAGCATTAATGAGCTAAAATGGACCGGTTTGGGCCATTTTGAATCAGATAACCATATGATCTACTATGTTGGGAACAACAAATTGAAGAGGAATGGTGTGGCATTCATAGGCAGAAATAATGTTTCAAGATTTATCCTGAAGAACAATGCTGTCAGTGATAAGATGATATCCATATGCTTACAAGGAAGATCAGTTAATACTACTATTATTCAAATTTATTCACCAAACACTAAGACCAAAGATGAAGAAATTGAAGATTTTTTACCAACTTCTGCAGTCTGAAATTGACCAAACATGCAATCAAGATTTATTTAATATTTCTTGTTATTGGAATGTGAAACTTGGAAACAAAGAAGAAGCACTGTAGTTAGAAAATACAGTCTTAGTGACAGAAATGACACTAGAGATTGCATGATAGAGAATTTTGCAAGACCAATGACTTATTCATTGCAAGTACCTTTTCTCAGCAACATAAACAGTCACCATACATATGGACTTTGCCAGATAGAATATACAGAGATCCAACTGACAATATTTGTTGTGAGAAGGAATGAAAGAGCTCATTATCATCATTTAGAACTGGCCAAAGGCTGTTTGTGGAATCATCAATTGCTCATATGCAAGTTTAAGTTGAATTTGAATAAAAATTTAAAAAGTTCATGAAAGCCATAATACACACCTGAAATTAGAGATGAAGTGAAGAGCAGATTTGACACATTGAATATCAGATGACTTGTGGGATGACATCAACAATATCATACATAAATAAAGCAAAAGGTCATTAAAAAGACAGGAAAGGAAAAAAAAGACTGAAATGGATGTCAGAAGAGACTCTAAACTTGTTTTTGAAAGGAGAGTAGCTAAAGTGCATGGAAGAAATGATGAAGTGAAAGAGCTGAACAGAATATTTCAAAGGGCAGCTTGAGAAGACAAAGTAAACTATTATGATGAAATGTGCAAAGACCTGGAATTAGAAAACCAAAAGGAAAGAAAATGCTTGGCATTTCTTAAGTTGAAAGAACTGAAGGAAAAATTAAAGCCTTGAGTTGCAATATTGAAGGATTCTATATCCTTCAATAATGAATGATGCAGTAAGCATCAAAAGAAGATGGAAGGAATGCACAGAGTCACTGTACCAAAAAGAATTGGTAGACTTTCAACTATTTCAGGAGGTAGCATATGATCAAGAACCACTGGTACTGGAAAAGAAGTCCAAGCTTCACTGAAGGAACTAGTGAAAAGCAAGGCTCTAGGAATTGACAGAATACTCATTGAGATGTTTCAAGAAATGCATGCACACTGGAAGTTCTTAGTTGTTTATGTCGAGAAATTTGGAATACAGCTACCTGGCCAACTGACTAGAAGAGACCCACATTTGTGCCAATTTTAAAGAAAGGTGATCTAACAGAATGTGGAAATTATCAAACAATATCATTAATGTCACATGCACGTAGAATATTACTGAACATAATTCTAAAAAGTTTGCAGCAATATATTGACAAGAACATCCAGAAATTCAAGCTGGATTCAGAAGAGGATATGGAACAGGAATATCACTGATAATGTCAAACGGACCTTGGCTGATAACAACGAATACCAGAGAGATGTTTACTTAAGTTTTATTGACTAAGCAAAGGCACTCAACTATGTGGATCATAACAAATTATGGATAACATTGAGAACAATGGGAATTTCAGAACACTTAATTGTGCTTATGAGGAATCTGTACCTAGACCAAGAAGCTGTCATTCAAATAGAACAAGGAATATTGATGGTTTAAAATTAGGAAAGGTGTACATCAGGGTTATATCTTTTCACCATACTTAGTCAATCTGCGAACCGGCGAAGAACAAGGCTCAGGGAATTAACAGAATACCCATTCAGATGTTTCAACAAACAGATGCTCTGCAGGAGGTATTCACTTGGCTATGCCAAGAGATTTGAAAGACAGTTACCTGGCCAATTGGCTGGAAGAGATCCATATTTGTACCCATTCCAAAGAAAGGTGATCCCATAGAATGTGGAAATTATGGAACTGTATCATTAATATCACATGCAAGTACAATTTTAGTGAAGATAATTCAAAAATGGTTGCAGCAGTATATTGACAGAGAACTTCCAGAAAGGCAAGCTGGATTCAGAAGAGGACATGGCATGAGTGATATCATTGGTGATATCAGATGAATCTTAACTGAAAGCAAAGAATACCAGAAAGATGTTTACTTATGCTTTATTGACTATGCAAAAGCATTCAATTGTGTGTATCATAACAAATTATGGATAACATTGAGAAGAATTCCAGAACTCTTGACTGTACTCATGAGGAACCTGTATATAGGTCAGGAGGCTGTCATTCGAACAGAACAAGGGGATACTGCATGGTTTAAAATCAAGAAGGGAGTGCATCAAAGTTGTATCCTTTCACCATACTTACTCAATCTGTATGCTGAGGAAATAATCCGAGAAGCTGGACTATATGAAGAAGCTGGACTATATGAAGAAGAATGTGACATCAGGATTAGGGGAAGACTCATTAACAACACACAGTACGCAGATGACACAACTTTGCTTGCTGAAAGTGAGGATGTTGGAGCACTTACTGATGAAGATTAAAGACTACAGGATGCAGTATGGATTATACCTCAATATAAAGAAAACAAAAATCCTCACAATTGGTCCAATAAAAAGCTTCACGACAAATGGAGAGAAGATTGAAGTTGTCAAAGATTTCGTATTACTTGGTTCTACAATCAACACCGATGGAAGCAGCAGTCACAATATCAGACGATGTATTGTATTGGACAAATCTGCTGCAAAAGACCACTTTCAAGTGCTGAAGAGCAAAGATGTCTCCTTGAAGACTAAGGTGCCCCTAACCTAAGCCATGGTATTTTCAATTGCCTCTTATGCATGTGAAAGCTGGACAATGAATAAGGAAGGCCAAAGAAGAGTCAATGCTTTCGAGTTGGGGTGTTGGAGAAGAATGCTAAGAGTATCATGGTCTGCTAAAAGCACTAACAAATCTGTCCTGGAAGAAATGCAGCCAGAATGCTACTTGGAGGCAAGAATGGCCAGAGTTCGTCTCACGT
This sequence comes from Orycteropus afer afer, assembly GCF_000298275.1. Lineage (NCBI taxonomy): Eukaryota > Metazoa > Chordata > Mammalia > Tubulidentata > Orycteropodidae > Orycteropus > Orycteropus afer. Next base: position 2,927,052 of record NW_006921770.1, read on the forward strand.
ACTTTGGTCATGTCAGAAGGAACCATTCATTCCCTGGAAAAGGATATCATGCTTGGTAAAGTGGAGGGTCAACATAGAAGGGGAAGGCCCTCAACCAGATGGATTGACACAGTGGCTGCCACATTGGGCTCAGGTATAGCAAGGATCGTGAGGCTGACACAGGACCGGGCAGTGTTTTGTTCTCTTGTGCATTGGGTTGCTATGAGTCGGAGACGACTTGACAGCACCTAACAACAACAACAACAGTCAATCTGCATGCTGAGTACATAATCTAAGAAATTGGACTATATGAAAAAGAATACGGCCTCAGGATTGAAGGAAGGCTCATTAACGACCTGTAATATGCAGATGACACAAAGTTGTTTGCTGAAAGTGAAGATGACTTGAAGTATTTACTGATGAAAATCAGTCTTCAGTCTTCAGTATGGATTACATCTCTACATAAAGAAAAAAAAAATCCTCACAACTGGACCAATAAATAATATCATAATAACTGAAGAAAAGTTTGCCATTGTCAGAGATTTCATTTTACTTGGATCCACCATCAACATCCATGGAAGCAGCAGTCAAGAAATCAGACATTGTATTGCACTGGGCAAATCTGCTGCAAAAGATCTCTTCAAAGTGTTAAGGAGCAAAAATGTCACTTTGAAGACAAAGGTAAATCTAACCCAAGCTGTGGTACTTTCAATTGCCTCATATGCATGTGAAAGTTGGCAAATGAATAAGGAAGACTGAAGAAGAATTGATGCCTTTGAATTATGATGTTTGTAGAGAATACTGAAAATACCACAGATTGCCAGAAGATGAGTAAATCTGTTCTAGAAGAAGTGCAGTCAGAATTCTCATGCTCCTTAAAAGCAAGAATGGCCAGACTTCATCTCACTTATTTTGGTCATGTATCAAAAGAAGGTACCATTTCCTGGAGAAGGATATCGTGTTTGGTAAAGTAGAAAGTCAGTGAAAAAGAGCAAGTGCCTCAACAAGATGGACTGATACAGTGGCTACAATGATGGGCTCCAGCGGAGCAACGATTTTGAGGATAGTGCAAGACAGGACAGTTTTGTTCTGTTGTGCATAGGGTTGCTATGAGTTGGAGCTGTCCTAACAACAACTGACAACAACATGTCTGTGGATGTAATTGCATTTGGGAATGGGTTGTCTTTCTTATGTTAATTAGTCAGGATTAGTGTCATCTCTTCTGAGATATTAAAGAGATTAAACAAGAAACTGAAGCAGCAGAGATGGAAGAAGAGAGATACTAACCATATAAGGACAACCCAGGAGCAAAAGCTAAAAGAGACAAGGACCTTTCCCCAGAAGTGATAGAGAGAAAGCTTTCCATAGAGCCAGCACCCTGAATATACACTTCCAGCCTCCTAAACCTGAGAAAATAAATTTCTATTTGTTAAAGACAAAAAAAGAAATCATTCACATTACAGAAGAAAAAAAAAAAAAAAGGAATAACAGCAACAACAACAAAAATAGCAGAGAAATGTTATTTGTGTTTGCTTTCATCCAGACATGAAGACAGGGTTGTATGAGGGCGAGATCATGACTTAGAATCAAATACTCCTGGGCATTTATCTTAGCCCTGCCATGTGGTACTTGCGTCACTTTGGGATCTCCAGGCCTGTTTTCTCATCTGTTAAATGGGGATACCAATACTTACTTAATTGACTTGTATTTAGGCATGAGTAAGATAATATTAAATGCCCAGCACAATGCCTGCCACATAGCATATAAATATAAATTTTCCTTCTGCTGTCTCCCTCTTTTTCTGTAATCTCATTTCTTTCATATTCTGACCAATTTCTTTCTAGTTTTATGCTTGTTTTACAAGTGTCCATGGCTTGTCTATAGAGATTTCAAATTTTAAAGGCCATCATTTGTTCAAAATACAGAACTCACACACTCCTACTTGAAATACCCCCTCACATTCAATACTTGCACTGATCCTTGGTTAGGCTTCAAGAAGGCTGATTAGCATATGCCATCTCCCGGAGAGAAAGTTTGAGATAGGCATGTGCAAATTGCAGTCCTTCATTAGCCTGTCTGCTAATATTGATGTTACAATTTTCCAGTCAACTTTTCACCCACCCAACCTTCCCTCAGCTTTTCACTTCTGACCTGCAGCCAACCCTCTCCTCTCATTCAGCTTCCTCGAGGAACTCTACCTTGTCAGATGTAGCTAGCTGTGTCCTGTGATTCCATAAGCAAAAGATAGGCTCACCATATGAAAGGAAATGGTTGATGATTGACCTGAGCCTGCCACTGGGATATCACATCCTACAATCAATGCAGTTGCCTCCTGGTGTTCAAAACTGCAACTGCTTTAGACTGAGACTTTTCCTCAGAGGCAAAGAAGTAGATATAAACAACATTGGACCTGGAATCAGAAGGAAAGGAGGATCTCACAAATAAGAATCTACTATGTAATAGACTCTTAATTTTACACACACACACAAATACACATACACTCAGTCAGAGGTAGAATTCAAGCCCAGGCAATCCGGGGCCTGAATCCAGGCTCTTAGCCAATGTATTACTCTGCTTCTTAGTAGAAAGGCAACAGAAACCTCATAGCAATTGTGATTGGAACCAGGAATTGTGATTGGAACTACTTTCAGCATGAAACAGAAGGCATTAGAGTGTAGCCCATAGCCATGAGCATTTAGAGTGATTTGAGCATTTGTCAATGTAATTGACATGTGCAGTGTTGATTAATCTGGCCAATTGTTTAAGGGATGAGCTGCTAAAATACCTTCTTTATTATTACTACTTCTTGTAAGTAAAGATGAAGAAATCAAATGCAAAGAGGATACAGAACTTTCCCCAGGCCATGCAGAACACAAAGGTAGATTCTAAATCAAGACCATGTGGGTCTCTCTTAGCCCAGCCTCATTGAAGGCTTACTACTCTATGGTATGAAGTCTCCCAAATGTGAGATAATCTGTTGGCAGTCTTTACATGCAGACTTTGTAGAACCAACTTTGCCTTCCCGAGACATAGTCACTGTCACTATTTCTCATCAATATTGTCTCAAAAGAACACGCATAACATCTAAAAAGCAGGGAGTAATTTATAGTTTAGGGAGACCTGAGAGCAATGAGCAGGTTTTACATGGAGTAGGTACTTAAAGCATGCATGTTGAGCCAGTGCATTGAGTTGGTTATAAGCTCTATCTTCATGATAAAAACAAAACAAAGAAACAAGTTGCTGTTGAGTCAGTTCTGACTTACGGAACCCCATAAGTGTGGTTATATGTGTTAGGGTAGAACTATGTTCCATAGGGTTTTCAGTGTCTGACTGTTAGAAGTACATGATCAGGTCCTTCTTCCAAGATCCATCTGGGTGGATTCAAACCTCCAACTTTTCAGTTAGCATCCAAGAGCATTAACCATTTGTACCACTCAGTGACCCCAGCTTCATGAAAAAGGCTGGAAAGATGCAGTGTTAGGAATAAAGAGGTAGAGTGCTAACAGCTATTTTAGTAGTCCAACAGTGGCAAATATTTGACATAGATGGTACCACTTCCCTCCTCTGTGCCCCTGAAAGGCTTAGATAATCAATGTAGTGCTGTCAGCATTACTTGAGCTTAGTGTCCTCTCAGAATTTTCAATGTAGTATCCACAGCAGCCACTACCCATTGATAAGAACTAGGCGTGTGTGACCAAAACCTATTTCCCACCCCTGAATAACCTGACAAATGGTCCAAGTTTAGTTCACTCAATCTTATGAGCAATATGATAAAATCAATAATATCTTTCATACTGTCATCTCAAATATTAATTTCCAATTGAGGGGCCCTGAGACAGCATGCATGACTGATAGGCAAGAAAGAGTCCTTTAGAAGATGAAAGGGCAGAACAACAGGCCTGAAAGCTCACCCATCATACTTGATAATGATATATGGAAGTCACAGAAGGGGTGTTTTAGTTGCTTAATGCTGCTATAACAGAAATATCACAAGTGGGTGGCTTTGTTGTTGTTGTTATTTGCCATCGAGTCGACCCCGACTCATAGTGACCCCTCCTTGGGTTTCCGAGGCAGTATCACTACAGAAGTAGGATTGCCCAGCCTTCCTTCCGAGGAGTGGCTGGTGGGTTTGAACCGCCAGCCTTCTGGTTAGCAGTCAAGTGCCTTAGGCACTATGCTACCAGAGCTCCTAGCAAGTAGAAATTTATTTTCTTAAAATTTAGGGAATTCTGGTGGCACAGTGGCTAGGGCATTTGACTGTTAACTAGAAAATTGGAGGTTCAAATCCACCAGACACTCTGTGGAAGGAAGACTGGGCAATCTACTTCCATAAAGATTTACTGCCTCTGAAACCCAAAGGGGGTCATTATGAGTCAGAATTGACTCGATGGCAGTGAGTTGTTTTAGTTTAGAAATCTGACTTCAGGGCACTGACTCTAGAGAAAGGCTTTCTCTTTCTCTGAGCTCTGTGGGAAAGTCCTTGTCTCTTTAACTTGTTTCCTGGTTCTTTGGAAATCTCCATGTGGCTTGGTATCAATCTTTTCCCATCTCTGATTCCTCCTTTGCTTGTTTAATCTCTAGTGGTGTAGTGCCTAAGGCATTTGACTGCTAACCAGAAGGCTGGTGGTGCAAACCCACCAGCCACTCCTTGGAAGGAAGACTGGGCAATCTACTTCCGGAGAGATACCATCTACATCTGTGAGTCAGAACCGACTGGATGGCAATAAGTTTGGTTTTGATTTTACAGTTTAAAGGAGACTGACTCCAGACACATCCTATATTAATTCTGCCTCATTTACATAACAAAGACCACCTATCCCCAAATGGGATTATCATCACAGGTGTACGGTTAGGATTTACAGCATATATTTTTTTGGGGCACAATTCAATCCCTAACAAGGGGTTTGAGGCTACTTTGAGTAAGAGTAGTCTTGGGCCCATGGGAGTTGGGCCACCTGAACTAACCTTCCCAATTCACAAACCTCCTAGTAGACAGAAGCTCTGGTAACCATCCACTCTAAGACAACTAAAATAAACCTGTTGCAGGGATCATTACAATGTATACTTCTGACTGTTGTCCCCTTTTCAAAAGCCTTTAATGGCTTTCTATAGGCTACTGGATAAAAGAAACAAGTTCCTTGATCTGATGTGGATATTATAATCTTAGTTCTATTCTCAGCTCCCACACTTTCCAAATTTAATTTAACCATTTAAACTCTACAGCCCAAATGACCTGCACAACCATGGGCAAATTCATTAAACTCTCTGTGATTGATGTACTTAGAACAGTGTCTAGCACATAGTAAGTACTCAATAAATGTCAGTTATCATGTATATTTTGGGTTATGTATACTGATATGTGGGAACGCTCCCTGGAAGCAAGAATGGCTACTTTGTCTCATCTACTTTGGTCATGTTGTCAGAAGGGACCATTCCCTGGAGAAGAGTATCATGCTTGGTAAAGTGGAGGGTTAGCGAAAAAGGGAAAGGCCCTCAATGAGATGGAATGACACAGTGGCTGCAATGATGGGCTCAGGTATAGCAAGGACTGTGAGGCTTGCACAGGACTGGGCAGTGTTTCATTCTGTTGTACATGGGGCCACTATGAGTTGGAGCTGACTTGATGGCACCTAACAACAACAATATAATATGTATTTTTTTGTGTGTCAGTTGTGTGCCTATGGATGCATGCCTGTTTCACAGTATTATACCATTTATCTATGCTTGTCTATCTCTGTCTCTCTCTTTCACTTTCAAATCCAATCCCCCAAATTCGGAGGATTTTTCTCCTTTATGAAGAAGATTCTGGGTTTGCAGGCACAGCCCTCTTCCAGGATGGCTTTGTTAGCACAAAGCTTTTCAATACTCATAGACTCACAGAGAATTCTCTTGCTCTTTGAGAAACTGCATCCATGGAAGTGTGACAGGAGTGAAAGGGCCGTGCTCATAAAAGCTATTGTGCCTAGCTTCTCTAATCTTAACCTGTGTTCCTACATGCAGATATGTAGTGTCCCCAGTCAGCTGATGGTGGCTACATTTTCCAGGGGAGCAAACCCAGTTGGCCTTTCTGTTTCTATTGCTCTCAAGGGTCAGTTAGGAGGGTTATTGATTGGTCTTTCTGATTTCCAGCCTGTAAGAGTTTGCTAAATAGGCATATGACTGAATCTAAAACCACTGTGGGTTTCACTCTCTTCCAGTCAGTAGCATTTCATATTCAATATTGGAAAAAAAAAAAAAA
>NW_006921770.1:2933368-2947937 GCF_000298275.1 Orycteropus afer afer
AAAAAAAAAAAAAAAAGGACTTATTTTCAATTCCAAATAGGTTTAATTTTCCTCTCTCTCTCTCTCTTTTTTTTTTTTTTTTTCCTCCAATCTTGTCAGAATGAAAGCCAAAGATTAGCTAGGATAGGGACCTCAGGAAAATATTTATAGTTACATATGAAACGCAAGGACAAGCAAGTTTCCTGTTGGTGGATGGACAAGCGAGGGTGGTGGTGGTGGTTTTGTTCTTGGATTAAAATGTAGGATCATTCCAGTAACTCATGCCATTTTTACTTCCACTTGTATACTCTCTGAGGAAGAGCTGTTGCAGATCATTAAGGTGCATGAAGAGAAAGGAAGGAACAATGGAGGGGGAGAGAGAGAGAGAGAGGAAAGTGAGGAAAGAGAAATGTCTTTTCTGCCACCAACTATAAATATCCTCTCTGCTACCAACTACATATATAGTTCTGACTCTAAGGAGCACTGGTAGCGCAATGGTTAGGTAATTGGCTGCTAACTAGAAGATCGAAGGTTTGAAACCATCAAATGACTGGATGGGAGAAAGACCTGATAATATGTTCCTATAAAGATTACAGTCTAGAAAATGCTATGGTTAGTTCCACTGTTACACATGGGGTCACTTGGTGTTGGAATCACCTCAACAGCACCTAACAACAAACTTCTGACCCTAACCACCTGGAGCTTAGTCAGATCTCACAAGTTAAAGGGTGCAGTGCTCCAGACTACCAAGTCTTCTCAAGATTTCAGAAAGCAGTTATGATCTCAGGGATCCCTAGGACCAAATTTGTTGGTTATAAATTTGGGATTTCCACTATCCCCTAAGGACACAAGTCATAAGCTCAGAAATCCTTGGTCCCCTCACTTTTGACCAGCTGGTTGTACAACTGGGGGTTCCCACCACCTCACTGGGTTTAATACTTTACTATAAAAGTCAAATGCCTTAGACACTATGCCACCAGAGCCCCCTTTTATAATGACTCACAGAACTAGGGAAACTACTATCTTAGAGTGAGGTCTGGGAGGGTCCCCAATATGGAGCTTCATATTCCAAGATGCCTCAGCTGTCCAGGCACTGAAGTCTGTCATCAAACAGGAAGCCCACATGAGCACATGTCCAGATTTTTTATTGTGGTTTCATTATGTAGGTGCGATTGCTTGAATCACTGCCCATGTGGCTGAACTCAAACTCCAGGTCACCTTGCCTCCCTGGAGCTTGGGTTGATATCTTGCTGTGAGTCTTTTTGGCATGACCAGCTCTGGTAGCATAGTGCCTAAAGCACTTGACTGCTAACCAGAAGGCTGGAGGTTCAAACCCACCAGCCACTCCTCGGAAGGAAGATGGGGCAATCTACTTCCGTAGTGATACTACCTCAGAAACCCAAGGAGGGGTCACTATGTTGGGTCCGACTGGATGGCACATAACAACAACAACAGCCCCCACCCAACACTATTCAATTCATTAGCATAAACTCTCAGGTATCTAAAACTCCTCCATAAATAACAAAGAATCTTATCATTGGTGAAATTCTAAGAGTTGACTTCTGGCACAAATAGTTAAGCACTGGACTTAAGAAATAGTTAAGCCAGAGGTTGGCAGTTCCAACCCACCCAGAGGTACAGGCCTGGCAATCTACATCTGAAAAGTCACAGCCTTGAAAACCATACAGAGCAGTTCTATCTTGCATGCATGGATCACCATGAGTCAAAATTGACTCTATGACAATGACCAACAACCACCTCCCAGCAACCAGGGTTAAAAGACTAAATTCTTTGTGTAAAGTGAATTGTACACCCTGTATTAGAACATACATTCTAAAGCACTTCAGGTTGTGGAAGGCTATGGTACACAGTAGGAGGCCCTAACTCCATGTTGAGGCTTGACATAAATTTCAGATGCCAGTTGGGCTCTTTCTGACCATTGGACCAGCATTGTGGCTACGCATGGACAAATTGAAGGACAAATCCAGGAAGGGCAGTTTGCCCTCAGGAAGAGTGTGGTTGAAAGTAGATTATGCTCACACAAAGAACTTGCTTGAGAGTGTCCTTTTCTAATTTACATTAAAGTTGGGGTCTTGGTATTGTTTGGTAGCCACTTGCAGCTAAGACTCAGGCTGCATCGTCATGAGTCACAGGCTATCTGCACCATCACCTAGACAGGTAGTCAAGGCTCAGAACCAATCCTGTAACCCTTTTCTGTCTTCAATTATATATGTATCCCAATCACGGTCCTTTCCCTGCTTCTGTAGTCCTGCCTGCAACAGCAACGATTCTATCTACCACCAATCATGATTTTGTGATGATTCCTATTTTTTTTTTTTTTTTAAATCATATATAATTAGCCACATGGCCATGACTCAGAGGATTCCATTCAGGTTTCTCAGGCTGATGGTTTCCTTCATCCAAGATGATTGTCTTTGTTCTGTCTTCATCCTATCTTAATAAAAGTGTCTCCATTGAACCTGTTTCAATCAGGGGTCTCCTTTCCCCTAATACAACCCTGAGGAGGGAGAAAGAGAGTGAGGAGAGAGAAAATCCTCAGAGTCCCTGCTTTTGGTCCCTAGGCAAATTGCTGCCTATAGCAGAATGCTTGATCTCATTGACCCTCTTGCTTCCCTTCTCTTTGGAGAAAACCTACAACCCCTTCATGCTCACTTTGAACCAAGAATGAAACTCTGAAATTAGCCAGTTTGGTAATTTTATTGAAAATCAGAGACTTAATGGTAAACTCACATCTAGTTCTATACCATGGAAACTGGGGATGAGATAGGTAGGTGGCGGGTAGGTAGGTGGGAACTAGGTAGGCAGGTGCAGATTGATGGTAGAGGATCTTGGGCCTTATTTAAGTGAACAGAATAATTATTATCCTAACAGCCAGAGTATGCTGACCATTTACTAAAATGCTCTTCTAAATACTTTATATTACATTACTGTCATTTAGCCTTCACAAAATGAAATCTCTATTTTTATTATCATCCCATTTTACTGATGAAGAAAATAGAGCCACAGAGAAGTTAAGTAACTTGTTCAAGATCACAAAGCTCCAAAATGAAAGAGCCAATTTAGAACCCAGGCAGTATGGCTGCCAAGTCCACACTCTTAATCACTCCACTAACTAAGAACTACATCCTATGGAGTCAGTTTGGGAATGATCACTCTGGCAGCAAAGAGGGAAGAAATACTAAGGGTAAACCTGGGCTAATCAAACTGAATATATAAGGAATGAATGAATAGTGGATTTTATCCTAAGAAGCTTGCTAAAGCTCTTAAAGAATGCGGTGACAGGTTGAATGTGGATTTAGGAAAATACCAGTAAGGCAGCCACAGGCATGAATGATACTGAGAAACCGTATGGAAGCAGGGAGACCAGTAGGAGATCATTGCAACAGGCCAGGTCAGAGGTGATTCCATATGCAATTCAAATTCAGAATCCAGAAGAGCAGGTGCCCAGGCTCTCACTATTCTAAAATATTTATTTACCTATCAACCTCAAATTAAACCAAGGGACTTCTTATGACAGGAAATTTAAACCAACACGTTATTGTTAGGTACTGTCAAGTCAGTTTTGACTCATAGTGATCCTATGTACAAAACCAAAAACAAAACCAAACTCACTGCCATTGAGTTGGATCTGACTCATAGCGACCTCTCCTGGGGTTTCTGAGGTGGTATCTTTACAGAGTAGATTGCTCAACCTTCCTTCTGAGGAATGGTTGGTGGGTTTGAACCACCAGCCTTCTGGTTAGCAGTCAAATGCCTTAGGCACTACGCCACCAGAGCTCCCAAATTACCAGGTCCTGTGTCATCCTCATCATCATTCCCATATTTGGGCCCATTGTTGCAATCACTGCGTCTTTCCTTGTTGAGGGTCTTCCTCTTTTTCGCTGACCCTCTACTTTACCAAGCATGATGTCCTTCTTCAGGGACTGGCCCCTCTTGATCACAAGTCCAAAGTATGTGAGATGAAATCTTGCCACCCTCACTTCTAAGGAGAATTCTGGCTGTAGTTCTTTCCAGATAGATTTGTTCATTCTTCTGGGAAACACACACACACACACACAAACACAAACCCACTGCTGTCAAGTCAATCCTAATTCACAGCCACCCTATAGGACAGAGGAGAACTGCCCCATATGGTTTCCAAGTCTATAAATCTTTATGGAAAAAGATTGCCACATCTTTCTCTTGCGGTGGGTTCAAAATGCTGACATTTCAGTTAACAACCCAGCACTTTAAGCACTACTCTACAAGGGCTCCTGTTTTCTGGCCAAAACCAAACCAAACTCACTACTGTCGAGTTGATTCTGACTCATAGCAACCCCTCCTTGGGTTTTTGAGGTGGTATCTCTATGGAAGTAGATTACCTAGTCTTTCTTCTGAGGAGTGGTTGGTGGGTTTGAACTGCCACCCTTCTGGTTATCCATAGGCACTATGCCACCAGAGTTCCTTGTTTTCTGGCAGTCCATGGTATATTCAATATTCTTCATCGGCACCATAATTTAAATGCATGAATTCTTCTTTGGTCTTCTTTATTCATTATTCAGCTTTTGTATGTATATGAAGTGACTGAAAATACCATGGCTTGGGTCAGGCACACCTTAGTCTTCAAAATGATATCTTTGCTTTTAACACTCTAAAGAGGTCTTTTGTGGCAGATTTGCTCAACGTAACACATCTTTGATTTCTTAACTGCTGCTTCCATGGGCATTGATTGTGGGTCTAAGTGAAATAAAATCCTTAATAACTTCAATCTTTTCTCCATTTATGATGATGTTGCTTATTTGTCTAGTTGTGAGGATTTCTGTTATCTCCATGTTGAGGTATAATCCATACTGAAGGCTGTAGTCTTTAATCTTCATCAGTAAGTGCCTGAAGTCATCTTTACTTTCAGCAAGCAAGGTTGTGTTGTTTGCATATTGCAGGTTGTTAATGAGTCTTCCTCTAATCCTCATACCACTTTATTCTTCATCTAGTCCAGCTTCTCAGATTATTTGCTCAGCATACAGATTGAATAAGTGTGGTAGATAAGAATCAGAAAGGTGACACACATCTTTCCTGCTTTTAAATCATGCATTATACCTGTGTTCTGTTCAAATGAATACCTTTTGACCTATGTACAGGTGCAGCATGAGCACAATTAAGTACTCTGGAATTCTCATTCTTTGCAATGTTACCCATATTTTGTTACGATCCACACAGTCGAATAAAACTGAACAAACGAAACTAAATGACTTCATATGAAGGAAATTCAAGCCAGCACATGGGCACTGTTGTTTTCAAAAAATGTCAGGCCTAACTGCTCCATGGAGAAGTTTCCTAACCATAATTGATGTGTTAAACCACAGCAGCTGTTTACACAACTCTGTGGGCACCCATAGGAATAGCAGTCGGTGAGTGCTGCTAAGTGATGGCGTGCATTAGACTAAGACAGCCTGTGTGTCACCTGTTCCTTCACATCTTATTACCTGGCTATTAGACTGCACATCTGTAATTCACTGCAATCAGGTAGGCCAGGCGGTGATGGCACCATGGTGGTGATGAATGGGATTCTGTCCATATCACCAGGGGGCTAAAAATGTTTCATAAATGGCTTCTAGATCCTGGGGCCACTTTCATAACATTTGGAGAGATAAGTCAGTGTCTCTCTCACTCTCTGCTAATGGAGTGGCTGGAAAAAGTGGTTGGAAGGTTTAAGTCTTACATTTAACTCTTTAGAGACACATTTTCGCAATATGTAGACTTAGCACAGCCCAAAGATGCAGGTAAACTAACTTTGGCCAAGTTCCATTTTCAAAGCTGAAGGTTAAAATGCAGTTGTGGTAAAAAGAGAGTGAGCTTGATTGCTACAGTCCATTCTGTGTACTCTCTAGTCTTTGACAAGAGGGTTTCTAAGTATTATTTGGCCAGGAGCTTCCTTCTTGTGAAGCATGTGATGGTGTTAATTGTCTACTGACGACACTCTGGAACACTCTGACCTACTAGATGTAGTCTGGGGTCAAAGCTGACCTTTGCATGCTATGAGAGGACTGTATCAGAAGTGTGACTATGTCTTCTGTATTAAAAAAAAAAAAAAAAAAAAAAAAAAAGTCAGTTCTGCTTAATTTGGTTTCTTGTCATCTTATGTTGTTGTTGTTATTGTTATGTGCCTCGAGTCAAACCTGACTCATAGCGACCCCTCCTTGGGTTTCCGAGGCAGTATCACTATGGAAGTAGGATTGCCCAACCTTCCTTCCGAGGAGTGGCTGGTGGGTTTGAACCACCAGCCGTCTGGTTAGCAGGCAAGTGTCTTAGCCACTATGCTACCAGAGCTCCCAATGGTAGCACATACTATATTGGGCTTGGAATAGCTGAAAAGGGACACCCATGAAAACTATTGTGATCAGTGGTTGGGGGTGTGAGGAGGTGGTGGAAACTTTAATGGAAACTTAAGTTTCTTCTTGATGAGGGAAACCCACTTCAAAATGAACCAAAATGAAAAAAAAAGTTACACTTTCAACCAAAAAACTAGAAGATTCCTCCCATCATAACAAAAATCAAGCTCAGGAACAAGACATAGTACATTCAGTCTCAAAAAGAGAGCACCTGACCATTGTCTAGGCTAAAAAATAAAACAGATCACCAGAGCTTTGCAGAACTTCCTAGAGGGAAGCACCATTTCCTCCTTAGGAATCTGATTGGTAAAGACTTAAATTTACTATCTGCACTTGAAGCAGTCAGCACTGATTTTCACAGAAATAGCTCCACAAATAGGAATGAGGACCCTGATGAAAGAAAGAAGTATCCCAGCCACCTCAGCTGAGGAAAACACAGACAGCATGGACACACACAAGAAGGTTAGCAAAGACTAGACTAGAGTTCATGTGCTGGGGAATGTCACCTGGACCTGATGTTTTTGGCTATAGTTGACTAAAGGCCCACTGTTTCTGAGAAGAAAGAACATAAGATTCTGCCCGAAAGGTCTTCTAGCCTAATGGTTGAATAGTCCCAGAAGTCCACTTGCCTGACTCAGATCCTATTATCACCTCTAACCATGAACAAGTTACTTAATCTTTTCATGACCCAACTTCCATATCTGCAAAATGGTATCAAAATAGTACTCCCTCCCACAGTATAAGAATTTAGTAAGATGATACATTTAAAACACCGTCATACCATATATAGTAGAAGCATTATCATTATTATTATTACTCTATATCTTTTACCTTTTTTTTTTTTTTTTTTAGCTTACCACAGATTGGCTTCAGTTATTTCCAAGCAGACTTAATAAATTCCTAATATATAAGTTCTCACATTTTGTTAGTGATGGAGATCCAGGTTGGGGGAATTGTTAAGTGTCTAGTGCTTACAATAGGTAAAAGTAGGTAAGCAGGTCTGCTTACAATATGTGGTCTTAAGGAAATTTAGTTCTGTCAGTGATTACTGTACTAACTGCTATTTGGATGCAGAATGGGCACAGTCTACACCTAGAGTCAGGAGGTGGGTGGCTGTGTAATCTCTCTGTCAATCAGTGACAGCACCTACTGCTCGAAGGCAGGCAGTCTCCTGCATGCCTGAGCTCACAGGGTTACATGCATGGGCCCTGCTGCAGGTGACACAACTCAAGCAATCTCCCCATGCTGTGACCCCCATCTCCTCTTCAATGAAAGGGAAGAGGGTTGAGCAGGACTTTGGCCATAGCTGCCTAGGCAGGTGCATAGCTGCACAGGAATATGGGTGGAGGGTGGCAGAGGACAGAACATGAAGTCAAGCAGATGATGAAGCAGAGCAGAAAAAAGCTGTCTCTACATCCCTAACTCACAGAGATTCCCAGTCTCCAGGAGCCCATGTTCCATTGGCTCTCCAGAAGACAGAATGGCAGTTTGACAGGCAGGGGACAGCAGCTGATTTACTCCTTGCCTTTGTTGCTTCTGCCTTCTTCAAACATTACAACAAGGGCAACAACAACATGGAAAATAACATCTGTTATTTCCTAGGTGTTTACATGTGTAACTCACCTGGCCCCTCACAAGCTTATGAAATTGGGACCATTATTTTCTCCATTTTCCTAAATAAGCAGAGCAAGATTAAGTAACTTGCAAACCCAGCTGGCAAGTGAAGGGCCAGGATATAATTCCAGGACTGAGTAATGTCACAGCCCCTGCTCTTATCCACTGTACTGTGCTACCAGGATATTCAGGCATAAGTTATCAAATTACAATTTTCCCTTAAAGTGAGCACCTACTGCGTGTGAGTTAAAACTCTGTGGTTCAGAGAAGCATTTGAGTGGGCTGAGGCAGTCAGGGCAAGTGTCATGCAGGGTGTGATCTATATTAATTCATTTCATCTTTCACACTATCCAGAGGCAGAGAACGCAAGAGGTTCAGAGAGGTTAAGTTTCTTATCCTGGGTCACACATCCATTAAACAGCAGACCTGGAACCAGTGCTACTACCCCCAAAGCACTGGGTCCACAGCAGTGGCCCTCAATTCTCTCATCAAGGGGGCAGGCCTATAAGGAAACTATCAGTGATGTATCAAAAAATATTTGAAGCAGTGGTATCACTAGGTTTGGTGTCACCTAGTGTAGTAATTCATGGTGTCACCCCGTATGGACCTCCTACTATACCAGATCATGTAGAATCCCTATTAATGTTTATCATCAATTTTAATCATAGACTAAGACATGATAAACATGGTTGTAAAAATCTTAAATATAATATTTCTTAGGTTATGTGAATACTGAAATTATGTGAATGCTGAAAGTGAGGATGACTTGAAGCACTTACTGTTGAAGATTGAAGACTACAGTCTATAGCATGAATTACACCTCAATATAAAGAAAACAAAAATCCTCACAACTGGACCAATAAGCAGCATCATGATAAATGGAGAAAAAAATTGATGAAGTTGTCAAAGACTTCATATTACTTGGTTCTACAATCAACGCCAAAGGAAGCTCAGCAGTCAAAACATCACAAGATGTATTGCATTGGGCAAATCTGCTGCAAAAGACTTCTTTCAAGTGCTGAAGAACAAAGATGTCTCCTTGAAGACTAAGGTGTGCCTAACCCAAGCCACAGTATGTTCGATTGCCTCATATGCATGTGAGAGCTGGAAATGAATAAGCAAGACTGAAGAAGAGTTGATGCTTTTGAATTGTGGTGTTGGAGAAGAATGATGGAAGTATCATGGACTGCTAAAAGAACTAACAAATCTTTCTTGGAAGAAGTGTAGCCAGAATGCTCTTTGGAAGTGAGAATGGTCAGACTTCATCTCACCTACTTTGGTCATGTTGTCAGAAGGTACCATGTTCTGGAGAAGGAGCTCATGCTTGGTAAAGTGGAGGGAGGGTCAAGGAAAAAGGGGAAGGCCCTCAACAAGATGGAATGACACAGTGGCTGCAATGACGGGCACAGGCATAGCAAGGATTGTGGGGCTAGCGCAGGATTGGGCAGTGTTTCGTTCTGTTGTACATAAGGTCGCTATGAGTCAGAGATGACTCGACAGCACCTAACAACAACAGCATGTGAATACTAACGAAAACATTACTTTATGAAATCTTCCTATTCATTATTAGCTACAATATTATTAGTAACTGAGTAGAAGTCTTATTTTATTTTTTTCCTTCTTTTCTTTTAATAATTATTTCATTCTCAAAAAAAAAAATTGATGTAGGTTCACAAATACAACTTACCACACTATTGTAGCTAATACCAGAATATTTTACAAAATCAGTGACTATAAAAACACCAGCAGCATTCTAAATATTTGCAATTGGTAAATGTTCCAATCAGGACAGCAACTGGATAATCAGCTCTGCTTGCTGAGGACTGCACCGGCAAAGACACTGGGGGTTGGCAACCAGAAAGGTGCAATATTCCCCTTGTACCTCATGCCCTAACACTGAAAGGAGGTGTGGCCATATCCCAACCCAGGAGGAAGTCCATCTTGGACCAGGCACCCTCCCACTGGCTGACTTCAGGGAGGGAGCTGGTTCTGGGACTAGGCACTTTACCCCTATCTACTTTTGGTGTCAGTGAGAGTGTTTTCTGGGACCAGGCACCCTGCACCTAGCCATGTTTTGGGACAGCAGGAATTTTTTCTGGGAGTAGGGGCCCTGTGCCCAGCTGAATTTTGGGACAGCAGGAGCAATTTCTGGGACCAAATATCCTATTTACAACTGATATTTGGGCCTGTGGGGGTTCCCCTGGGAACTAAGCACTTTGCTCCCAGTTGCCTTGTAGACTGGTGGGAATTCTTTCTTGGTTCAGACATCCTGCCCCTGGATATCATCTGGGCCAGTGGGGGACCTGTCTGGGATTGGGTGCTCTGCCCCTAACTGCCTTTTGTGTAGATGGGAACTTAATCTGGGAGAAGCCACCCTCATCCTAGCCACTTTTTCCATTGGCAGGAACTTTTCCTGTAATCAGATGCCCTATACCCACTCACCTTTTGGGACAGCAAGAACTTTTTATAGCACCAGATACCCTGTCCCCAACTGCTTTTTAGGCCAACAAGAACTCCTTCTGAAACCAACAGCCTTGGTCTCAGCCACTCTTTGGCCTGGCTGGAACTTTTCCAGGTCCAGGTGTCTTGCCCTTAGACATCTGGGCCAGCAGAAGTTGGTTAGGAATCAGGTCCCCTATCCCTAGTTGCTTTCTGGGAACTCAGGAACTAGTCCTGATACCAAGAACCCTGCTCATATCCAGTCCTTCTGGAACCAGGTGCCCTGCTACTTGCCTTTTTGTTGTCCAGAACAACACTGACCAGGTACCCTGCCCAACCCCAATTTCCTTCCTTTTTTAAAAAATATTTTTTCTCATTTCTTTCTTTTTAATTTTTATTTTCTTTCCCTTCCCTAGTTCTTTTTTCCCCTTTTCCTTCATCCCTTCTTTTGTCTTTCTTTTCTTTTTCTTTGTTTGTTTCCCATTCCTTGTATTTCTTTTTGCATTTTTCCCATTTATTTTCTTTACTATTCTTTTTCTTTTGATATTTTTCTTCTTCATCCCCTCCTCATATTTTGTTTTCTTTTATTTTTCTCTTTTGTCTTGTCTTTCCCACCCTTTTCTTTTTATGGTTGCAGTTGCTTGTTTATGCTTTTTGTTCTCTTGTTTTCAGTATTTTTGTTGCTGCTGTTGTTTCTTTCTTTTCTTTTCTTTTTTGCCACACATGTCAGGATATAGCAACTGTGCCCACATGACCCAACCACATCCATACCTCCTGCAGGCCCACCTACTGTGCAAGCACCACCACCTGCTTCTGCACCAACTTATCAATGATAGATAGCAGTCAATACAAGCCCAACTCATCCTCAGCTACTATACAAGAACAGTTAACAGAAATCTTTGTGCACATTCTCATCTTCTATCACACCCACTAAAGGAGTGCCTAAGTGCTGCCAAGCTAGCAAATAGGGTAGTATACCAGTGATGCTTACTCAGATATATAAAAAATAAAATAAAATAAAATCAGGGGGTGGGGGAATAACCCTTAGCAAATCACACCAACATATAAATTAAGTATTTAAATACAACAGCACAGTGTCTCAGAGACAACTGACAATTCCAGTTCATACAAAGAAGAAAGCAGTACAAACAAGGGATGACAATACAGAGCCAAAAACCCTCCCTGAGGAAGAAATGGAATTTGAACTACCTGATAAGGAATTCAAAAGAATTTTATTTGGGCACCTTCAATTGAATGAGAGACAGATCAAGGAAAATACTGACAAAAGCAAGGAAAATGCTAGAAAAATCAGGGTAAATACAGATAAAATGGTAGAAGAATTTAGGAAAATAATATGAGAACAAACTGACAAAATAAATGAAAAATTAGAAACTGTACAAAAGAAGCAAATAGAAATCGAGAAGATTAATACTAAGATTTCAGAATAGATAACACATTGAAAGGACAAAGGAGTAGAACTGAATCAACAGAAGAGAGAATTAGTGAAATTGAAGACAAATCCCTCAGTACTACTTTGTTAGAGGAACAATCAGAAAAAAGCAACCCTCCTACCCTCAAAAAGAAGAAAGCTTAATATTTATGTGGGACACCATCAAAAGAGTAACTTATGTGTGACTAGAATTTGAGAACAAGGAAACAAATAAACCACAAAGAAAACTGCAGAAGATTTGTTGGGAGAGAATTTCCCTAATATGATGAAAGACAAGAAGATATGCACTTAAGAAGTTCCACAAACCCCAAACAAGTTTGACCACAAAAGAAAATTACCAAGACATATCATAATCAAACTTATCAAAACCAAAAAGAAAGAAAGAATCCTGAAAGCAGCATGGGAAAAATGGAAAGTTACCTACAAATGACAAATAATAAGAGTAATTTCTGATTTCTCAGTAGAAACCATACAGGTGAGAAGGCAATGGGATGACATATATAAAACCCTGAAAGAAACAAAACAAAAATGCCAATCAAGAATTACATACCAAGCAAAATTATCCCTCAACATAGTGAAATTAGGACATTCCCAGATAAATAGGAATTAAGGGAAGTGGTAAAAACCAGATATGCCTTATAAGAGATGCTAAAGAGAATCCTTCAGAGATGGAACCAACAACAGCTGACAACAACCAGTATTAACACACATGACAGTACAACTCAGACACCAACCTAGATATAGAAGTATCCAAAGTGTGGTAGTTAAGATTGTGGGTCAACTTGGCTGGGCCTGGTTGAGTGGCTGGGCAGCTGGATGTAGTTACTCCCCATGGTGAAACTGGTAATTAACTCCATAATGGAATCTACCGGAGCTACTTTATGGATGTGGGCTGCTTCCAGTATGTAAGAAGCAACTTTGAGGAAGGTCTCCAGCTTATGGTATGCTTGAATCCTGCATGTAGTTAAGTTGTTGTTCAGCAGCCTGCCATGCTCTCCCCACCAATCTTGGGACTTCACCTGGACTTGAATTAGTGACCTGCTGTGTTATTTGGTAACATTGGAACTGTGCCTTTGTACTTGTTGACCTTGGGTTTGTGAGCTTCAGCAGCCAGCAGTTGTCTGAGTGAAGAAAAGCCTCCAGGTTCAGTGGGCCAGGGGCAAGGGACAGAGCTGAAGGCAAAGGTTGAGGGGCTTTCATCCAGCCCCGAGAGCCTGGAATTTGAACTCATACTTAAAGCCTCCAAAGTGTGAGAGAATAAATGCCTGTTTGTTCAAGCTATCCCATTGGTGGTATATTCCTGTCAGAATGGCACTAGGTAACCAAAATACAAAGCAAAATAAACTTATAAGACTGAAAGCAGGGAACCAGAGAGACCAATTTGTAAATGAGGACAACTATAAGGCAAAAAGAGGGAATAGATAGTGTAGTTACAGAACTCCCAAATGGAGAGGACATTAAGATGATTTCAAGGTAGAACAGACTGTTTCAAACTTGGGAAGAAAATAATAAATCACAGGGTAACCTCAAAGAAAATTAATAAAACTTCTCATCAAAATAATAAAGAGGAAAGGCTTAATTACCTAGCAAATACTAAAAGAATAGCAACAAAGAAAATGATAAAAAAAAAAGTCATAAACAAAATGAGCTCAGCATAGAAAAGTATATGGAACAAAGAAATCAGAAACACCATGAAAAAAACACATAAAAAATGGTAGCAATAAATTCATACTCATCTGTAATTACAGTGAATGTAAATTGATTAAATGCACCAATCAAGAGACAGAGGGTTGCAGAATGGTTAAGAAAACATGGCCCATCACTATGCTGTCTACAAGAGACACACCTGGGACATAAAGACAAAAACAGACCAAAAATCAAAGGTTGAAAAAATAAATCAAGCAAATGGCAATAAAAAAAAAAGAGCAGGAGTGCCAATATTACTTTCTGATAAAAAAGACTTCAAGACAAATAAAGGCAATAAGAGACAGGATGAACATTATATGATGATTAAAAGATCAAACAAACAAGAGGACATAACTATAATAATTATGTACACACACAATGAAAGTATCACAAACATATAATTCAAACTTAAATAGAATTGAAGAGAGACAGACAATTCCACAATAATAAAAAGAGACTTTAATACACCACTTTCAATGAAGGATAGAACAACTAGAAAGAAACTCAACAAAGACACAGAACAAAACAATACAATCAATGAACTAGATCTTATCAACATATATAGAAAACTTCACCCACAACAGCACAATATACATTCTTTTCAAGTGCACATGGTACATTCTCCAGAAGAGACTGTATGTCAGGTGACAAAGAAAGCCTGAGTAAATTTTAAAACATAGAACTACTACAAAGCATCTTCTTAGATCACAATGCCATAAAATTAGAAATCAGCAGTAGGAAGATTAAGGAAAATAAAAGCTAACACATGGAAAATTAATGACACCCTCCTTAAAAAGTACGGGGTAACAGAAGAAATAAACAAATGGACTTAAAAATTCCTTTAATAAAATGAGAATGAAAATGTTCTTGTTATGTGCTGTCAAGTCAGACCCAACTCATAGTGACCCCTCCTTGGTTTTCTGAGGTGGTATCACTATGGAAGTAGATTGCCCAACCTTCCTTCCAAGGAGTGGCTGGTGGGTTTGAACTGCCAGCCTTCTGGTTAGCAGTC
>NW_006921770.1:2949177-2954245 GCF_000298275.1 Orycteropus afer afer
GCCACTCCTCGGAAGGAAGGTTGGGCAATCCTACTTCTGTAGTGATACTGCCTCGGAAACCCAAGGAGGGGTCGCTATGAGTCGGGGCTGACTCGATGGCACATAACAACAACATGCAAAAACAACAATCAACGTCATTCTCAAGAGAGAGAGACTGAAAGCATTCCCCTTGTGAATGGGAATCAGACAAGGATGCCTCTACCACCACTTCTATTCATCATTGTACTGGTAGTCCTAGCTAGGGCAATAAAACAAGAAAGAGAAATAAAAAGCATCCAGATTGACAAAGAAGAAGTAAAACTATCTCTATTTGCAGATGACATGATCATATACTTAGAAAATCCAAAAGACTCAGGAAGAAAATTGCTGTAACTAATTGAAAGATTCAACAAAGTGGCAAGATAAAAGATCTATACATAAAAACCAGTGAGATTCCTCTACATCAAAAATGAGATCTCTGAAAATGACATGAAGGAAATAATACCATTTACAATAGCTACCAAAAACATAAAATACTTAGGAATAAATATTACCAGGGACAAAAAAGGCACATACTAATAAAACTACAAAACACTATTCAAGAAACTATAAGAGACCTACATAAATGGAAGAACATACCATGTTCATGGACAGAAAGATTGAACATTGTGAAAATGTCAATAGTACCCAAAGTAATCTATACTTTCAATGTTATCCCAATCCAGACTCCATCATCATTCTTTAAGGACATGGGAACCAATCACTAATCACTAAGGAAAGTGAGCTGATATGCAAAATACTTCTAAAGAACAAAGTAGGAGGTCTCACACTCTCTGATCTCAAAACCTACTATAAAGCCATGGTAGTCAAAACATCCTGGTATAGGTACAATGACAGACACATAGACCAGTAGAACAGAATTGACAGCCCAGAAATAGATCCATCCACCTACGAAATTGGTATGAAATATACAAAGACCTGGAGTTGGAAAACCAAAAGGGAAGAACACACTCAGCATTTCTCAAACTGAAAGAACTGAGGAAAAAAATAAGGCCTTGAATTGCAACATTGAAAGATTCCATGAGCAATATGTTGAATGATGCAGGAAACATCAAAAGAAGATGGATGGAATACACAGAGTCACTATACCAAAAAGAACTGGTAGATGATCATCCATTTCAAGAGGTGGCATATGATCAAGAACCAATGGTACTGAAGGAAGAAGTCAAAGCTGCACTGAAAGAATTGATGAAAAACAAGGCTCCAGTAATTGATGGAATACCCACTAAGATGTTTCAACAAATGGATGCTGCTTTGGAGGCACTCACTCAGCTATGCCAAGAGATTTGGAAGACAGCTACGTGGCCAACTGACTGGAAGAGATCCACATTTGTACCCATTCCAAAGAAAGGTGATACCACAGAATTTGGAAATTATTGAACAATATCATTAATATCATATACAAGTAAAATCTTATTAAACATAATTCAAAAATGGTTGCAGCAGTATATTGACAGAGAACTTCCAGAAATGCAAGCTGGATTCAGAAGGGGACATAGAGTAAGGGATATCACAGCTAATGTTGCATGGATCTTGGCTCAAAGCAAAGAATACCAGATGTTTACTTGTATTTCATTGACTGTGTAAAGGCATTTGATTGTGTGGATTATAACAAATTTTGGATAACATTGAGAAGAATGGGAATTCCAGAACACTTCATTGTACTCATGAGGAACCTGTCTGTAGACCAGGTTTGATCAGAACAAGGGAATACTGCATGGTTTAAAATCAGGAAGGGAGTGCATCAGGGTTGTATCCTTTCACCATACTTATTCAATTTGTATGCTGAGCAAATAATCCGAGAAGCTGGACTATATAAAGAACGTGGCATCAGGCTTGGAGAAAGGCTCATTAACAACCTATGATATGCAGAGGACACAACTTTGGTTGCTGAAAATGAGGATGACTTGAAGCACTTACTGATGAAGATTGAAGACTACAGTCTGCAGTATGGATTGCACCTCAATATAAAGAAAACAAAACTCCTCACAACTGTACCAATAAGCAGCATCACAATAGATGGAGAAAAGATTGAAGTTGTCAAAGACTTCATATTATTTGGTTCTACAATCAACACCAATGGAAACAGCAGTCAAGATATCAAAAGATGTATTGCATTGGGCAGATCTGTTGCATAAGACCTCTTTCAAGTGCTGAAGAGCAAAGATGTCTCCTTGAAGACTAAGATTTGCCTACCTCAAGCCATGGTATTTTTAATTGCCTCATATGCATATGACAGCTGGACAATGAATAAGAAAGATTGAAGAAGAGTTAATGCTTTTGAGTGGTGGTGCTGGAGAAGAATGCTGAAAGTACCAGGGACTGCTAAAAGAACTAACAAATCTGTCCTGGAAGAGGTGCAGCTGGAATGGTCCTTGAAAGCAAGAATGGCCAGACTTCATCTCACCTAGTTGGTCATGTTGTCAGAAAGGACCATTCTCTGGAGAAGGATGTCATGCTTGGTATAATGGAGGGTCAACGAAAGAGGGGAAGGCCCTCAACAAGATGCATTGACATGGTGGCTCCAGCAATGGGCTCAGGTACAGTAGGGATCACGAGGCTGGTACAGGACCAGGCAATGTTTCGTTTGGTTGTATGTAAGGTCGTTATGAGTCGAAGATGACTTGATGGCACATAACAACAACAAAACCAATCTATTGATATTTGAGAAAGGACTGAAACCCATTCAATGGGAAAGAGATAGTCTCTTTAACAAATGGTGCTGGAAAAACTGGATATCCACTTGCAGAAAAATGAAACAAGATCTATACCTCACACCACACACAAAAACAACTTCAAGATGGATCAATGATCTAAATGTAAAACTTAAAACTATAAAGTTCATCAAAGATAAAATAAGGGCAAACTTAGTTTCCTATTATGTGGCATAAGTAGACTTTCAAACATAACCAAAAACGTACAAGTAGCAGAAGATAAACTAGATGACTGGGGCCTTCTAACAATTAAATTCTTAAACACATCAAAAGACTTCTCCAAAACAGTTAAAAAAAGAACCTAGGAATTGAGGGAAAAAAAAATATTTGGCAACCACATATTAAAAAAGGGACCTGTGATAGTTGGAGCTGTGTGTCAACTTGGCTGGACCATAATTCTGTGTGGTTTAAGCAATTGTGATGTGGTTTATTCCCATGATGGGATCAGATGCATATGTTTTTAGCAGCCAATCTACTGAAAGGAATTTCCCTAGGGGTGTGGCCTGTTTCTGGACATCCTGAGAAAAGAGATACTTTTTTTGTGAATCAGGATCTTGTTGTGCTGGCTAGAACTGTCCATGAGCAAACAATCCACCATTCAGCCTGGAGATCTTGGATACGTCATTCATTGGAGTTAACAGCCGGTTGACCTTGAGCTTGTCAGCCCCTGCAGCTGCGTGAGTTGGGAAAAGCCTCCAGCTTGACATTTCATCCAAGAACTTGAGACTTGCCAGCTTCTATAAGTGTGTGAGCCATTTTCCTAAGATAAATTTCTCTTTCTCTATATGTATGTATATGCTTTACTGGTTATGTTTCTCTAGAGAATCCAGCCTAACACAGGACCTATCTCTGAAATTTATAGAAAACTCCAACACTTCAACCTCAAAAAGACAAACAATCCATTAAAAAATGGGGAGAGGACATGCACAGACACTTCACCAAAGAAGTTACTCTTATTCAGGTGGCCAAAAAAACACAGGGAGAAATTTTTGTGATCATTGTCATTAGAGACCCAAACAACAATGAGATCTTATCTCACCCCGCTAAAAAAAGCAAAGTTCAATAAGACAGAAAACAAATGATGGTGAGGGTGGAAAGAATGGAACTCTCCCTACCCTGTTGGTGGGACCGTAAATTGGTATACCAGTGTGGAAAATATGGCACTGCCTTAAAAAGTTAGAAACAGAAATACTATTTGATCCAACCATCCCAATATTAAGTATATATCCTAGAGAACTGAGAGCTGGGACATGAATAGATATATACACAGCCATGTTCCTTGCAGCACTGTTCACAATGCCAAGGAAATGGAAAGAAGCTAAATGCCCATCAATGGATGAATGGATAAACAAACTATGGTTCATACCCACAGTGGAACACATGCAACATTAAAGAATAATGGAGAATCTGTGAAACATCTCATAATATGGATGAACTTGGAGGGCATTATACTGAGTGAAATAAATCAATCACAGAAGGATGAATACTGTATGGGTCCACTATTATAAAATGTCAAGGAAAGATTTATACATGGGAGAGAACATTCTTTGTTGGTTATCAGGGATGTGAGAGGAGGAAGCAAATTACTAGCTAGTTAAGAGACACATACTGATTTGAGTAAAGGGAAAGGTGATGTGCCAAAAGCAGACAACCGGCACAATATCACTGACGAAAAGGAAGATATGGAGAGGTGCACAAGAGATACAGACAGCAAAAATAAATATATTATTATGTGTTATCAGTAATAACAAACATTAATCTATGAGTGGCTACTTAGGTAGACTGGCAATATGAACAAGTATGGGTAGATGATCATATATAAGTTTGGCAGATGCTACTTCTACATACATATTTGTATGTTCTATAAAAAATGTCCAAACATAGGTAATAGAGGTAAAAGGGGGAAAAGTTATGATAGCTTCTTAGCCACAATCAGACTCCTTGAAGGAGTGAGTCACTGGGTCTGCAGGCTCAGGACCATGGTCACAGGGGACATCAAGATCAATTGGCATAACATAGCACACAAAAACATTGTTCGACATCCTACTTTGGTGAGTGGCAAGCGGGGTCTTAAAAGCTTGCTCGAAGCCATGTAAAAGCAACTATTAGTTCCCCCATGCCCAGAGCAAGAACAGTGAAGGAAGTCAAAGATACACAAAAACAATTAGCCCAAGGGATTACTGGACCATGGGAACCACCACCTATATGACCCTGACACCAGAGAACTAAATGGTGCCTAGCTATTACTGGGGAGCTCTGGTAGCATAGTGGCTAAGACACTTGCCTGCTAACCAGACGGCTGGCGGTTCAAACCC
>NW_006921770.1:2954345-2997289 GCF_000298275.1 Orycteropus afer afer
GGTAGCATAGTGGCTAAGACACTTGCCTGCTAACCAGACGGCTGGCGGTTCAAACCCACCAGCCACTCCTCGGAAGGAAGGTTGGGCAATCCTTCTTCCGTAGTGATACTGCCTCGGAAACCCAAGGAGGGGTCGCTATGAGCCGGGGCTGACTCGATGGCACACAACAACAACAACAACAAAGCTATTACTGATAAATACTTGGAAAGGGATAAAACTTGGAGATTCCATATAGAATGGGAGAAAATGTGGAACACCACTCCAAATCATAAAAAAAGACCAGGCTTACTGGTCTGATAGAGACTGGTGAAACCCCCAAAACTATGGTCCCTAGTTACCCTTTGGACCTACTGTTAAACCTACTCCCCTGACTTAACTTTCAGCCAAATGATAGGCCTACAAGGCAAACAATAACACCAAGGATGTGCACTCCTTAGAACTATCAACCATGGGAGATCAGAAGAGTACGATTTGCACTGGGAGAATGCTCAGAAGGCAGGAATGCGTAGGAAAGAAGGACACAGGGAAAAGTAATCACAGAGAGGAAGTAGGAAGAGAGTTGTTACATTGTGGAGATTGCAATCAATGTCACAAAACAAAATCTGTATGAACTGTTGAATGGATAATGAAATTGGCCTGTAACTTTTACTTAAATCACAATAAAGAGTTAAAAAAAAAAAATCACCAGCAGCAATGAAACAATAGCACACATACTTGCTCATGCGGATGAAACCGCATGATTTGGAGCATCATTTTAATTGAGTAATAACAGCTGTGACTGGAGTGCATTAGAAGGTTTGAAATATAAATTAGCATCAAGTTTTAGTCTTGTAGGTTGTCTTAGTTATCTAGTACTGCTATACTACAAGTGTATGGCTTTAGTAAACAGAAATTTGTTCTCTCACAGTTTAGGCTAGAAGTCTGAATTCAGGGTGCTAGCTCCAGGGGAATGATTCCTCTCTGTTGGTTCACAGTTTAGGAGGTAGGTCCTTATCTCCCTTCTCATCTGTGGGCCTGGCATTCCTTGGAGATCTCCATGTGTTTTGGTATCAATCTTCCCCTGGGTTTAGAAGGTTCCCAGCACTGGGATCCTGGGCCCAAAGATGTGTTACTCTGTTCCTGGCTCTTCTTTCTTGGTTACAGTAGGACATTATTGTTCACTTGTTTAATCTCTTATATATCTCAAAAGAGATTGACTTAAGATACAATTTAAGTCTCCAGATTGTATCCTGCCTCATTAACATAATTTCTGCTAATCTAGCCTCATTAATATCATAGAGATCAGGAATGACAACAAGTAAGATAATTACATTAGATCACTAAATGGAGGATTATTACAAAATCCTGAGAATAATGGCTTAGCCAAGTGACACATATTTGAGGGGGAAACAATTCAATCCATAACATAAGTATATTGATACACATAAGCTGGGCTTATGAAAAATATTTTTGGTGTTGTAAGTATTGGAATGTTTTTATAAAAATAATAAATTTCTGCTGAAACATTGCATAAAAATTTTATAGATAGTCATTTTGTCATCATCCTTCCTGACAGTATCACCTGGTATGATCCACATGCCCATAGTTATGCCACTGATTTGAAGACCAACTAGTCTAGGCCAAGAGGGACATAGGAGATTTCATCTATTCTCCCTAAACCAAGTACACAAGTCTCCAGTCTGAAAGGAGTAAGGAGGAGGATATTTGGAAAGAGATGTGAAGTCATTGTAAATGAAGTCAATGTAAAAGCCTGTAGATTTCAGGATCCACTGAAGATGGGGCATGTTTTGGGAATGTTGAGTATTGATGTCTATGTCTTTTATATGAGTTGTTTAACTCCTTGAAGACCAGCACTGGACCTTGTTTTCTCTCTGATCTGTAAATTTAAAGTATGTTCCCAATAGAGTTTGATAGGTAGATGAGTAGATAGGTCAATGAATGAAAGAATCAATGAACTGATGATGGATGGATGTTCTAAGTGTATTTCTTATGGTTTCTTTCCCACTTGTGATCTCTTGACTAGGATTTGTATCTGTTTGAGAATTATCTTTGCTTCTGTATAATGATGTGGGCCTGGGGAAGGAACTAACTGCATTCTAGAACCTCTGGTCTCTAGGCTCTCATGTGATTTCAAGATGAGGGCATTAGTGGGAAAGGACATTTTGGAATAAGAATTCTATAGTCAAGTCCTTTTGGAAGAATTAGCAGGGAATACAGAGATCTAGTTTAAAACCCTACAATCACTGTAGGATGCTATCTATACAAGTCATGTCTTCTCTTGAGCTTCAATATCCTCATCTGTGGAATGCAGATGCAAAACTCTGCCTTACTTAGCATTCAGGTGGAATCAAATAAGGGAGAGACAAAGGGTAAACTGTGAAGTGTTGTGCTCCTATAACACAGCTTCATTAGCACCTGCAGTTCAATCTAGTTCTGGGCCAGCCCAGTAGGAATAGATTGCTAAATGTCAGAATAGGGCAGCAGCCTGAGCAGGTCTGAGGCTCATCAGCATTGAGACCTAATGCTACGATTTATCAGGTAAATGGCACTGCTGGATAGAGTACTCTTATTATCAGAAGGAAATAAATCCTTGAGTCCTCCACCTGCTTATGTTCCCTTGCCATTACATCTGGAGAAAATAACTCCCAGTGCAGGAAGCTATACTGACTCCTAAGGATAGTTACTGGCTTTAAAAATCCATCAGTACCTGTGTGTCTGATGAACCAGGTGTAAGGCAGTAGAAGAGGTCAGAGTCAGATCTTAGAAGCCTCGTGAAAAATGAGACTGGCTTCTAGTCCAGGGCAAGGTGAAGAGGGGAAGTGGGTGGTAAGATGCCACATAGTCTATATTTCAAGAGAGAAGAGAGACTGCCCTAAGTCAACATAATTTCAATCATGACAGATCTCTGTAAGCCACAGATAGCCACTTTGTGAGTGCATGACCTATGCAAACATTCTTGTGCTTTGCTTAATGATCTGCTGTTGCTGTCTTGAAATTCTTAATATTTTTTGAACACCCAGTAAAACCAGTTGCCACTGAGTTGACTCTGACTCGTGGCAAGCTATGTATGCCAGATAGAACAGTGCTCCATGGGATTTTCAGTGGCCCTTCTTCTAGGCATTTCTGGGTAGTCTTGAACCTCTAACTTTTAAGTTAGCAGCTGAGCATATTAACTCTTTGCACCACCCAGAGACTTCTAAGCAAAGATAAATGACTGGTAATGTGGAGATTCAAATGGCTGACTTATTGACTAGCCATTGATTTATGACATGTACCCCATTAACATGAAGTTTTAGCAAACCCTGTAAACTTCCCTTGTAAATCAGCTTGAAGTTTTAGAGGGTCAATCCTCACACGTAAAGATCTATTTAATTCTTCACATTTTCAGAAAATCCTTTACCTTTAAAAGATGCAGAGTGTGCCTGGTCTGAAGTCTCAACTTCCCTTCACTCTTGCTGACCCTTTTTGCTGGAGGAGTATATGAGATCACAGCCAGGGCAGAAACTAAGGGGTCCACAGGAGACCTGGGACACTTTGCAAATTCAATTGCAAAAGGCAGTTCAGTTCTCTGTATATAAAAAATAGTCAAATTATTGCAAATATCTAGTCAATTTCAAATGTCACCAGCTACCAGTAAACAACAAAAAGGCAACTACATTCAAGACTGGATCATTTAAAACATAATTATAATAAATGATTTAAAGGAGCTCTTTTAATTACTGCTACATATCAAAGCCTCAGGAAGGCATTACAGAAGAATTGTTTTCTATTGTAACTGCATAAATTTAAATTCCATTAATTTCATATCTGTCATTCATTTCTCTTTTACTACATTGATCTCTGTATCAGGGAATTCAATGCTTCCCATTTCACTTGAGGATTTCATGGTTTCGACTTAGGAAGAGCTTTGTTTTCAGCCTTTAGTTCCCAAATGCCATTTCTACTCCCATGCATAATTTGATAGACCAAGTAAAGACAAAATAAAGAAAAAGCAGTGAGACTTGGTCAAGGAATCGAAAGACCACTTCTCACTCTTGGCTTGGCAAGACATATCATCTAGCTGGGCTCAGTTTCAGCATCCATGAAATGGGAGTGAGAAGTCCTGCCCCAACCTATGTTACTGGAATTTTTGAGGGTTAAATGAAAAATGGGAAAGGATTTTATCAATTATGCATTCATTTATCTAGTCAGTCAACCACCCAGTAATTATTTAATAAGCACAACTATATGCTACACAGTAGGCTGGCAGCTAGGATAGAAAACCGACTAAGGTAATGTGTCTCTAGTAAGAAATGTACTGCTGCGTGGGGAATGCAAAGAATGTACACACCCTTTTGGGCTAGATGTGCTCTCTTTCCTGTTCAGTTCAATTGGAAATTTTTTTTATTTTATAACCTCTGTAGAGAATGAAACAACTACTTGATTTATTCCAAAATAACCAATTCAATCTTGTGTCTTGAACCTTTGTTCACCCAAGTAGCTGCTTATATGGTTCACTTTTTGGCCACCTGTTTGTTATGTTAAATATGCAGACATAATCACAATTAATCATTCCTTCAGGGAAAAAAAAATGTTGTTTCCAAACAAATGCTATTTCCAGTCTACCATAAAGGCACTGTCTGACCCAGGATTAATGCACTTCTAGGAGAAAGAAATCAACGGGATGTGGAGAAGTGATGGCCTTTTGGATTCTCAAATAAACAATTCTCAGAGGGGCCTTCCAAGTCCTCAAGGGATTTCATAATGATATATTCAAATGCCACCCATCTGTACAAATATAAAAATCTAAGTTTGAAGAAAAAAGGCATACATTTTTCAAAGTGGGCTATCAGAAAAATACATTAGTGTCTCTCCTCATTGATTGCTATATGCTGCCCTGTAAAAATGGTTCCTGGGCTACCTTGGAATACTGAGATGGCAAGAACCACATAGAACCAATATATTTTTCAACAGTTGAGTTGCTTTCTTTCCTCCTCCAAATGATATAGTTAAGCTTGGTGTTCAAAACAGCCAGAGAACAAGGGTAAAATATGAAAAGGGAGAATCAGTAATGCTGCTAAAGTGGGGCTAATAATACATATGTCAAAAATTAAAGAGCACATGATAGAGCTTTATGGTCCAAGTTATTATGATTTGTTAGAAGGGACTAATCCAGGTGAAATGAGGTGGATTCATATTATTAATATATTTAATAGAAGCCTTTCATTCTCTCCTCCTTGTCTTTTCATCCTCCCCTCCCTCCCTCACTCCATTCTTCTTTCTTCTCTGCAACATATATTTACTAGGTACTTACTCTTCACAAACAACACTGCTAGAGGCAGTTATATTAATCAGAGTTCCAACATGAAACAGGTGGCTCATTCAAATGAAGTAATTGAGGATAGCTCAATTATGAAGAGACAATTTGTAAAGGTTTGGACATGGTTAAAGAAAACCTACCAGGGAAAGTGGAGCACCCTGGGGCTAAAAATAGTGGGCAGCCCTTATCACCCTTAAGTCTGAGAGGAGAAGGGAAAAGATAATTTTCCAGAATTAAGAGAGAGATGCAGCTGTAGTTATAGCTATAGGGGAGGGCTTCTCAAAAGGAGCAATGGTTTCAGGAAAAGGAACTCATGGCCTTTGCAGAAAGGGAGCCAGGAGACGAACTATCCTGGCTCATTAGTGTTTTTGCCATCTGGTTTCCTGTTGGTGCATTCCATTGGACAATTAGAAGCCAGAAAACAAGGAGAAAGGGGTGTTGCTGCAGATCTCTGAGCTCCTTGGCACTGAGCCACATGGACAAAAGTGAAGTACAAATCTGAAGAGACCATCAGAATATTCCCCCATGGAGAAGAGTGAAGAACAGTTCTGGTTGGCATAGTGTGTAAGACATTCATCTGCTAACTGGAAGGTCAGTGGTTCAAACTCACTTTGCTTTGCAAGAGGAAGATGAGGTAATCTGCTTCCATAAAGATTTACAGCCTTGGAAACCCAATGAGGGTCACTATGAGTCAGAATCGACTCAATGGCAGTGAATTTTATTTTGGTTCTGGTTTAGAGTATAGTGTAGTGCTTTAGAGTATGGACTCTAGAACCACTTGACTTGTATCTGGACCCACATTTCACTGCTGTATGAGCTTGGATGAGTCACTTATTCTCTGTATCTCTATTTACTGACATCATCTCTTAAATGATTACAGTAAAAGTATCCACCTCACAGGTTATTGTGAAGTTTAAATGAGTTAATATTCATAAACCACTTAAAACAATGCTTGGCTGTATTAAGTATAAGCTCTTAGTAAGCATTAGCTCTTGTGTGAATGACAAGCTCTCTGAAATATCCTTAACTGCAGCTCACATTGTACCACCCCCTGATGCTTTTATTTCTTGCTACCTGACATGCCCCTGTAACATGATCATTCTAAGGAAGGGGAGATAATAGGAAAGAAAGTAGTACGGAAGAAATAAATGGTCATTCCATTTTATTCACTCTTCCCACAGCCCTGCTGCAAATCGTGTCTTGTATCTATGGTGCAGGCTTCTGTCAATTACATATCTACCCACATTCACAGGTTTTTGTGTGGTGTGAAAGTTGGATAATGTGAAAAGGAAGGGAGAAGAAGAATCGATGTACTTGATTGGTATGGTGTTGGGGAAGAATACTGAGTATATCATGAACTGTCAAAAGAGCAAACAACAAACTTAGAAGAAATACAACCCAATTGTTCCTTAGAAGTGAGGTGGTAAGACTTCTGTTAATTTACTTTGGACATATCATTAGAAAACATTAATTGCTAGAAAAGGAAATCACATTTGGTAAAGCAGAAGGCCAAAGAGAAGGCAGTAAACTCTCAATGAGATGGATTGATACAGTTAACTGCAACAATGGACTCAAACATATCAAAGACCATGAAGATAGCATAGGACCAGGCAATGTCTTATTCTATTCTACATAAGGTTATTATAAGTAGGAGCTGACTTGATGACAATTAAGAACAACAGTCCCCATCCACTTTAATTCCCGATGATTTGGAGTCAGAGAACAAAAGCAGGTCATCCTAAGGAGTTTGTTGAAAGTCTTCCTCAACTCCAGACCCCATATACTGCTTTAGAATTTCACAGGCTCACAGCTGGGGATTGTTTTCCATTATCATCTAACTCTGTTGCCTTGGGAAGAGACACAATAATAGCTGAGAAGTGTGGGAAAGGAGCCTTGAGTTGGAAGGGAGAACTGGGTTCAAATCCCAACTCTATCCTGTTTGAGTTATGTGACCTGGACCAAATGACAGTTCCTTCCTTAATGTTAGATTTCTTAGTTCCTTAGATAGAAAACAGGGATGTAGCATTTCAGATATTTTCTCAATGTAGGAAGGAATACAGAGTCCAAACTAGTAATAATAGTAAGCCAAGTCATGGACAAGGACCTGGGCTGTAGTCTCAATTCTGGTATTTATTGATAATGTGACTATTTACTAGTAATGTCAAAAGTTAATTCATGTTGCTGGACCATAATTTCCCAATTTGGAAAATATCTCATGCCTAGCTGGATTATAGAATGTAAAAGTGCTTTGTAAATTGCTAGATACATTTGAGGAACGTTTTATTACACCATGCTCAGATTGCAAATGCTAATCACACTAATTACAAACCAATATTCTCTCTCTTTCACTCTCCTTCCTGCCTTTGCTCTTCCTATTTTTCCATTTCTCTCTCTCCTTCATACACACACATACACCCAACAATCAACCACCTATTCACTACTCACATATTTTTATGTAGGAGCCATGGGATAAGTGCCAGGAATTGGCATCTTTGCAGCCTGTCACTTGAGTCCACACCCTGGCAGCACCCAGTGCATTTGTTTCATTATTTATTCTTAAGAAATGCCACGTAATCGTTCAAGTTCACAATCTGAATAGATTGCTAGACAGCTTGTTGAATTATTTATTTTAACAGGCTTACTTCTGTATTGGATAATTTCTTCCATGTGCTTCTACTATATCAATAACAGGAGGCAATTATTGATTTTTCTAAAGCCATTAGGTTCAATGAATTGTTCAGTTCGTTTTACAATTTCAAATTGAGGAAGATGCAAGATTGCCACTCTTACCGGTTAGAAACAACTTTCTTAAAAGAGGATAATGCCCTAATTTGTAAAATGCACAAGGTAAATGGTAGTGGCAGACCCTGCATCACACAGGTCCATCACAGCTTACATTATTTCTGCTCAGGTTTTATTGTACTGCTGCATGAATATTATGTTTAAGGGGGCTGTTAGCTAATATGTATTTGTGATATTATTTACGTATTGATATTGTCAAACTCTTAAAAACCCAGATGGATGATAAATATACAATAACATTAAAGGATAAATATTAATAGATGATGTCATATCTACTTCTGCTCCAAAATCTTTCAATGCTCTTCATTTTCTATAGAATCAAGTTCAAACTCATTAGAATAACATTTGGAGTCCTTTGTAAACATGTCTCAACCTTCTTCTGCCTCATTTGCCTGGATTCTCTGGAGCAAGCACTAGGCAGCCAAGTCCAGACAAACACAGGGTATGAACCCAACAAGCACTTTCCTGACTCCACACCTTTGCTCATACCTGGAATGTCCACAGCGCAAAATGTTCTCACATCTCATTCCCTTACTGTCCTTTTCACATACTGGGGTGGCAAGGAAGTACAATGTACTTACTACTCAGTTATTAACTATTTTTTTTTTACCTGAATTTTCACATTTATGACAATTTGTTGTTGTTATGTGCCATCGAGTCAGACCCAACTCATAGCAATCTCTTCTTGGGTTTCTGAGGCAGTATCACTACAGAAGTAGATTGCCCCATCTTCCTTCCAAGAAGTGGCTGGTAGGTTTGAACCACCAGCCTTCTGGTTAGCAGTCAAGTGCTTTAGTCACAATGCCAGGAAAAGTCTAATACCTGACTAATTTGCACATGTATAATCTACAACTAGTAGTAATGAACCACCACTCGTCTGTCAGTTTGTCATGCTGTGGTGGCTTGTGTGTTGCTGTGAAGCTGAAGGCTATGCCACTGGTATAGAAATTGAAGATTTTTATCAACTTCTGCAGTCTGAAATTGACCAAAGATGCAATCAAGATGTGTTTATTATTACTGGTGATTAGAATATAAAAGTTGGAAACAAAGAAGAATCACCAGTAGTTGAAAATATAGCCTTGGTGACAGAAATGATACCAGATATTGCATGATAGAATTTTGCAAGACCAACAACTTATTCATCGCAAATACCTTTTTTAAACAACATAAGTGGTGGTGATACATGTGGACTTCATCAGATGGAATATGTAGGAATCAGATCAACTACATCTGTGGAAAGAGATGATGGAGAAGCTCAATATCTTCAGCTAAAACAAGGCCAGGAGCTGACTGTGAAACAGACCATCAACTGCTCATATGCAAATTCAAGTTGAACTGAAGACAATTAAAGTAAGTCCATGAGAGCCAAAATATGACCTTGATTACATCCCACCTGAATTTAGAGACCATCTAAAGAATAGATTTATTGCATTGAACACCAATGACTAAAAACCAGATGAATTGTGTGATGATATCAAGAACATCATACACAAAGAAAGTAAAAGGTCATTGAAAAGGCAAGAAAGGAAGAAAAGAACACAATGGATGTTAGAAGCAACTCTGAAACTTGCTCTTGAATGGAGAGTAGCTAAAGCAAATGGATGAAATTACAAGATAAAAGAGTTGAACAAAAGATTTCAAAGAGCAGCTCTAGAAGACAAAGTCAATTATTATCATGAAATATGCAAAGACCTGGAGTTAGAAAACCAAAAGGGAAGAATACACTTAGCATTTCTCAAGCTGAAAGAACTGAAGAAAAAATTCAAGACTCGAGTTGCAACTGAAAGATTCTGTGGGCAAAATATTGACTGATGCAGGACACATCAAAAGAAGGTGGAAGGAATACACCGATTCACTGACTATATCAAAAGAATTGGTCAATGCACATCTATTTCAGGAGGTGGCATATGATCAAGAATGCATGGTATTGAAGGAAGAAGTCAAAGCTTCCCTGAAGGAACTGGCTAAAAACAAAGCTCCTGAATTGATGGAATACCCACAGAGATATTACAACAAATGGATGCTGTGCTGGAGGTACTTACTCCTCTATGCCATGAAATATGGAAGACAGCTATCTGACCAACTGATTGGAAGAGAGTCATATCTGCATCCATTCCAAAGGAAGGTGATGCAACAGAATGTTGAAATTTTCAAACAATATTATTAATATCACACACAAGAATAGTCTTGCTGAAGATAATTCAAAAATAGTTGCAGCAGTATATTGACAGGGAACTTCCAGAAATGCAAGCCAGATTCAGAAGAGGATGTGAGATGAGGGATATCATTGCTGATGTCAGATATATCTTGGCTGAAAGCAAAGAATATCAGAAACATGTTTACTTGTATTTCATTGACTATGTGAAAGCATTCCACTGTGTGGATCATAACAAATTATGGATAACATTGAGAAGAATGGGAATTCCAGCACACTTAATTGTACTCATGAGGAACCTGTACATAGGCCAGGAGCTGTCATTCAAACAGAACATGATTAGAATCAGGAAGGGAGTGTGTCAGGGTTGTATCCTTTCACTATACTTATTCAATCTGTATGCTGAAAAAATAATCCAAGAAGCTGGACTATATGAAGAAGAACACAGCATCAAGATTGGAGGAAGACTCATTAACAACCTGTGATATGCAGATGACACAACCTTGCTTGCTGTAAGTGAAGATGACTTGAAGCACTTACTGATGAAGATCAAAGACTACAGTCTTCAGTATGGATTGCACCTCAACAGAAAGAAAATGAAAATCCTCACAACTGGACCAATAAGCAGTATCATTATAAGTGGGGAAAAGATTGAAATTTTCAAAGATTTCATGTTAATTGGATCCATAATCAACATCAATGGAAGTAGCAGTCAAGAAATCAGACAGTGTATTGCACTGGGCAAATGTGCTGCAATAGGCCTCTTTAAAATGCTGGAGAGCAAAGATGTCTCTTTGAAGACTAAGGTATGCCTAACCCAAGTCATGGTATTTTCAATTGCCTCAGATGCATGTGAAAGCTGAACAATGAATAAGGAAGACTGAAGAAGAATTGATGCTTTTAAGTTGTGGTGTTGGTGAAGAATACCAAAAGTACAATGGACTGCCAGAAGAACTAACAAATCTGTCCTAGAAGAAGTGTGGCCAGAATGCTCTTTGGAAGTGAAATGCTCAGACTTCATCTCACCTACTTGGTCATGTTGTCAAAAGGGATCATTCCCTGGAGAAGGCTATCATGATTGGTAAAGTGGAGGGTCAGTGAAAAAGGGGAAGGCCCTAAATGAGATGGATTGACACAGTTGCTGCAACGATGGGCTCAGGCATAGCAAGGACTGTGAGGTTGACACAGGACTGGGCAATGTTTGACTCTGTTGTACATAGGATTGCTATGAGTCCAAGCCAAATTGATGGCACCTACCAACAGTAGTAATAAACTCTGAGGTATGAAGCAAGAGTTACACAGGCTGGGATGGTTAAAGTTATGTGTGAACTTGGATGAGCCATGATTCTCAGTGGTTTGGCAGTTATGTAATGATGTAATTTGGCAGTTATGTAATTATACAGTTGTCTTCCATTTTGTGATCTGATCTCTTAATTCTCCATTTTTGAATGATACAAATTCTTGCATAATAAGTTGGTCTTTGGAACCTAGCCAAGGTGACAAGTGAGGGGTGGTATACACAGTTTCCTGAACCCCAGTCACCCAGGTACCAACTTCACATATCCACATACCCACTATATCATTTGCTAAAAACTCTTTTCAAATGACATACTCAAACACTTAGGTATCCTCTCTAGCTTCATTCTAAGCATTTGTATCAGTAAAATCATAGGTTTAAGATTCTAGTTAAAAATGGGAAGGCCCTTAATGAGATGGACTGATACAATGGCTACAAAGATGGGCTCAGGTAAAGCAAGCATTGTGAGATTGGCACAGGACCGGACAATGTTTCATTCTGTTGTACCTAGGGTCGCTTTGAATTAGAGCTGATTCCATACACCTAATAACAACAACAAAGATTCTAGTTATATTTTTGTAGTATACCTCAAAACAGATACAACACTATTAAGATAATATATGTTAATCATTGAAATACATAAAAATAAATTCACATACTACTAGTGATTACACTTTTGGAAATTTTGGGGTAATAGATAAAATTTTGAGTGAACAGTTAATGTGTTTGGCTTTTAACTGAAAGGTTAGAGGTTCAAGTCCACCTGGAGGAACCTCAGAAGAAAAGTCTGGCAACCAACTTCTGAAAAATCAGCCTA
The DNA here is from genome assembly GCF_000298275.1 of Orycteropus afer afer. NCBI lineage: Eukaryota > Metazoa > Chordata > Mammalia > Tubulidentata > Orycteropodidae > Orycteropus > Orycteropus afer. The sequence goes on from NW_006921770.1 coordinate 2,966,716, forward strand.
TGGAGCATAGTTCTACTCGGACAAAGATGGGTTTGCCATGAGTCAGAATCAACTCAATAGTAAGCAGCCAAAAATGCAGTGCTCAATAAATATTATTTTCTGTGCCTAGCTTAGCAGACATTTAAGGAGAGTTTTCTGATTGATTACACAATAGTTAGGAGGAAGGGTTCTGGGGACAGACTGCTTGTGTTCAAATTTCAGTTGCTGAGTAATCTTGGTAAAACCAATCAACTTCTCAGTGCCTCAGCATCCTCATAGAGTTTTTGGGAGATTAAGAAAGTTGATGTAAATATAATACTTATAATAGTGCCTATACACTATAAGCACTTTATAGATGTCAGTGATTACAATGATCTTTGCTGTGTGTCAACCCCTAGGCTACATGCTAGTGATGTACCAAACTGGAAGAGAAGTAAATATACAAGTACAGTACATAAGGTGAGGTGAGGGTAAACAGATCTCCACTGGGATTTTATATGCAAACATTTAGGTATAGACAAATTACAGAGACTGAACAGCAGAGAAAGTGGTCAACCATTTATTAGACAGGCAGGAGGGAAGAAAGGAAGGTCCCATTAAGAAGGTGACACTTAAGCTTAGTTTTAAAGATTGAAATGGGTGTTACTGATGCTTCCTCTAGGAAGCCTTCCCTGACTCCACAGGCACAGTTAGAGCTCTCTCTAACTCTTTGAGGAGCAGAGATGTATGATGGGCATTTATTTTTGAATGCCAAGAGCCTGGCCCATGATAAGTACTTGATACATGTCTATAGATGGTATGAAGTCACTTCCCTCCTCTAGCCTCATTTCCTCATTCTTAAAATAAACATAATTATTTCCATTTGCTCTCCACTATTCTGTTTTTCCAACTAAATATACTAATTATTAATAGTAACAATTATAGTAACAATGCATTGGCTGTTATATTTTATATACTTCATTTTATCCTCACAATGATCCTAATTGTATATATAATATATAATTACCTAGAAGTGAACACTATTATTATTCCTATTTTATAAATAAGTAAACTGAGGTTTAGAGAGCTGAGGCAACTCTTTTAAAATTAACTGCTAACTTAAAACATAGTCTGCCTGACCCAGGGATATGTACACAACCACTAAGCAACACTGCCTCAAAAAGTGTCCAAACTTAAATTCTATTCCTTGGGGAAGTGATTTAATTTTCCAGGCAGAATCATATACAACGACACACAGCCATTTCTTAGATGGAGTTGAGGGGTGGGATGAAAGTAGACTGCTTTGGGGGCTTGGCACAGGCTAGGTCTGTGCAAATCTGCATGATTTGCAAATAGTTTACAAGGACAGAGACAGGATTCCCAGAATGAATCATTCTACCTTCCACTGCTGAGTGAGAAATACTGTGGTGATAATGCAGGCTGGCACAAGCTCAGCTGGGCAAGGTTAATGAGGATTGAAGGGGCCTAGGACCTTAGCTGAACTACTTTGTAATCAGAGAATTATGAAGTTAATATACAACTTCAATCTGTAATAGTATGAGGTGAAGGCAAATAGATTCTAATCACTGTTAACTTTTCCATGCTATGGTTTTCACCAGGTAATATGTATAAAATCACCACAGAAGCACTAATCCAGTATGAGGCCCATGGGGGTGGATGTTTAACCACCTGGAACAGACTGGAAGGGGAAAAAAGGAAGTAGGGCAATGGAATCTTCTGATTATAGTAAACAGTGCTCATTTTAGCTGTGTGCTCTGACCCTCAGATGATAGCCACTTAAAATAGGGAGATATTTCTTTGGGTTCCACAACCCACTAAGGTGACATTTCACAGACTCAGAACATTAGCCTGAGAAGGGCCTTGGAGATGTGTCTCCCATAAAGCTCTTATTTTATAGATGGAGAAATTAAAGCCCAGAGAGAGGCAGGCAGTGGAATGTAAAATACCAAAGGAAAAGAAAAAACCCATACCCACTGACATTGAGTTCATTCTGACTCATAGCGACCCTACAAAAATTTAAAAATACATCACTTGGTGTTTTAGAAACAAACAGTCATAAGTTAACAATGAATGTAGGAAAAAATAGTTGTCTATCAAAATGTTATCAACACAAAGAAAACAAAAATTGTCCTAACTGTACCAATAAGCAACATTATGATAAATGGAGAAAAGATCGGAGGAAGTTGTCAGGGATTTCGTTTTACTTGTATCTGTAATCAACGCCCATGGAAGCAGCAGTAAAGAAATCAGATGACATACTGCATGGGACAAAACTGCTGCAAAAGACCTCTTCAAAGTGTTAAAGAGCAAGGATATCATTTTGAAGACTAAGGTGTGCCTGACCTAAGCCATGGTGTTTTCCATATCTTTGTATGCATGTGAGGGGACAAGGGGACATTGCATGGTTTAAAATCAAGAAGGGAGCATGTCAGGGTTGGATCCTTTCACCATACTTATTTAATCTGTATTCTCAGCAAATAATCCAAGAAGCTGGACTCTATGAAGAAGAATGTGGCATCAAGATTGGAGGAAGATTCATTAACCACCTGTGATAAGCTGACAAGACAACTTTTTTTGCTGAAAGTGAGGATGACTTGAAGCACTTACTGATGATGACTGATGACTACAGTCTGCAGTATGGATTACACCTCAATATAAAGAAAACAAAAATCCTCACAACTGGACCAATAAGCATCATCACGATAAGTGGAGAAAAGAATGAAGTTGTCAAAGACTTCATATTACTTGGTTCTACAGTCAACACCAATGGAAGCAGCAGTCAGGACATCAGACGATGTATTGCATTGGGTAAATCTGCTGCAAAGGACCTCTTTCAAGTTCTGAAGAGCAAAGGTATCTTCTTGAAGACTTAAGTGCGCTTGACCCAAGCCATGGTATTTTCAATTGCCTCATATGCTGTGAGAGCTGGACAATGAATAAGGAAGACTGAAGAAGAGTAGATGTTTTTGAGTTGTGGTGTTGGCAAAGAATGCTGAAAGTACCATGGACTGCTGAAAGAACTAACAAATCTGTCCTGGAGGAAGTGCAGCCAGAATGCTCCTTAGAAGAGAGAATGGCCAGACTTTATCTCACCTACTTTGGTAATGTTGTCAGAAGGGACCATTCCCTGGAGAAGATATCATGCTTGGTCAAGAGGAGGGTCAATGGAAAAGGGGCCCTCAACAATATGGACACAGTGGCTGCAATGATGGGCTCAGGCATAGCAGGAATCATGGGGCTGGCGCAGGACTGGGCAGTGTTTCGTTCTGTTGCACATAGGGTCTATGAGTCGGAGATGACTCAACGGCACCTAACAACAACAACAACATATGCATATGAAAGCTGGACAATGAATAAGGAAGACCACAGAAGAAATGATGCCTTTGAATTGTGATGTTGGCAAAGAATATTGAATATACCATGGACTGTTAGAAGAATGAACAAAACAGCCTTGGGCGAAGTACAGCTGAATGTCCTTTAGAAGCTAAAATGGCCAGACTTTGTCTCTTGTACTTTGGTCACATTGTCATATGGGACTAATCCCTACAGAAGGATATCATGGTTGCTAAAATAGAGGATCACTGAAAAAAGGGAAGACAATCAATGAGATGGATTGACACAGGCTGTGATCATGGGCTCAAATATGGCACAGGACCAGGCAGTGTTTTGTTCTGTTGTGCATAGGGTCACTACAAGTCAGAACTAACTCAAAAGCACCTAACAACAATCAAAATATGGAATGGAAAGGATAATGGATAGTGAAAAACCAGACAAGTCATCTTGACCTTGGCTGGTATCAATGAAATATAATGGGAAGGGACCATCTAGCTCCTGCAAAGTGTTGAGCCCCAAGCCATTGCCCTTATGATAATGACATGAACATGGAAGTACATGCCTGATATGTTCCTGGGGCTGGAGACTGGAGGATGGCCCTGAGGGAGATGCTATGTAAAAATAAAAATTGAGGCCTGTGTACTTGAGAACTTCTTGAGCCCTCCCCCGTTTTTCCTCCTTCTGACAGCAGAAACAACAATAGTAATTACCCAATACACTTTGCAAAAGGAGAAGGATGGGGCTCTATGTAGGTATGTATGGGGATATTCTGGAGGTAGAAGTGCCAGAATGGCCTCCTTGAGGGATGATATTAAAGTTGAAATTGAGAGGAATGGTAGGATTTAGATTAGGAAGGTAAGGAGGGAGGTCCCTGGGTGGCACAAATAGTTTGTGCTCTTCTGCTAACAAAAAGGTTGATGGTTTGATACCACCCAAGGGCACTGAAGTACAAAGGCCTCATGATCTGATCCTGTAAAGCTTACAGCTAAAAAAAAAAAAAAAAAAAAACCCTGTGGATGATTTCTACCCCATAATATGTGGGGTCACCATGAATTTACTTGGAATTGACTTGACAGAACAGATGTTTTATTTGGGGGATGGGAGTAGATGGGAAGCCAAGGCAATCTAGGGTAATATTTGGGGCCAAGAGAACTACATAGTCAAGGTGTTGAAGCAAGGGGATCATGGATGTCTGGCAAGAGGATTCCAATACCAAAAGCTGAGAGTTAGTATATGAAGAATGCAATTACTATGCCCTTGTATTATATGCCACTGTGTACATGAGAAAGTGTGTATATATTTGTGTGTACTTACATTAGCTATTGTTGTTGTTAATGTTGTGTGCCAATGAGTTGATACTAATTCAGAGCAACCCCATTGACAGAGTAGAGTTGCCCCCATAGGGTTTTCTTGGCTGTAATCTTTATAGAAACAGATCATCACATTTTTCTCCTATGGAGCTGCTGGGTGGGTTTGAACTGCCAACATTTTGGTTAACAGCTAAGTGCTTAACTGTTGCACCAGCAGAGCTCACATTAGCTATTACGGCCATAAATAATTCATTCCATGTTGTGTATTCATTTCTTTGCAGCTGCTCCTTTTGTGGTTCCTATGTTGATATGGAATGAGGGATATCATCACTGATGTCATTTGGATCTTGGCTGAAACCAAATACCAGAAAGATGTTTACCTATGTTTTATTGACTATGCAAAGTCATTTAACTGTATGGATCATGACAGATTATGGTTAACATTGTGAAAAATGGGAATTTCAGAACTTTTAATTGTGTTCATGAGGAACTTGTATGTAGAGCAAGAGGCCATCATCCAAACAGAACAAGGCAATACTGCATGGTTTAAAATCAGGAAGGGAGTGTGTCAGGGCTGTATCCTTTCACCATACTTACTCAATCTGTACGCTGAGCAAAGAATCTGAGAAGCTGGACTACATGAAGAAGAACAAGGCATCAGGATTGGAGGAAGACTCATTAACAACCTGTGATATGCAGATGACAAAACCTTTCTTACTGAAAGTGAAGAAGACTTGAAGTACTTACTGATGAAGATCAAAGACTATAACCTTCAGTGTAGATTACACCTCAACATAAAGAAAACAAAAATCTTCACAACTGGGCCAGTGAGCAATATCATGATAAATGGAGGAAAGATTGAAGTTCTCAAGGATTTAATTTTACTTGGATTCACAATCAGTGCCAAAAGAAGCAGCAGTCAAGAAATCAAACAACATATAGCACTGGGCAAATCTGCTGTGAAAGACCTCTTTAAAGTGTTAAAAAGCAAAGCTGGTCACTTTGAAAACCAAGGTGAGCCTGATTCAAGCCATGTTGTTTTCAATAGCCTCATATTCATGTGAATGCTGGACAATGAATAAGGAAGACCTCAGAAGAATTGATGCATTTGAATTGTGGTGTTGGTGAAGAATATTTAATACATCACGGATGGCTAGAAGAATGAATAAATCTGTCTTGGACAAAGCACAGCCAGAATGCTCCTTGGAAGCGAGAGTGGCCAGACTTAGTCTCTCGTATTATGGTTATGTTATCAGGAAGCTCCTGGAGAAGGATATCATGTTGGAAAAGTAGAGGGTCAGCAAAAAAGGGGACACCTCTTGTGGTATAGAAAATTACCTGGTATGGCTTTTCTAGCCATAAGTCTTTGTGAACTCTGTGGTGGAATTTGCCTTGAGCAACTGAGTGGCTCCTGATCATTAAAGTTGTCCACCTGGGGTATTTCTGTTGGGAGTGGCACAAAGCAATGTTCTGGGAGGTTTATGCTCTCTCTCAGGTGTTTAGAATTCTGATGTTATGATTGGCTAGTTTGGCCACTCTGCCAGGCTCAAAAGGAGGCCTCCTAAAGGCAGAGGTCTCTCTGACTGCTGGCTGAGAAGGACATGCTGTTGAAAGACAAAAGTGCTCCTGAGAGACATGCACTGCTAGGAGAGAGACTGTGAGAGACTGTTGGGTGAGAGGCAGTGGGCTGAGAGAGACTGAATGTTTTTCCTGAACTTGAATTGTAACCTGGAACTTCCCTAATAAACCCCATAATCTGTGAGTTCTGTGTAGCCACTGCAGTGAATTATCAAACCCAGCAGAAAGGTGGTGAGCGCTGCAGGAGAAACGGTTGGTGTCGGGGTTGGTCAAAGGGCTGGAGGGAGGCATAATGTCTGGCCTTGCAGGAATAGGCCTTGGGCTACTGATAGTGATTCTGTCTTCCTCTTGCGTGGTTAGAGATCAGGAAATGTGGCCGCCTTGCTTCTTTGGCAATTCTTAATGAGATGGACTGACACAGTGGCTGTGACAATGAGCTCAAGCATTGCGAAGAATGTGAAGATGGCACAGGATTGGTCAGTGTTTTGTTGTGTTGTACACAGGTTGCTACGAATTGCCTCTGACTCGAAGGCACCTAACAAGAGCAACAACAATATGCAGTCCTGAGTTCAAAGAGCCTTTTGAAGTTATTATTAAAAAAGGATATCCTGACTGAGGCTGCCTAGTGGCTGCCCCTGTGTACCATCAAGGTATCATCCTTGAGGAAATACTTGGGTTAGGCCTGCAGATGTTTGGCTGGGCCGAGCCTGACTCAGATAAACAGGGTAAACCACTGGGCAACCTTTGAAGTGGCTGTCAGAACAGTCCACTGAGAATTGGTAGACGGTGTATCAAGGCTCCATTGTACTTATGTAGCCTAAAAACACCTCTGGATGTCAGAGAACCACCTACTGGAGTGTTCTGTAACCTTTCCAAGTCTCATCTTCAAAATGAGGGTTTTAGGAAATTTCCCTAGTTTCTCATAGGACAGCCAGAACTCCTTGCCTTGAGGATGTAGAGAGATAAGTTGAAAATACTCAACAATTACATTCTGTAATTGAATCATATTCTGTAACAGAATCATATTCTGTTCATTTTGTACCCTCAGCATGTAGATATGATAAGAACTAGTCCCATTTTAAGTACATGAGATTTAGGGATTAGAAAGTTTATTCTGGCTAAAGTCACAAAGAAAGCTGAAAACAAAAGAAACTGTGATATTTGGGTGTCCGGATTCTGACACCTTCCACATCTCAGCATCTTGCTTCTTGGGCTCTTCACATGAAGTGTGTGTGTCCTCTGAATGAAGAAGGGTCAATTAGGTGCTCACAGGCCTCCTGAATGATGATTCGTCACTGGCAGGTGTGAGGCTTGCTCTGAGAGCTCTCTCCATTGAGTGCCCATGCCCTCAGCACAGAGCCCAATATGGCCGATGACATGGTTCCTGCCCAGTGGGAACAAAAACTAAATGGTAGGCAGGCCTGCCAGCCAAGGACTATTAGTTCCATCTACAATTTTATTTCTCACAGTTTCAAGGACAAAAGCAAAGGTTGGAAAGTTTTCCTTATTACAGAACACTACATTTCTAAAGAGCACTAATCTTTCTTGTCTTAAAATATCCAGTGTCTGCTTTAGTAACATGTATTCTTAGGTCAGAAAATTGAGTCTGAGAATAAACACTGCAATTTACTAATTGGTAATGACCTTGGACAAGTTACTATATATTTATTTGTGCATTAGGGATAGAAACACCTACTTCTCAGGGTTTTTGTGGGGAATTCTTACAAAATGACAATGGGGTAGTGATGTGGAGGTGAAGGAATGAACCCACTAAAATCCAGCTTTGGTGCTCAAGGAAGTAGTTTATCTGTGTGACCTTTCTACCTACCATACTTCCTGCCACAGGAGTAGGTGCTCCCCAATGTTCGTTAAAATTTTAATTAAATGAGTTTGAATACAAAACGTAGGATTTTCTTTTGCTTAATATTTTATATTCCATTTTTTGTAAGAATTATACTACTAGCTCTTTCATGGGTTTTAAGCCTATATCAGAAATAATTGAGATTACTGCATTACTTTTCTTTTAAATGAGCTACAGCTTGGATTACCCTGGGGTCTTTCCAGAGGAAGAGACCAGGGCTTCAAACCAGTTCAGCCAGTTCAGTCATGACTGATGACACCTGAATGGACCCATTGGTATTTTTTTAAATGTGGGTGAATTGAAATACTAACCACCACAGGAAAAATTAGGAATTGAAGCCCTGCTAGAAACATAATCTCTTAGAAAACAGGCAGGTGCACATTGCATAGCAACCAAATTTCTTGACTGGCTGAGTTGAAAACAGCGGTGCCCAGTTCAAAGACGGCAGCCACTGTGCCACTTTGAATGTGTGTCACTCTCCACACAGTCATCCAATCCCCCACACTAGTCTGAAAGCACTAACTATGCCTCTTCTGAGTCTCCCCTTCCAGGGCTTTGACCCATATTTTTCCCGTTCCACTTAGCATTCTAGATCACCCACGTTTTAAAATTTGCGTCTGTTCTAGTTTTGCTTCATTGGCCATGACTGAACCAGCAAATCAGTTGTAAACCCTGGAAAAAACACAGGGAGATGCCAGCCTATTTGCCCACCCTCACCCACAAACCAGGTATGACTTTTAAAGTATCACATTTTCTCCTTGGATTATGTTTAAAATTTTGAGACATTTATAAAAATAACAAAAATTATAAAGAATTATAAAGCAAACATTATGGATCATGACCAATAATGGATAATTGTTAGCATTTTTGTCACAGTTGTTTTAAACCTTTTGAAAATAAACAAACCAAACATTTCAGATAAAATTCAAGTTCCCTTGGTCCCTCCTTGTTATTTCCATTTATTTTTACCTCTCCAGTGGCCATTACTTTAATAAATGAAGTGTACATCCTTTCCAGTCCACGTTTCTAATATATTTTACACGTTTTATGTACAAACAGCATACATTGTTCATTTCTGTTTGTACGGGATTTTAAAAAGATATCCATGAATAGTATTATAGTATACATACACTACATGTATCTTCCTGCAAGTTTTTTTCAGTTAAATTATGTGTTGAGGATTTCAACACAGGCTTATTCCTTTAAAATGTCTTGTTGTATAAGTAGTTTGTGTATCTTTTTCCCAAGTGATGGACATGCAAGTAGTTTTTCTCTACTATAAACAGTATAGCAACGGACTTTCTGGTCCTGTGCCTTTGTGCATATATCTATAATATTCTCTAGATTTTGTATCTATATGTATATAATTGCTAGGTTATGGGATTGCACACACCCAGTGAGCCAAATTGCTCTTTGCAGGTGTATTCAATGTATTTCTTGAGTAATGTATAATGATTCTCCTTTCTTTATTTCCTCACCAACCCTTGATCTTGTTACATCTTTTAATGTTTGCTTGTCTAATGGATAAATAATGGCATTTCTCATTATTATTACTTTAATTCAAACTCTCCAGATTACTAAGGTTGGGAACGTATTTACTAGGCATTTGATATTTCTCTTATGCAAATTACCTAAATCATACCTTTGTTCATTTTTACATTTGTTTTCTTTTAGTTACTAATTTAGTACTTCTCTGTATATTCTGGATACATGTTCTTTGTTAAATATAGTGAAAGTATTTTCAAGTGATTTCATAATCAATTATCTTTGCATATGCTAGCTTTTGGGGGGAGGTTAAAGATTCATTTTAAATTTGGAAGTAGTAAAATTTACCAATATTATCCTTTATATTTTATGATTTAAAAAATACGTTTAAGAATTACCCTTTAAAAGAATTCAGATATTCTCCAATGATTTTATCTAATGGTTTTAAACTTTAGTTACTGATATTTAAGCATTATGCATGTGGCAGCTAATCAAAAGGCCAGAAGTTTAAACTCACCAGCTGTTCTGTGGGAGAAAGATGTGGCTGTCTGCTTCTGTAAAGATTTACAGCCTTGGAAACCCTAAGGGGCAGTTCTACCTTGTCCTATAAAGCTGCTATGAGTTGGAATTGACTCAATGTTGTTGTTGTTATGTGCCGTCGAGTCATACCTGACTCATAGCGACCCCTCCTTGGGTTTCCGAGGCAGTATCACTACGGAAGTAGGATTGCCCAACCTTCCTTCCGAGGAGTGGCTGGTGGGTTTGAACCGCCAGCCGTCTGGTTAGCAGGCAAGTGTCTTAGCCACTATGCTACCAGAGCTCCCGCAGTGGGTTATTGTGGTAGTTATGTTTGTGTGTCAACTTGGCTGGGCCTAGTTGAGTGGCTGGGCAGCTGGTGGTAGTTATTCCCCATGATGAGACTTGCAATCAACTCCATGGTGGCATCTACCACAAGCAGCTAAGTAGCTGCCTTTGGGATGTGGTCTGCTTCCTGTATTTAAGGAGAAGCCTTGTGAATGTCTCTAGCCTATGGCATGCTTGGACCCTGCATGTAGCCGTGTTGTTGTTCAGCAGCCTGCCATGTTCTGCTGACCTTGGGATTTACAATGGACTTGAATTAATGGCCTGCTATGTGGTTTGGTAACATTGGAACTGTGTCATTTTATTTGTCAACCTTGGGTTTCTCAGCCTCAGCAGCCTGCAACTGTCTGAGTCAAGAAATGCCTCTAGCTTCAGTGGGCTGGGAGCTGGAGGCAGAGCTGAAGCCCAAGGCTGAGGGGCTTTCACCTAGTCCCTAGAGCCTCACACTTTGAACTTGGACTTAAAGCCTCTAAATTGTAAGAATAAACTCCTGTTTGTTAAGGCCATCCCATTTGTGGTATATTCTTATGAGAGTGTCACTAGGTAGCCAGAACAGTTATTGACATTTAGTTTATTCCAAAATTCTAAACCATATACATTCTCTTCTTTCCTTCCCTTCACACACACATATACACACATACACACACACAATGTCTTTTGAGCACTATTTTCCCTTGGTAAAATTCTCTTCCCTCTTTCACATCCCCTTTTCACCTTTTCCATAACTCTTCTGTAACATGCATTCTACTCTGCCTGAGAATTCTTTAGGGGAAAAGCTTCTATCTTATTTCTGTATTTATTCTCAAAGCCTAATGTAGCACTTGGAGCAGAAGAGACACTTGAAAAGTGTATTAACACAGTCTTGGGCTGCAATTATGGAAATATAATGTTAAGCTCATGAAGAAACCACATACTCTGAGCTAAGCAAGAGAGCACTGAAATATACTTCATGGAAAAAGGGACAGTGACAAATGCAGACTGTCCATAGTGGGGGTGAACAGTATGTTTGAAGAGGGGTGATTGGCAATTGCTCCATGGAAGGAAAGGTGAAGGGCCTGATGATGCCATTTGCTAAACAAAAATCTATTGTCTAAGTTTTTTGTGAGTAAAAAGGAGTTATCATATGGAAAATATCTAGAACAATCCTGATGTGTGTTATGAAAGTTCTTGTTATTATGATTGTTTAAAGAGATAGCATGTAGTGCCAAGACTAAACTAAGTCTTGCTGTAGTGTTGAAGTGAACCAATGGACACAAGTTACTGAAATTCAGATTAAAATTTGATACAAGGAAACCTTTCATATAACTAGAGGTCAGGGCAGCCTTCCAGAATAGAGAGCCCCATACCATGGGAAGAAAATATTGTAAGCCGAATTTAAAGGATCACTGGGTGGAATGCTGGACGAGATGGCCTCCTCTGAAAATCCTCAGAGGGCTAGGATTCTATGAGTCTATGGCACTATCCACCCAAGTTCCAGGCCAGTGACATCATTTGGCATGCTAATGAATGGAAATATTTTCACACAGGCTGGCCGATTCAAGCCATGCGTACAATGAAAAGGGCAAATCTTTTCATGTGAAATTGTCCATGAATAGAGTCTCATTGCCCACGTAAAATGCATTTTGGGGAAATGGCTTTCAACAAAGCACGGTAATACACTGAGAGCTCTGTGATTCAGTCATTTGCAGGAGGAACTCAGGCTGATGTTGCGGAAGCCATTGGTCTTGTTATAGACTAAATATTCCTCTTTGGAATCAGATGTATACACCATTAAAAGACCATAGTCACCCTGTGGGAAGGGCAAGGAAAGGAGTTACTATTTATCTACTCCATGCCAGATAGCGAGCTAGGCACTGAATATGCCATCTTATGTACTACTTGACAGGCAATGAAACTACAGCTAATAGAGCTTAAGAGACATGCTCAGAGTTACAGACCAGAAAGCAATGAAGCCAGAATTTCAACCATATTTCTTACTGAATACCAGTGGTCAGGAGCTGGTAGCCTATGGGACATCATAAGTTTGCAAGAATTTGAAAAAGAATTGAATTAATTAATAACATTTAAACCCTACCCACCCCCCCCAAAAAAAACCCTCATTGCCGTCGAGTTATTTCTGACTCATAGTGACTCCTCCCTGTGTTTCTGAGGTGGTATCTCTACGGAAGTAGATTGCTCAGTCTTCATTTTAAGGAATGGCTGGTGGGTTTGAACCACCAGCCTTCTGCTTGTTGTTGTTGTTGTGTGCTGTTCAGTCGGACCCGACTCATAGCGACCCCTCCTTGGGTTTCCAAGGCAGTATCACTACGGAAGTAGATTGCCCCATCTTCCTTCCGAGGAGTGGCTGGTGGGTTTGAACCACCAGCCTCCTGGTTAGCAGTCAAGTGCCTTAGCCACTATGCTACCAGCTTAGCAGTCAAATAGTCAAATGCCTTAGGCACTATGCTACTAGAGTTCCTTAAAACCAAAGTATTTCACATAAGACACATCTAGATTTCCAGGTTCTTTTGCAGGTTCTTTTGAGAAATTGGAAAATTTGGCAACACTAGGTTCATGGTCAAGCATAGTAACAATTAGATGGAGTTGAGTAGCCATTGCCCCCTGTAGGTTAGGCATGCACTTTCCAGTGGTGCATGGTCCCCTTCACTCCCTATAGGATTGCATCCTAATGTTAGTGGCCCGTTGGTGAATGTAGTGATGTGAGTCATAATCCTTATTCTATGACTCGTGCCATAAAAGTGTAAGATAAGAAATAGAGTAGAGTGAGAGAAGGTAGAGTGGGAAAAGGTAGGCAGTGAGGGAACAAGATACATCAGGGAGGAGGGAGATAAACAAATCCAAGACTAAGAAAAGGGCCTGAAGAGCCGTAACTAGTGGCTCATTATTCTGCCTCTATATTCTGCTCAGTTGACCAAGAAAGCCTTCCCATACCAGAGAAGCTAATAACTCAGTACTTATTTTAATCTGCACACTTTTATTTCAGCAAACATTGCAGACCCAGCCTGGGGGCAAAAAAAGTCAACCTGCATGATAATTCAAATAGCTCCTTGGCCAAGCAGAGGTCTTTCAGGTTAAGGGAAACAAGGGCCAATTACCTCATCAGTGCAGATGGCAGGCCTCCTGACACCTACATCCAAGGCTCTATCTGATATTTTCTCTTTCTCCTTTGTTGCGCAACCATCCTATCCACCTCTAAAATTGATCTTTTTCCAGAATATTCAAGTCCTCAGTTGAGACATCCCTAGTGTTTGTCACCTCAGAGATGCCCACCTCCATTTCCCTTTTCACGTTCCAGTCACGTTCCTTTCTTAGCCAGACTCCCCAAAATGTCCTCTCTGCAGCTCTGTTTCAATCTACTCAATATTTTCTCACCAAAGAGCAGGAAATCATCACAGTGGTGAGCTTTGGATGCTTTCCTTAAAAACATAGATATTGTGCTTAAAATTTCTAACACTGCCTTTGTTCACAACATTGACATCACAGAAGACCTTTCTAGTGTTCATTTCTCTCCTGCCTGCCTGTGTGACTTTGGCAAGGCTCTCTCTGAAATTCAAGCCTCTCCTCTGAGTGCCACCTGCCTTCCGTTGTTGTCATTAGGGCTAAATGAAGTAGTAAACTTGAAAAGGTCTAGCCCAATCCCTAGCACACATAGCATATTTAATAAAGTGAAGTTGAAAGGAAATCATGTAGTGCCTAAGGCATTTGACTGCTAACCAGAAGGCTGGCGGTTCAAACCCACCAGCCACTCCTGGGAAGGAAGATTGGCTATCTAATTCTGTAGAGATACTGCCTCGGAAACCCAAGGAGGGGTCACTATGAGTTGAAATCAACTTGATGGCAGTGAGTTTGGTTTGGTTTTAACTGACTAAGTGACCCCAAGCAAGGCTAGGAACCTCTCTAGGTTTCCATTGCTTGATCTGGGGTAAAAAATAGGGAGTTAAACTATACCTCCAAGATGACATATAGCCTGTAGTACTTTGTTTTAATGAACTGTAGGGATCTTCAATCTGTCTCTACTCTCTACTGTCTTTACTACATGGAATAGCACTGAAGGTAAGAGTTATGTCCCTTAACCTGTATATCCCTAGTACCTGGTGTGATAAAGAAGCCCTGGTAATACAAAGGTTAAGAGTTAGTTACTAACTGAAAGCTCTGTGATTTGAAGACACTTCCAGCTCCATGCAAGAAGAGACCTGGAGGTCTGCTCCCAGGTTCTTTTCCTAGATTTTACCCTAGGAACTATGGGACAGTTCTACTCTGTCCTGTCGTGTCACTATGAGTCAGAATTGACTTGAAAGCAAACAACAACTGGTTTGATACCACAGAATCAATAAAGTATCTGATTTTATCACCAGTGAAGCATCTGTGGGCATGCGTGCGCCCCACATTTACTGGGATCAGAAGTCTCAGGACTGTTTGGCTGCCCTTAAATTCTTTCTTTCTTTCTCTTTAATAGACTTTATTTTTAGGGCAGCTTTAGCAAACCTAAAAATTGCAAAGAAAGTATAGAGCACTCTCATATATCCCCTCTCTTCCCTGAACACAATTTCTCCTATTAGTAACATCTTACATTTATGTGGTACATTCATTATAATTGATGAACCAATATTGATATTACTATGAACTGAAGTCCATGGTTTACATCAGGGTTCACTATTTGTGTTGTACAGTCTATGGGTTTTGACAATGCATAATGCATCATGTATCTATCATTACAGTATCATGTAAAGTAGTTTAAAAAAAAACCTCACTGCCTTTGAGTCAATGTGACTCATAGCGACCCCTCCTTGGGTTTCTGGGGCAGTATCTCTATGGAAGTAGATTGCCCAGTCTTCCTTCTGAGAAGTGGCTGATGGGTTTGAACCACCAGCCATCTGGTTAGCAGTCAAATGCCTTAGGCACTATGCTGCCAGGCTCCCTGTCCCTAAAAATGCCCTGTGTGCCCCCTATTCATTCCTCCCTCCCTTCTGTCCCCTGACCTCCCTGCAACCACTGATCTTGTTACTGACCCTATAGTTACCCTTTCCAAAGTGGCATAAAGTTGGAATTATATGTCATTTTTCAGATTGGCTTCTTTCACTTAGCAATATACATTCAAATTTCTTCCATGTCTTTCTGTAGTTTGATACATTCCCCACCACCACCACCACTTGTTGAATGCCCTAAACATTTTGGTCTATTAAGCTACTTGTAAGGGAAACTATCCCATTCAAGCTGCTGCTTAAGAGGCAGCTGTAGGTAATGGATTGATGTGTACCCTCCACCCCAACTTACCACTGAGACTCAGTTGATTGAAGAACGGTGAAGCCAATACAAAGGCTGACCAGACCACCTCTGGGGGGGAAGGAGTGGCTAGTGGGAGGGGTGAGAGAGAAGAAGACAGGAGATAGGGAAGGAGGGAGAAAGTGTGAGAAAGCTGATCTGGGCCATTCAGATTCCTCGTGGGAGACTTGAACTAGGAACTATGATGGGCATGATGCAGTTAAGAGCAGGAGCTGAAATTGAAAGGGTCTAGAAAGAAAGGTGAAGATGGGTCAGGGTCGTGAAGAAGACCCAATCCTAAGGGGTCAAAAAGCTGAAAGGAGCAGCCAATTAAGATGCTGGTGGGTCTGAAAGTGGATATAAGGGGGGTCTTGAGCTCTGACTACTCTCTAGGTCCAGTCCTACAATATATCCACTTTTGTTTGTGACACTGTGGATGAGATTTGGTGACTTTTAACAGGAAGAGACTGGCTATATTGGAGATTAGAGTCAATTGTAGAAAATTAGGGAAAGGAAGGTCGAAAAAAGAAGAACACAAGATGAAAAGAAGGAAGTGGGGGGATCATGGGAGAAAAATGATGAAAAGGATATAAATAGGCTGGGTAGGGGATAAGAGAACTTGGTGGCATAAATGTTTGAGTGCTGGTCTACTAACTGAAAGGTTGGCAGTTCAAACCCACCCAGAGACTCCTCAGAAAAAAAGTCCTGGTGATCTGCTCCAACAGGTCACAGACTTGAAAACCCTATGGACTTCAGTTATGCTATGAAATATATGAGGTTGCTGTGAGTTGGAATTAACTTGATGGCAATGGAAAAATTGAAGGGTAAGGGGCAGTATCAAGCAGTGTTAGATGGGATAGAGAGGAGATTTAGGCTGAGGGCCAGTCACTCAGCTTTTCTCCAAACCAAACCAAACTCACTGCTGCCAAGTAGGATCCGACTCATAGCGACTCCTCCTTCGGTTTCCTATGCGGTATCACTATGGAAGTAGATTGCCCAACCTTCCTTCCAAGGAATGGCTGGTAGGTTTGAACTGCCAACCTTCTGGTTAGCTGTCAAGTGCCTTAGGCACTACGCCACCAGAGCCTTCCTCAAAACCACCACAGCAAAGATAAGGAGACTTTCCATTTTTTTGTTCTTTGCTTATAAATAAATAAATAAATAAACAAGACAAATCTGTCTATTTCCTCCCTGGAGAACTGAATGCGATCAGTTCTGGCCATAAAGCCCCCTGGAGAAATTCACGGTGTTCAGGAAACATTAAGAAACTGAAAGAGAGATGGTTTCTAAATCTCAGAGGAAGACGCTTCACAATGAAGTTTTGGACCTAATCATTTTATCCCTTCCCTCAGCCTGGTCACACTGCCAATTCCCCCAGCAGTAGCAATCGCTCACAAAGGAAGAATCTCAGAGCCCAGGCTTAGATTCAAGCCCACAATCAAATAGATGCCTGAAGCCCGAGTTCTCACTCATATAATTTCTGGTAAACACTGTCAATTTCAGACTTCCAAATGGGGAGTATATTTTTATTCATTTTAAGTTATCTTCTCTTTCATTTTCTTGGAAAATGGGACAATTGGACAACCTGAAGGGTTTGATTTTCTGTGCTTAGATTTTTCAACATACAGATTCACTTGTCAGAATATAAACTGTGTTTAGATGTTGAGACAAAGGGAAGACCATTTCTGCATGTCCCAAATGGGAAATTCAGAGACAGGGGGTGTAGAGACATCCTTGCTTTCATACTATATCACAGATTAAAGGCAGAATTGGAGCAGGTTTTAGCTGGGATGGTGCATTAAGAAATGAATGAATTATTCTCTGTTTACAAAACACATGAGCTTACTATTGGTGGGGCTAGCAATCTTCTTCCATTGCAGACCATTAATAAATAAAACTCTATTTGGATTTTACAGGCATATTTATCATCAGTGCTGCACTGATGGGCAGACTGGTATTGTAGAGAGTGTAGCTTTCTGGAGTCAGAAAGCTGGTGATTCTGATCTTAGCTCTTAATAAATATGTTGCCTCTGGTATGGTTCTTTACCCTACCTAAGCCTCCCCTTTAACAGCTGATAAAACAAAGTAACAGAATCTAATGTACACAATTCTTGTAAGGGTTAAAAAAAAAATCATCGATGTAAAGTGCCTGACACTGAGTAGATATTCAATAAATCTCCCTTCTTTTCCTTCATTCCAAAAAGCAAACTTGGTAATTTAAACAACTAAGAACCAGGAATAGCCCTGCCTTAGGCAATATAATATTTTACCACTGCAACTGGATTACAAGCAAAAGGGTAATTCATGAAGTTGCTGACCTGTGTTCCCTGGGGCTGCAACAGCATGTTGGTTTCATAACAAGGAGGAGAGGTGATCCCTTTCAACAGCCCTGCCCTGCCTCAGCCACTCGGGAGTTCACCTGGGGGCTCTGACTTTCTCCTGTGCGTATCTAGGAACCATAGGTCTCAGGCTGCCCACCCCCGGCATAGGATTTCTTACAAGTGTACCATACTAGTTGACCTTGAGTTGATTCTAATTCACATTGACCCATGAGTGTCAAAGTAGAACTATGCTCCATAGGATTTTCAGTGGCTGATTTTTTTTTTCATTTTTAAAAAATGTTTTTATTTATTGTGATTTGGGTGATAGTTTACAGTGAAAATTCACTTTCCATACAGCAGCTCACATACACTTTGTCTCATGACATTAACTACAATTTACCATAATGCAACAGCTCCCCTCTCACTTCCTCCCCATAGTTACCTCTTCTCTGTGTCCTTCCCTCCCATGCACGCCTGCCCCTGGAGCTTGTCTCCCAGTGCATACACAACCCTTCTAATCTCCCATGATTGTTCTTTCCAAAGAGTGTATCTACCTAATATAAATGATCAGCTGGTACGCCTGTCCTTTGTTTGGCTGGAAGCCATGGGAGTGGATTCAATTCCAGACCTGAAGGGCAGCTAGGGGCCATAGTCTCAGTGGTTCTATCAGGCTTTACCAGACCAGAAAAGCTGGTCCCTTTTTTTTTCCTAAATGATTTTGAGTCTTGTTCTACATTGTTCTCCCACTCTATCCGGGATCTCCTACATAGATCCCCCTCTGGAGTGGTTGACAGTGGTAGCTGGGCACCATCTAGTTCTTCTAGGTTTCAAAGTCATGTAGGCTGAGGATTGCATGGTGTACCAGTTGCTTGGACTAATTGTTTCCATGTGTCTTTAGTTTTCTTCTTTCTTCTTTGTTCTGGATGAGGAGAGACCCATCATTGCATCTAGATTGCTGCTTGCCAGTAGCTGATTTTTAAGAACTAGATCACCAGGTTTTTCTTCCAATATATCTCTGGGTGGATTTGAATCTCCAGCCTTTCAGTTAGTAGCCAAGTACGTTAACTGTATCATTCAGGGACTCCAGGCACAGAGAAAGTTCCCAGTCTTTCTCTGCACAATATAGCAAACTTCTTCATTTCTGGTAATTTCAGTTTTACCTTATTGTTGGTTAGAAATGTTTCTGCTTCTCTTGACCTCTTCTGATGTCTCTAGACATGACCCTGATCTGGTAAGAATTGCTAGATTCCTAGCACTGGACTTTTTGGACTCATCTGAGGAAACAGTGGGTATAAAAAAGCATGGGTCTTGGAACTAGGAGGAAACAATTTTAATTCTTGATTCCACTCTTTAGTAACTATGTGACTTCTCAGGTAAACTTTGGAAGGTTTTGAAACCTCAGCTTTCCATTTATAAAATAAGGATAGCAGGCCTACATCCCAAAATTGTTTAAATTTTAAATATAAGTATCAGGTATCTGTGACATGGTAGACAGTCTATCTGCCTCCCTTTCAATGGTAGACAGTTTTTCCACAACCCTTCTTATTGTTAGGTTTACAAACAATTTTACAAAATATTTTAATAGTTTACAAAACATATTAATAATAAATTATCACACCCGTCACCACAATTCTGTGTTGAAGATATAATTACTGCACTTTCACATAGATAATTTACACTTAGTTACCCAGTGCTGCTATAACAAAAATATCACAAGTGGATAGCTTTAATAAAGAGAAATTTGTTTTCTCACAGTTTGGGAGGCCGGAAGTCTAATTCAGAGCGTTGGCTCTTGGGGAAGGTTTCTCTCTCTGTTGGCTCCGGGGGAAGGTCTTTATCTTCTTTCAACATCTGTGGGGCCAGCAATCCTTGAGGATCTCCCTATGTCTTCCCCTGGGTTTAGGAGATTCTTATCACTGGCACCCAGTGTCCAAAGGATTTCTCTGCTCCTGGCTCTTCTTTCTAGGTGGTAGTAGGTCCCTCTCATCTCTGCTTGCTTGTTTAATTCCTTTTATATCTCAAAAGAGATCGACTCAAGATACAACCTAAACCTGTAGATTGCATAATGATTGTTAACATAACTGCCATAATTCTGCTTCATTAACATCATAGAGGTTAGGATTTACAACACACAGGATAATTACATAAGATCACAAAATGGAGGATAATTACATAAAACTGACGTTCATGGCCTAGCCAAACTGGCACACA
The DNA here is from genome assembly GCF_000298275.1 of Orycteropus afer afer. Classification (NCBI taxonomy): domain Eukaryota; kingdom Metazoa; phylum Chordata; class Mammalia; order Tubulidentata; family Orycteropodidae; genus Orycteropus; species Orycteropus afer. The sequence goes on from NW_006921770.1 coordinate 2,986,917, forward strand.
CTGTAGAGGGACCCAATGCAATCTATAATAGGCACACAATATGTTTTTTTGTCAATCACGCAACACCTACCCCCACATGCTATTTTTGTAAGCACACTATGCTGCACATCATATGTGTGTGCACATTACTTACATGGGTACATTATCTGCAGAAAACCATGGTACTCTTTTCCTCTCTTTATATTTTAGATGATTGGTACAGTAAAGTAATAGAACATTCTCAGGTGGCATGTTGGTAAGAGGTAGAACTAGAATGAACCTAGGTCTTTCAATTCTAGAAGTGAGATTCTTTCACTTCCAATTCCAGAAGTGAGACTGGCAAATGCATCCATAAAGCAGAATCATAGATAGCCATTTCAGGATCTTAGCACTAGAATGGCCCTCAGAGAGTGAAATCTTGCTGTTTTAAAGGTGGAAAAATGAGGACCACAGGGTAAAATAACTTGTCCCAGGTCACATCACTTTGTCTGAGGCAGAGCTAGAATGGGATGGCCTCTGACACTCTTCTGACTCCCCTGTCAGGTTCTTTGCTCCTAAATTGAAATTGCAAACTGGAGATGTGTGGGCTAATTTTGGGCCCACAGTCCTACTTTGTTCTTACCAACAGTTTGCTACAAACTTCTCTCACCACTGCAGACAGTTAAACTTCTTGGCTGCTAACTGAAAGGCTAGAGATTTGGGTTCACTCAGAGTTACCTCAAGGAAAGGATTGGTGATCTACTTTCTAAAAACCAGCCATTGGAAATCTTGTGGAGCACAGTTCTACTCTGACACTCATGAGGCCACCAACTGACAACTTATACTTTTCAGGATGCTATTTCTAACTTAAGGAGCTCTGCTGGTGCAGAGGTTAAGGCATTTGGCTGCTAACCAAAATGTCAGAAATCCATACCCACCAGCAGTTCTGTAGAAAAACAATGAGACAGTCTACTTCTGTAAAGATTTATAACCTTGGAAGCCCTATGGAACAGTTCTGCTCAGTCCTATAGGGTCACTATGCATCAGAATCAACTAGATGGCAGTGGGTTTTTATTTTTATGTCTGATTTGAATAACATGTACTAAAAGCAGCTGAATACAACCCAAAAATGGATTTTTCTAATTAGACTTTTCATTAATTGAATTTTACTGATTAAGAAATTGAAATTATCCTAGAGACTTGCTAGAAAACTATTGGAAATAATGGAAAGATTGATCATAGTGGCAGGATAAAAGGTCAACATATAAAAACCAGGTGGATTCCTCTATACCAACAAAAAGATCTCTGAAAAGGAAATAAGGAAAACAATACCATTTACAATAGCTAATGAAGAGATAAAATACTGGGAATAAATCTTAACAGGGACACAAAGGACTTATACAAAGAAAACGAAAAAACACTACTACAAGAAACTATAAGATATCTACATAAATGGAAAAACATACCATGATCATGGATACGAAAATTGAACATTGTGAAAATAATCAATATTACCAAAGCAATTGCTAGAATCAGTGCAGTCCTGATCTAGATTCTATCAACATTCTTTAAGGATATGGAAAATACAATGACTAATTTTATATGGAAAGGAAAGAGAATTCCAATAAGCAAAGCACTACCAAAAAAATAAGAAAATAGGAGGTCTCACACTCCCCAATCTCAAAACCTACATATAGCCACAGTAGCCAACACAGCCTGGTATTGGTTCAACAACCGACACATAGATCGATGGAACAGAATTGAAAAGCTCGAAATAGACCCATCCACCTATGGATAGGTGATCTTTGACAAAGCGCCAAAATCCATTAAATGGGGAAGGGGCAGTCTTTTTAACAAATGGTGCCGGCAAAACTGGATATTCATTTGCAGGAAAATGAAACAAGATCCATACCTCACACAGTACATAAAAACATAAAGAACTATACCATCACAGAAGGATAAATATTGTATGAGTCCACTTTTATAAGAAGTCAAGGAAAGGTTTACATATGGAAGGAAATTTTGTTTTTTTGGTTACCAGGAATAGGAGGGGGGTGGATGAAAAATTGCTAGAGAGGTAAGAGACAAGTACTGATTTGGGTGAAGGGAATGGCAATATAACAAAAACGAGTGGCAAGCACAATAAAAATAAGGAAAAGGAAGACATGTAGAGGTGCACAGGAGGTACAAACAACAAAGGTAAACACTTTTACATACACAATCCTGTGTCATAAGTAATAATAAACATTAATCCATGGGTGGATACATAGGTAAACCAAAAACTAAGCTCACTGCCATCAGGTCGGATCTGACTTATAGCAACCCCTCTTTGGGTTTCCGAGGTGGTATCACTACAGAGGTAGATTGCCCAACCTTCTTTCCAAGGAGGGGCTGATTAGCAGTCAAATGCCTCAGGCAATACACCACCAGAGCTCCCTGGATACATTGGTTGACAGGCTAAATGATCAAGTATGGTAGGCAGGAGGGAGTACATGCAAGTATATGCAAGTTTTGCAGACACTATATCTACATATTATTTGTAAGTGCCTAAAGCACTTGACTGCTAATCAGAAGGCTGGCAGTTCAAACTCACCAGCCACTCCTTGAAAGAAGGTTGGGCAATCTACTTCCGTAGTGATACTGCCTAGGGAACCAACCCAAAGAGGGGTCTCTATGAGTCGGGTCGGACTCGACAGCACATAACAACATAAGAAGTCCATATATATAACAGAACTAACATTGGGGAAATTTACAACAACTTCTTAGCCACAATAAAACACCTTGAGGGAGGAAGCCACCAGGCCTGTGGGCTTGGGACCATGGATGCAAGGGGCATCAAGCTCAATTGGAATAACATATGACACAAAGACATTGTTCTACATCCTACTTTGTAAGATGCAACAATTTTGGCAAGAGCAAGGAAAAATGAAGACAATCAATGACACATGGAAATCATTAGTCCAGGGAACTCATGGACCATGTGAACCTCAGCCTATTTTACCCTGAGACCAGAAGAACTAGATGGTGCTCAGTTATCACTGCCAACCACTCAGAAAAGGATCAAAATAGGAGATCCTGCATAGAGTGAGAAAACAATGTGGAACAAAACTCAAAATCATAAAAAAGAAGGCTTAGTGGTCTGACAGAGACTGGGGAAAACCCTGAAACTATGACACATACCTTTTGGGCCTTGAATTGAACTCAGTCCTATGGGTTCCAGCTAAACAATAGCCAGGTGAACAGTTAAACCAGGTAGGTAAATTCCTTAGAACAATCACCCATGGGAGATCAGAAGGGCAGCATTTGCACAAAGAGATAGCTCAGAGGGCAGGCATGCATAGGAAGGAAGACACAGGGAAAAGATAACCACAGGGAAGAAGTGGGAAGAGAGCTGATACATTATGGGAATTGCAATCAATGTCATGAAACAAAATGTAAATGAACTGTTGAATGGAAAGCAAATTTGCTCTTTAAACTTTCACCCAAAGCACAATTTGAAAAAGAAATAGATTTAGAGCCATTCAGCAACCAACCCAAGATCTACAGCGAGTGACAACAGACCTGGGACTAGGCCTGGTTGCACAGGACTTCGGGGCTCATGTGCTCTCTCTAACCCTTGCTGTTTCCCAAAGTGGTCAAAACTTGAGCTGGAAGACAGCAAATTCATGCTGTTCTTCACTTTTTGTTCAAGTTAATCCCTCAGTGTAGAGTGACTCTAAGCAAGTTTGACAAAGATCAGTTCTCTGAATTACCAGTTTGTAAAACAAGTGAACAAACATCAAAACAAAACCAACTTCTCAAAATTACATGCAGCTTTAGAGTGAATCTTGTATCTACTAGAGCAAGTCAGCTCTCTTTCTTTCCTTTCTCCTCTTGTTTCACAAATTTTTGGCTTTTCATAGCCTTTTACTCTTACACAGGAATTTCAGGTTCAGCTTGTCAATTTCTTTAAAAACCCTGTTGGGATTCTGACTTGACTAGCTCTGAATCTATAGATTAATTTGGGGGAGAAATGGCATCTTTATGGCACTGAATTTTCCTAGTCATGAACAGGGTATTATACTCTCCATTTATTCAGCTTTTCAGTTATATTTTTCCATAAAGGTTTATTTATTTATTTCTGTAGATTACTCACACAGGAAATTCACTCAATAAGACTTTATTGAGCACATGGTACATGTGAGGCTAAAATCACCCATCCCATATGAAACAAATTTTCTGTTTTTCCAAACTTTAATCACTTTTGTGATTTTTCTGATTTTGTCAATTTCACAAACGACTTCGTTTTGTATTTCTAATAATTAAGCTTTGAACTTTCATTATTTCTTACCACTGTCCATATATTGGGGTGGTAGGAGGAGCTCCTCGGACCTATGGATCAACTGTCTCCTCCCCCTCTGCTGGTTTGGATTTCATGTTTCAACACCTCTGGGGGTGGTGGGAATGTTGATAAAGCCAGTTAAGCACAGCCCCCCTGCAAAAAAATAAAACAAAACTCTCACTGCCATCAAGTCAATTATGACTCACAGAGACCCTTATTGGATTTCCATGATGGTAAATCTTTATGGAAGTAGATTGCCCTATCTTCCTTCTGTGGAGAAGCTGGTAGGTTTGAACTACAACCTTCTTTCTGGTTAGCAGTCAAACGCCTTAGGCACTATGCCACCAGAACTCTTTTGTTAATCCCCAAAGACTCTCCAAATCCCACTGTGTATCCCCTGCTGCACATACCGACCTCTGATCCTTAATATTGGCAGTGCCAGATTCTGTTAATTAGCCATTTTTCTTTGCTAAATGCAAGCATCTGATTAGTGATTAGATCACACAGGTTTTACTTAAACCAGTTAGGAGTAAATATTTCAGCTTTGTTCAATAAGGTAGTATCTAGGAAGTTTCATCATGTGGGAAAGAACAAAGAAACATCAGAAGGCATGCACTGGGCCATTGCTGTACTTTGCAACTGGCACCTAATCTGAAAAACAGCAGTGGCGTTTCAGAAATGAATGTTTCTTGAAGGGAGTGAACAATGCCTGAAAACTGGGCCATCTCACAATTTCTTTATCTAGTCAGCAAATATTGAGGGCTGACTATATAACAGCACAAAGATATTCATGGTCTTTGCCTTCACTGTGCATGTAGTTTGGTGAAGGATATAGAAAAATCAATATGCAATTAATAAAATGGTGATGAATATTATGATAAAGAAAAGGCACACTTAAGATAGAGGTGTGTGAAGGAAGGTGGGGAGGAGAAGTGAGTGGTAATTCACTGATGGATCCTTAAAGAGATTGCTAACTTGATCAAGGGAAGGAAGGTGAGTGTGCCTGGAGAACAGATAAGAAAGTGGGGTTGGGGCTGGCCCAAGATGACCTGGGAGAAGTAGTCAAGGGAAGATCATTCAAAGAACAGAAGCCAAGTTCAGGAACTGAGACTTTAAGCTGAGGGCAAGGAAGCTATTGGGAGTTTTTAATCAGGGAAATGACATGATCATGTTTTCTTTTTGGAGAGACCATGAAGGAGAATAGATTGGGATCAGTGTGGGGAGGTGGGAAAGATGAAACAGTTTGCCTCCATAAAGATTTACAGTCTTGGAAACCCAAAGAGTCTGTCCTATAGGGTTGCTATGAGTTGGAATCAACTCGACAGCAGTGAGTTTGGTTTGTTGTCAGTGGGCCAGGCAAATGACAATGATAATGACTTCTATTAGAATAACAGCTGTAGACATAGATGAAAAGAGTTGAAACTTAGGACAATGTGTTGCTCCCGCCTCATACACCTGCTGAGTGGTGGAGCAGGATTTTGAAACATGTTCTATAGTATCCAAAGCTTGTCATCTTTTTACTACCCTCACTTTCTCTATATGTGAAAGGGACAATGTAATTCTTGGAGGAATAAGGAAGGATGCTGACCAGCATGGAAAATGGACTTGTTGTCACGTGCCCTTGAGTCAGATCCTACTCCACTTGGATCCTATTCACAGCGACCCCTCCTTGGGTTTCCAAGGCAGTATCACTACAGAAGTAGATTGCCCAATCCTCCTTCCGAGGAGTGGTTGGTGGGTATGTACCACTAGCCTTCCAGTTAGCAGTCAAGTGCCTTAGGCACTATGCTACCAGAGCTCCCTCCTGGAAAATGGACTAGAAGGAGGATATATTAGAAACAGAAAGACCTACTAAAAGCCTGATACAATAGCATAGAAAAGAGAAGCTAGGAGAAGGAAGAAAAGGTAATTAATATTTACTGACCAACTATGGGGAAGTAGTTTAGAGTAGTGCTTCTCAAACTTAAGCATGGATATGAATTCCATGTGAATCTTGTTAAAAATGCACATTCTGATTCAGTAGATTTGGGGTGGGGCCTGAGGTTCTGCATTTCTAACAAACTCCCCAAAACAAAGCAAACCAAACCCACTGCCAATGAGTCAATTCTAACTCAGAGTGACCCCTACGGGGTTTCCAAGGCAGTAAATCTTTACAGAGGTAGATTGTCTCATCTTCCTTCCATGGAGCAGCTGGTGGGTTTGAACCACCAACCCTTAGCCACTGTACCACCTTTAACAAACTCTCAGGTGAGGTCAATGCTGCTGCTTCAGGAACCAGTCTTTGAATAGCAACAGTAAAGTAGTAGTAAACAACCAGTATCTAATTCAGATGGACCAGGAATAGCATCCTGGCATCTGTAGTTATTAACTGTGTAAACTTGAGCCAGTACTTTGCCCTTCCAAGCCTCAGTTTCTTTATCTGTAAAATGGGAATGATAAATCTTACTTTATAGAGTTATAGTCAATGGAATAATCAAGGTAAAGTGTCTGGTATACATTATAAGCATTCTAATTATTATAGTTAGGGGTTACTAGGCACTAGAAACCTATAGGACATCTCATTTAATCACCACAATTTTCCTGTGATGCATGCATCATTCCCACTTGGTACCAGAAGAGAATGAGACTCAATCGAAATAAGACTCTTGGGTAATATCACACAGTTATTAAGAATTGAAACTCAGTTTAGCTCCAATACCCATGATGTTTATTCCTATGCCAGACAGGGTACTGGCAACTAGAGTGGAGTTAAAAAATATCTCCTATGGGGCAACCTCAAGAAAAAGATGGTGATGATTTTTATTTAACTATGTAGAAACATATGCTGATTGCAGATTCTGGTTTCAAAGTGCCCAGAATCACAGAGGAGATGTTCAGAAGGCTAAGGGAGTGAAGGAGGGAGGGGGCAAAGGACAGATAATATATGAAGTCCAGTGAATTCATCACGTTCACTGGCTTTTGTCATCCTTTTTCATGTTTCAAGGCTGCATTGGCATTTTTTAATAGGCCACAGAAATTTACAATCAAAATTTCAATGCTGAAAATACCTCTGTGCCATTCTGGATTTTTTTTTCCCTCACTTTTATTTATTTATTTTTGTGAAAAACAAAACACCTGTTTTCCAGCCAACAAAGAGAAATGTGTAGGCTGTGATGAATAATTGAAACTACTTTTTGTGTATTTGCAACAAACATTTACAAAACACATTATCCTTATCCTTTTGACATATCTGTGAGGATTGTTCTTCCAGCCTCACAGGGTTCCTGCAATTACCTCTGTAGAAGAAGACCATCTCAGCCCTTCAGAGACATTATCAATTTTAAACAGTTGACTCCTAATTTTTGCTGTTGCTATTATGTTTAGCTAACTCTTGTAGGGGAGGGAGGACAATGGTAACTTAAGCTATATAAAGAAACATTACAGATACCCTGCTGTCTAGCCATAAAAATTATCATACCGGAAAAGCAGGCAGAATTTCATCCTAATGCTTCCTTTTGCCCAATTCCATGGGTCATTGAATGATCCAGCAGTGGTCATATGTAAGGGCTCTGGAGCCACACTGCCTGGGTTGTGATCCTGGTTCTGCCATTCTGTCATTTTCAAGTTGTGTGGCTTTGGCAAATTGGCTTAAACATTCTTCGCTTCAGTTTTCTCATCTGTAAAACTAGGTACTATAATAGTACCTAGTTCATAGAATTCTTCTGAAAATTAAGGCAGTTAAAATGTCTAAAGAGCTTAATTATATAATAGATACTCGATAAATGTTAATTATGATTGTGGTTATGATTCTTTTGGCATAAAGAATGAGAGTCTTGAATTCAGAAGATATCGTCACTTATTACTAGCTACAGGACTCTTTGCAAGTGAATAAATCTCTGTGGTTTCATCTGTAAAATGGATCTATTCAGTGTCCATATCATGTAGCCACATCATAAATCTGTATTTTGCTTTCTAATTGTAATGGGATTTCACTGAAGTAGTTTTATCAGGAGAGGTAAATGATAAGATTAGCATTTGCAAGATTATTCTAACTACTCTTGGGAGAATAGACTGGGCAAAGGTGGAGCTAAGAAACCAGCTAGGCTGAAGTAGATATCCATGTGAGACATGAGAGGGCCATGGACCATAGTGATGATAGGGGAGATGAAGCAAAATGGACTCAACATATAAGTAACAGGAAGACACTATGGGACCCAATTATAGAGGGGAGAATGTTAAGGATGACCCCCAGGTCTCTGAACAGCGAGAGAAAGAAGAGCAATACATTTAGGTGAGGTAGAGGCAAGTACCTATGTATATTCTGGAGCAACACTATTGTTGTTGTTGTTGTTATTTGCCGTCGAGTTGGCCCCGACTCATAGCAACCCCTCCTTGGGTTTCCGAGGCAGTATCACTACGGAAGTAGGATTGCCCAACCTTCCTTCTGAGGAGTGGCTGGAGGGTTTGAACCACCAGCCTTCTGGTTAGCAGTCAAGTGCCTTAGGCACTAGTTCTTGTTGTTAGCTGCCATCAAATCAATTCTGACTCATGGTGACCCAGGTGTACCGAGCAGAACTGTTCTATAAGGTTTTTAAGGCTGTGACCTTTCAGAAACAGATCATCAAGACTGTCTTCCAAGGTGCCTTTGGCTGGGTCCAAATCACCAACCTGTTGGCTAGTAGCCAAGTACTTAATCATCTGTGCAACCCAGGGCCTCTTGGAGGAACAGGAGAGAGATCTAAAAAGGGAAGGAAGAGAAATGACTGCAGAGGAAAGAAAAAGAGGAAAAGAAGGAAGAAAAAAATTCAAATTTGTGGACAATTAGACCTCTTCATAGGATGTTGAAGAACTGCACTGTAGGCTGGGAAAACTACTCAATCAAAACTTGGCTTTTTTTTTTTTTTGCCTTCCCTTCACCCAAGTTAGTATGATACTGTCAACCATACTGTCATATTTGAGGAACGCTGTGCTTGTCACTTATGTACAACAATAATAAGCTTTGGATTGCTCTTAGCCACATCACTCAGGTGCATCGCATGCCATTCAAATACATGGTCCTTCATCATAAAAGTGACTTATTTTGTGTCCCTAGGTATATTCATCCCAGTCTTATGCTCATAACATTCTTTGTAACATTTCTTGAATTCAGAAAGTTATTGAGTAAAAGACAAAGCATTTATTCACCATCAGCATTTTTGAGAGCCTGTGCTGGACTTTGAGAATAGAGAAAATGAATGAGACATGGCTCATGCCTATAAGGACATGAGTCTCCTATCCCACCTACCTTTCCCCTCCCCCTTCCTCCACTCCCTTCCTTCCTCTCCCCTCCCCTCCCCTCCTCTCCTTTCCTCTTCCCTCCTGTTCCCTCCCCTCCTCTACTTTTCTCCCTTCTCCTCCCTCACACTCATACTCACTTTACTCCTTGTACAAAAAATGTCAGCAGCCTGGAGTGTTATAATGAATCTCCTTGCAGACTGGATCCAGGCGGGCTCCTCATGGTCCTCATCCTTCTTAGAACAGGCTAGTCATGCATGCTCTCCTCATGGCAAAGTGCAAGAAAGCAACCTTAGCTCTGCAAACAAATTCCAAGCCTCTGCCTGCACTACATCTGCTAACATGTCACTGGCCAAGGCAAATCACGTGGTATATCCAAAGTCAAGGTGCAGGCAAGTGCATTCTACTTCTAGCAGAACGGAGGCAGAGACAAGATGATGTCCTGCTAACATATTCTGCCAATTCTTTCTACAATGAGATCCAAAAATATGAGTGAAACAGATACAAATAATGATCCTGGAATTCTGAGCATCAAGTGAGAAGATGAAGAATTAGATTGAGCACTGGAAATCTAGATTGAGACTGGAAAGGGAAATGGAGTAACATTAGTGACTGGAGAGAGAGAAGAGGCTGGTCCATCTGAAGCAGAGACATCTTGAATAGAGACACAGACACTGATGAGGAAGAGGAAAAAAAAACTTCATGGAATCCACATGGTGATAATGACACAGTAGGCAGATTGGGAGGAATTCAAGGTGAGTATATTTTATATACTATATATATTATATTTTATATAATAAATTTTAGATATTATAATTTATATTAATTATAATAATTGCAT
>NW_006921770.1:2997584-3009042 GCF_000298275.1 Orycteropus afer afer
ATATATAATATATATATATATCTACATATTTGATACACACACACACACACACACACATCTCCTTCCAAGAGCTAAAGAAAACCATAAATAGAAGCAAGAAAAAGACAGACAATACCAACAATACCCTTCAAGAATTCAGGAAAATCATACAAGAAAAAATACCAAAATAAGTACACAGTTAGAAATCATACAAAACAGCAATCAGATATCTAGAAGATGAACAGTAACATTATGGAGATAGATACCATGTTGAAAGGACAAAAGAGTAGAATCAAGTGGGCTGCAAAATGTATATCCAAGCTAGAAGAAAAATCCATTGTATGAGGAAAAAACAGAAAAGAGAATGAAGAAAAGTTAAGAGTTATATGGAATGATATCAAAAGAAATAACATATGCCTGACTTGAATTCTAGAACAAGAGGACGCAAAATAAAACAAAACAAAAAACCACAGAGAAGATTGTTGAAGACTTGCTAACAGAAAATGTCCCAATATCATGAAAGACAAAAAGATACCCATCCAAGAAGCTCAACAAACCCCATACAAGATGGAGCCCAAGAAAAAGTCACCAAGACATATTGTGATCAAACTTTCCAAAATCAAAGACAACAAAGGAATCTTGAGAGCAGCTTGAGAAAAACAAAATGTTAACTAAAAAGAGCAACTAATAACACTAAGCTCTGATTTCTCAGCAGAAACCATGCAGGCAAGAAGGCAATGGGATGACATATACAAAGTCTTGAAGGAAAAAAAATCACCAACCAAGAATTACATATTCAGCAAAACTGTCTCTCAAATATGATGGCAAAATTAGGACATTCCTAGACAAACAGAAATTAAAGGAATTTGTAAAAACCAGACCAACCCTACAATAAATGCTAAAGGGAATCCTTCTAACAGAAAACTGACAGAAGACAGCAACCCAGGATTAAGACAGATGACAAGACCCAAAAACTAACCCAGGAAAAGAATTCTCAAATCTAAAGTTAGCTTACAGAATGGAAAATAGAGAACCAGAAGATTCAATCTGTAAACGATACCAACTACAAAACAAATAGAGGGAATAAGTGGTATCATTATAAAACTTCCATATGGAGAGGAAGTCAGGATGATGTCAACATACAGAACAGACTGTTCCAAACTTAGGGAATTAAGAATTTACTACAGGGTAACCACAAAGAAAATTAATAAACCTTCTAACAAAAATAAGACCAAAAAAAAAAAAAAACACAAGCACTTATTAAACACAAAAGCAATAATGAAGAAAAGAGAAAGAAAGCCTGATAACAAAATAAACTCAGCACAGAAAAATATTTGGAACACTTAAGAAACTATCAGCACCACAACAAAAAATACAAAAGAATGATAGCAGTAAATAGGTATGAGACAAGTATTAATTTAGGTGAAGGAAAAGGCAATATACCAAAAGCAAGTGACCAAAACAATAGCACTAAGGAAAGGGAAGACACAGAGGGGCACAAGAGGTACAGACAAAAAGACAAACACTTTTACATACACAGTACTGCATTATCAATAATAACAAATATTAGTCTACAGGTAGATACGTAGGTAGACAGTTAAATGATCAGGTATATCTTGGCAAAAGGGCATATTTCCATGCTCTGGTGGTGTAGTGCCTAAGGCATTTGACTGCTAACCATAAGGCTGGCAGTTCAAACCAACCAGCCACTCCTTGGAGGGAAGACTGGGCAATCTACTTCTGTAGAGATACCACCTCGGAAACCCAAGGAGGGGTCTCTATGAGTCGAATGGATTTCATGACAGTGAGTTTGGTTTATACATATAAGTTTGGCAGATGATATTTCTACATATGTATTTGTATGTGCTATAAGAATGTCCATAAAAGTAGAACAAACAGGGGGCAAAGTTATGATAACTGCTTAGCCACAGCCAACTATCCTGAGGAACGAGTTGTTGGACCTGTGGGCTTGGGTTCATGGTCACAGGGGACGTCAAGCTCAATTAGCATAACATATTGTGCAAAAACATTGTTCCACAATCTGCTATGGTGAATAATGACTAGGGTCTTGAAAGCTTGCAAGCGGCCATCTAGATGCAACAATTGGTGTCTCCTCAGCTGCAGCAAGGAAGAACAAAGAAAACCAAAGATGCATGGTACTAATTAGTCCAAAGGACTAGTAGACCATGCAAACCTCAGCCTATGGGACCATGAGACCTGAAGACTAGATGGTGCTCCGCTACTACTGTCAACCACTTGGAAAGGAATCCATGCAGGAGATCCTAGATAGAGTGGGAGAAAATGTGGAACAAAACTCAAAATCATAAAAAAGACCAGGTTTACTGTTCTGATAGTGAAATCCCTGAGACTATGGCACCTAGTTATACCTCACGCCTGGAACTGAAATAATTTCTATGGCTTGCAACCAAACAATAGACAGGGCATATAGGGTGAACATTTACACCAAGTAGATACACTCCTTAGAAGGATCAGTCATAGGAGATCAGAAGGGCAGTGTTTGCAAAGAGAGCGAGCTCAGGGGGCAGGAATGCACAGGAAAGGACATCGGTAAGAGGTAACTACAAGGAGGAAGTGGAGAAAGAGCTGTTACATTGTGGGGATGCAGTCAATGTCATGAAACAGAATGTGTATGAACTACTGTATGGAAAATGAATTGGCTCTGTAAACTTTCACCCAAATCAAAATAAATTTAAAAAAAAAAAAATGACAGCAGTAAATTCATATCCATCATTAATTACACTAAATGTGAATGGATTAAATTACCAGTCAAGAGAAAGAGAGTGCCAGATTCGATAAGAAACCAAGACCTATCAATATGCTGCCTTCAAGAAAGTCACCTTAGACACAAAGATAAAAATAAATTAAAAATCAAGGGATGGAAAGAAATATATCAAGCTAATGGCAACCAAAAAAGAGATGAGTGGAAATATTAATTTGTGAAAAAATGGACTTCAAGGCAAAATCCAGTGGAAGGGACAAGGAAGGGTATCATATAATGATAAAAGTGTCTGTAGACCATGAGGACATAACCATAATAAATATCTGTGCACCCAATGAGAAAGCTCAAAATACGTAAACCACCTACAGCAGGAGAAATTGAAAGATTACATATCAAATGGCATGAGTATAAGGAGGCATAGAGTACCACAGTTATCTTGAACAAGTCTTATCCATTCTCTAGATTTTCTTGCCTTTAAAATCAGGAGTAGATCTGTGTGTTCTGAAATTATGTGATAGATCCCTCCAGTAGCACATGAAATGATTTTAGGTGGCATATGAAATTTAGTTATACCTTAGATGTGACAATAATTAATATTAAGCACATAAAGTTATGATGAATCCCTTTTGAATTTGTTCTCAATAATTCCACCCAAGGGAGCTCTGTTGATGCAGTGGTTAAAACATTCAGATACTAACCAAAAGGCTGAACCCACTAACCACTCTGTGGAAGAAATATGAGGCAGTCTGCTTCTGTAAACATTTACAGCTTGGAAACCCTATGTTGTTGTTGTTGTTATGTGCCGTCAAGTCAGACCTAACTCATAGTGACCCCCCCTTGGGTTTCCGAGTCAGTATCACTACGGAAGTAGATTACCCCATCTTCCGTTTGAGGAGTGGCTGGTGGGTTTGAACTGCCAGCCTTCTTATTAGCAGTCAATTGCCTTAGCCACTACGCTACCAGAGCTCCCAGGAAACCCTATAGGGAAGTTCTATTTTGTCCTATAGGGTTGCTATGAGTCAAAATCAACTCAATGGCCCTGGATTTAGGTTTTTTGTTTTGTTTTGTTTTATTTCCAACCACATCAAGGAGAAACTCTAAGTTGTGTGAAGTTAATGCCTTTAATAAGGCTCTCAATCAAAACACAAAATAATGCAAAACCCATTGCTGTCAAGTTAAATTCAGGGCTTTCTTGGCCGTAATCTTTATAGAAGGAGACCACCAGCCCTTTCTGCTGCAGTCTCAATGGGTGGGTTCAAATTGCCAGCACTTCTGTTGGTTGTTGAGTTGGCTCCAATCATAGCGACCCTATGTACAACAGAATGAAACACTCCCTGATTGTGCACCATCCTAACAATCCTTGCCATGCTTGAGCCCATGATTGCAGCCACTGTGTCAATCCATTTTGTTGAGGGTCTTCCCCTTTTTTGCTGACCCTCCACTTTACCAAACATCATATCCTTTTCCAGGTAACTGTCCTTCCTGACAACATGACCAAAGTAGGCAAGATAAAGTCTAGCCATTCTTGCTTCCAAGGAGCAAGCTGGCTGCACTTCTTCTGGGACAAACTTGTTTATCCTTGTGGCAGTCCAGGGTATTTTCAGTATTCTTCACCAACACCACAATTCAATGACATCATTCTTTGGTCTTCCTTATTCATTGCCCAGCTTTCACAGGCACATGAGGTGATTGAAAATGCCATGGCTTGGGCTGGGTACACCTTTAGTCATCAAAGTGACATCTTTGCTTCTTAACAATTTAAAGAGATCTTTTGCACAAGATTTGCCCAGTGCAATGTTGTTGTTGTTGTTATGTGCCGTCGAGTCGGCCCCGACTCATAGCGACCCCTCCTTGGGTTTCCGAGGCAGTATTACTACGGAAGTAGGATTGCCCAACCTTCCTTCTGAGGAGTGGCTGGTGGGTTTGAACCACCAGCTGTCTGGTTAGCAGGCAAGTGTCTTAGCCACTATGCTACCAGAGCTTCCAACCAGTGCAATATGATATCTGATTTCTTAACTGCTGCTTCCATGGGTGTTGATTGTGGACTCGAGTAAAATGAAATCCCTGAGAATGTCAGTCTTTTCTTCATTTATCATGATGTTGCTTATTGGTCCAGTTGTGAGGAGTTTTGTCTTCTTCGATGAGGTGTAATCCATGCTGAAGACTGTTGTCTTTAATCTTCATCAGTAAGTGCTTCAAGTCATCTTTACTTTCAGCAAGCAAGTTTGTGTCATCTGCATATTGCAGATTGTTAATGAGTCTTCCTTCAATTCTGATGCTGCATTCTTCATATAGTCCAGCTTCTCGAATTATTTGCAGAGCATACAGATTGAATAAGTATGGTGAAAGGATGCAACCCTGATGCACACCCTTCCTGGTTTTAAACCATGCAGTATCTCCTTGTTCTGTCAGTTTGTTGCACTGTAGTGACTTGCATGTTGCTATGAAGCTGGAGGCTATGCCACTGGTATTTCAAATACCAGGAGGTCACCCATGGTGGACAGGTTTCAGTGGAGCTTCCAGACTAAGACAGACTGGGAAGAGAGATGAGGATATCCATTTCTGAAAAAGTTGGTCAGTGAAAACCTTGTGAATAGCAGTGAAACACTGTTTGATTTATTATTGGAAAACTGTTGGTAGTAGAGTACAAACCATTTCTGCTACCCCTGGACTTAACCCGTGATATTTTCCCATTTTAATAAGGAGCTAGCAGTCTCCAGGGTTGGGGCTTTTTGGTAGCCACAGTGTCTAGCTAGAATTCTGAATAAGTGTTTTGTTTTCATTGAATTTATTTTCAACTATATTACATTTATAGCAAGTGATTTTGGCTTTTGGCTTAGCTACATATATAAAATTTCTTTTAAAATACGTGTTTTAAAAAAGGAAGAGCCTATTTCAAGAAATTATATAGTAAATTATTGGTTGCATGTAGATATGAAAAAAAAAACACGGCTATGGTGTTTGAATAACTGAAGTTTTGAAAATTCTGGATTCAGTGATACTTACAGTTCTGAGATCCTATGATCACTGTCCCAGCTGCCACCTGCACTTCTGCCCCAATGCTTTCCCTGAGGTAGATGAGCAGCAAGGTGCATAGTTCTTCTCTTCTGAAAGTCTCTGGACCTTTGATTTCCCCCTTCTATACTTGAGCAGCACAGCTGCTAATACAACTGCCCAGCCAGATGTATTTGATTGGCATGTTTATTCTGACACAATGGACCAGAATCAGTCAACCCAGGGCTATCCCTGCCCTTGGTTTTTGACACGTGGGCCCAGATTCCAAATGCCATGTCACATCTCCTATGGCATTAAAGCACTCTTGAGAACAAGAAACACTAACAGATGGCTGAAATGCCTTCAAAAAGACTCCCCCTGACTGGCTGTGAGTTGCAAAGCCCCCTCCGTAGTGATGGGTAGCAGCATATGCTCAGCAAAAAATGCCTCAGGGAAGAGTGGCTCCTGCACTGTTCCAGCAGAACATTGGGTCAAAGCTGGGTATCAGCTGCCCTACACAGAGCACCATTTTCCTGTACAAAATATCCATTAAGTCTCTGATCTCCATATGGTTCCTAACCTCTATATTGGTTCATTTTAATGTTCCGAAGTAATAATGACAGAAAGACAAATGAAAAGGATTTGGAGACTCTTCTAGATTAAGGGACTGAAAGATATAAGGATTACATGCAAGGAATCATCCTTGATAAGAATTATTTCTATGGAAAGTATTCTGATTTTCATGAGATATGTTCTCAATGTTGTTGTTGTTGTTATTAGGTGCCATTGAGTCGATTCTAATTCATGGTGACTATATACTCAGGTGTAAACTCTTACAGCATCTTCTAATTGTTTTGAAATTGCATTCATACTGCAATATCCACATTTTTAAACTCATAGCCACTCCTCCTTGGGTTTGCGTGGCAGTATCACTACAGAAGTAGATTGCACAACCTTCCTTCCGAGGAGTGGCTGGTGAGTTTGAACTGCCAGCCTTCTGGTTAGCAGTCACATGCCTTCGGCACTGTGCCACCAGAGCTCCCTTTAAACATAAGTAAATGTAATACTTACATGCACATATAAATCTCTGTATGTGTGTATGTGAGTGTGTGGATGTGTGTGTGAAAGAGAGACAGAGCTGGAGAGAGAGAAATATAAAGATGGAAGACAAATAGAAAAAAAATTTAATTACTTTTTAATCTTTGAATCCAGGTACTGATATGTGGTGTTGTTCATATTAATTCATACTGCCTATGTGATAGGACAAACTTTAATTTATATCACTAATAAATAGCTTAAAACAATAAGACAAAGTGTATCTTGGGGGAAAATGAATATACAAAGACCATTTTCTCATAATAAGACTATTTCCTTTAGTCCAAGAATTTCTCATTTAGGAGTCATGGACCCTGAAAAAGCTCATGGATGGCCTTGAAGAGGCATGTGAACCTTCCAAGATGACCTTCAAAAATATGTGTGCGTACTTTATGTGTGAGTTTCTCTGGAGAAAGGATCTAAAACTTTAGTTCAAATTCTTAAATCTGTCCATATCTCACTAAAGACCTCTGCTGTAACATTGCTCCTTAGATTTCTAGAATACATGGGCCAGAAAAATATCAACAACAGCAAAAATGCCTAAACTGGGGTGCAATGCAATGCAACACACTGCCGTCGAGTTGGATCCAACTCATAGCGACCCCTCCTCCTTGGGTTTCTGAAGTGGTATCATTATGGAAGTGGATTGCTCAACCCTCTTTCTGAGGAGTGGTTGGTGGGTTTGAACTGCCAGCCTTCTGGTTAGCATCACATGCCTTAAGCACTATGCCACTAATAAGGCAACATAGTTTTTCCATTAATAGAAATATTTTTTTTAAAAAATCTGCCACTTACCATTATCATAATTGAAAAAGAAAGTAGCACCACACACACACAACCACAGGAAGTCCATAAACTCAGATTTAAAAAAATAAGGTTTGATTTAGGAAGACAATCATTATTTTGTTTATTTTTCTTTCATTTCTGTGAGGTCTCACAACAGTCAGAGGAACAGGATTTGGGAAACACTGTTTTCAGAGTGCCAAAGTCTTACTCAGCCTGCAAATCTTTGGGAAAACTTGACCTTCTCTGGGATTTTCTAAAGTTGAGTCCATGATCCCTCATCTCTGCCAAAAGAGAAGTCCTTTATCAATTATTCCACCCTGTACTATGCTCTATCATCCCTTTTGGCAAGGATGGTGAATTCAACCCCCAAATTCATTGCCATTTACTACACCTCTCATGATGGCCAGGCCCTGAGCTAAGCATCAGATATGCAAAAGTAAAAAGCACTGTCCCTTCCACATTATAGTGGAAGAGACCATAGAAAAGGTAGATTAGCACACCATCTGCTACACTAATCCTCTTCCCAGTGTCGAATAAGCAAAAGATATGATGAATGATGCCATACAGAATGTATCACGTAATCCCTGTATCTATTCAATGTGGGTAACCTAAATGGGATGGAACATTAAATTCTCCTCCCAAAAGGAACTTAAAATGTGTCTTCCCTTTCCAATCACACAGTACAGAATACATAATGCAGGCTCTTAGAAAAAGCATATGCAGACACGTAGCCAATAAGATTGCACACTCGCTGTAGGAAGGAAAACCACGTTAGTAACACAATGGTAACACTTAGTTCTTTAAGTACTTTTCAAACACTGGCCCATTCAATGGCTAAGGTTTTAGTAACTCTAGCACAAAAAAACCCAAAGAAGCAACCAGTCCCAAAGCACACACTGAAAAGGAACAGCATAGGACAAAGGGAGGCAGCCAGCAGAATCCAGAGGAGAGATACAGATACATGAACACAGAAATGGTTGAGAGAGTCAGAGTGAGGAGAAATTATGAGCTGATTTCAGAACCCATTGTACAGTAGGCATGTTGCTGTTGTTAGGTGCCATCGATTTGATTCCGAATCATAGAACAAAATTCTGCTCGGTCCTGTGTCATCCTCACAATTGTTGCTATATTTGAGGCCACTGTTGGAGTCACTGTGTTAATCTATCTCATTGAAGGTCTTCCTCTTTCACTGACCCTCTACTTTACCAAACATGACGTCTGTCTCCAGGTACTGGTCCCTCTTGATAACATTTCCAAAGTAAATGAGACAAAATCTTGCCATCCACTCTTCTAAGAACCATTCTGGCTGTACTTCTTCCAAGACATATTTGTTCTTCTGGCAGTCCATGGTATACTAAATATTCCTCACCAACACCATAATTCAAATGCATCAATTCTTCTTCACTCTTCCTTATTCATTGTCCAATTGTCCAGCTTTTGCATGCATATGAGGTGATTGAAAATACCATGGTTTGGGTCAGGCACATCTTAGTTCTCAAAGTGACATCTTTGCTCTTTAATACTGTAAAGAAATCTTTTGCAGCAGATTTACCCAATGCAATACTTTGTCTGATTTCTTGACTGCTGCTTCCATGGATTGTGGATCCAAGTAAAAAAAAAATCCTTGGCAACTACAGTCTTTTCTCTGTTTATCAAAATGTTGCTTATTGTTCCAGTTATGAGGATTTCTGGTTTCTTTATGTTGAAGTGCAATCCATACTGATGGCTGTAGTCTATGATGTTCATCAGTAACTGCTTCAAGATCTTTTATTTTTCATTTTTAAGCAAGCAAAGATGTGTCATCAGCTTACTGCAGGTTATTAATGAGTCTTCCTCCAATCCTGATGCCTCATTCTTCTTCACATAGTCCAGCATCTTGGATTATTTGTTCATAATACAGAATGAATAAGTGTGGTGAAATGATACAACCCTGATACATACCTTTCTTGACTTTAAACCATGCAATATCCTCTTGTTCTGTTTGAATGACAACCTCTTGGGCTATGTACAGGCTTCTCATGAGGACAATTAAATGTTCTAGAATTCCCATTCTTCAAAATGTTATCCATAATTTGTTATGATCCATATAGTTGAATGCCTTTGCGTAGTTAATAAAACACAGATAAACATCAGACACAGTTGGATGCAATTTTAAGAGGGTTTTCATTCCTGATAGTGTGTTTGTTTTTCAGCTAACATATTTGTGTTTCCATAAAGCCCTGAGATAAGAGAACCTCTCTCATTATTTTTGTCTAGTAAAATCTGAATTGGGTGAATATCAGCAAATAATTGTAAGGGATAGTTGTCTACTAGCTAAGTAGGTCATGAGTCAAAATCACCTCAACGGGTTATAATAATATCAGTTAAGTTCCTACGACTATCGCATGTGTTCTTTCAATATGCATTTGTGACATTTCCCTTTCAGTTGAGAAGCCAAGGCATAGAGAGGTTAATTGAGTAGACCAAGGACACAAGGGAGCTCTGGTAGCATAGTGACTAAGGCTCTTGACTGCTAACCAGAAGACTGGCGATTCAAACCCACCAGCCACTCCTCAGAAGGAAGGTTGGGCAATCTACTTCTGTAGTGATAGCGCCTTGGCAACCCAAGGAGGGGTCGCAATGAGTCGAGTCCAACTTGATGGCACATAACAACAACAACAACAAGGACACAAAGCCAAGGGCACCTTGCATTTCAATGAATCTAAGAGCCCAAAGGAAGTAGCCAGTTGCAGAGCACAGAGAAGCAACCAGTTCCAGCCCTAGAGGGGACAGGAATCCAGGTCTCAGTTGCCATCCTGTTGCCCAGTCCAGAGTCTTTGAGACATCAAGGTTTAATGCTGTTCTCCACAAGTTACAGGTACCCAAACTAACATAAGGTTCACAAAGATGATCAAATGGTTGCAAAACATGCCCTATTCCTTTTGCTAGGTGACACTGTGAATAGCATAAGGAATGAAGGCTGAGGTAAACGAAAAATTTTGAAAACATAAATAAATTTTAGAACAGATGGGAAAATATGAGATTTAGAAAGTAATTTAGAAATTATCCAGCCAAAGTAGATGGACATACTGAGGTACATAGGTTTTAATTACTTTTGCTAAGCAAATTAGTAACAAGACAG
This sequence comes from Orycteropus afer afer, assembly GCF_000298275.1. Taxonomy (NCBI): domain Eukaryota; kingdom Metazoa; phylum Chordata; class Mammalia; order Tubulidentata; family Orycteropodidae; genus Orycteropus; species Orycteropus afer. Next base: position 3,008,300 of record NW_006921770.1, read on the forward strand.
GGATTAGAATTCAGTTCTACGTCTTAACCCAAAATTCACACCACAACTCCAGACATTCAGACAATGCTACACTGACAAAAGAAGGGATCTATGAACTATGAAAAAGAAATTTTGATTAGAAACAGAGATTTTTTTTTTCCCCTTAGCTTACAGACTTTTAAGCACATTGCATTTTGTTGTCGAGGGAAGCATATGGAGACATGGGTAAATATATAAAGGAGATTCTCTAGTTGTAGTCTTGGGCAGAGGGCCAGAATAAACCTAGAAACTGGTCCATTTTATTTCCTAGAGCAAGATCTGTGATTCTAACATTTCAAGCCCTAGATGACAACATTAACATTATTCCCAAGTTCAAAGGTTTCACTTTCTTATTTGCTGCTTCTGAATCATTGGGCCTTTGGGCTTTGGTATTGTAAGAACAAGACTCTGGTCTCTGAGGAGTGTGAAAGCAGATTCCATTTCAACCTCACGTGAAAGTATATCCAGGGGTAACTCAATTTTCTCTTAAGCCCACGCCAATCAGGCTTTTGCCCTCACCACCACACCAAAGCTGCTGTTGTCAAGGTCAGCAGTGACTACCATGTTGCTTAATGCGATGGTCAGTTCTCAGTCCTTTCTTTGTTGTCAGCATCAGGCAGCATGGCTTTCATACTCCTCTATGAAGCACATTTTTCACCAGGCTTCCAGGGCCCTACTCTTTCCTTTCCTCCCTGGTTGAAATTTTTTAGTCTCATTTGCTGTTT
>NW_006921770.1:3017097-3062230 GCF_000298275.1 Orycteropus afer afer
ATCTTCTGTGTCTGTGTTAATTGGTTTCCCTTTTCTTTGTTGAAGAGGGTCTTTGCAATCCTTCTGCCTAGTCCGCCATCTTGCCAGAAGCCCTAGGTCATAGTTTTGAACATTTTTCTTACTCTACCAAAGTTCTCTACTTAGGCAATCACAGCTAATTTTATGGTTTTAAATATAATCAGTAGGTGATAACTCTCAATTTTGATCAATTCTACCTTTAAAATATAGTCTGACTACTTTTCACCACCTCTTATGCTACTGCCATCATTTCTTGTTTGGATTATTGCAATAGCCACCTGATTTGCATACAGTGTTGTCCCCTCTACAGCTTAGTTTTCATCCAGCAGCCACAGGAATATCTCTAAAACATACAGCAGGAAAAAACCATTTCTCGATTCCTCTGCCCAGAACATACCCATGGTTTCATATCTTACTCAGAGTAAAAACTGAAGTTCCCTGCTAAATCTCTCCTGTCCTATTTTGCCACTCTTTCTAGGTAAATGCTGATTTGCAATTTATAGTGAGGATAGGGGTCATAGAATATTAGTAGGTTTTGTTCTACTTAGCTGTCATAACTGCCTGGTATAAGTGTAAATTCAGATATACTATTCTGGACACTTTGGTCTCCCTTCTCTTCCTCATACATGCCAAGCATGTTTGACCTCAAGGTTTTCATGCTTTGCCATTTCCTCTGCCTGCAGTGCTTTCTTGCCAGACACCTGCTTGACTTGCTCCTTCACTTCCATCAGGTCTCTGCTCAAATATCATCTGATCCATAGACTTCCCTTGACCACCTTATATACTGGAACAGTTCTGTGCCTTTCCCTGTGCTCTCCCTTATTTCTACAGCAGTTACAACAATTGTACCTACCACACATTTACTCCTTTATTGTCCTCCCCGCTAGAATGTACGTCCCATAATAACTGGAACTTTGCCAATTTTGTGTACTGCTCCATTTCCAGCACCTCAAATGGTGCCTGGCACATAGTAGCTACTCAATAAATAATTATTGAATGAAAGAAACCAAGTAGTACATCTTGACTAAGATCTACAATCAAATTCAGGGAGTAATGCATTTAAAGCCACTGTGCAGAGAAGAAGACTCCATTCCTCATACCTGAGTGCTTTGGAATCAAATCTGCCTATCTTCCTCGATCAGCATCCTAGATTCCCTGAAGGACCAATTGCTCATGAAAATATTAAGAAATAAATCATACTTTACATAATACAGCATACTGGTAAGAGTGAAAGGCTAGATGCAGGCTGCTTGGATTCCAATTCCAGCTCTATTTTTCACTAGCTGCATGACCTTGGGTAAGGTGCCTAACCTCTCAGTCTCAGTTCCCTCCTGTGTACAATGGCAAAAAAAAGTTAGTACCTACTTTATGAAGTTGCTGTAAAGATTAAATAAAATGTATTACATGTAAGACACCTAGACAATGGCCTGGTATATAGTAAACACATAACAATATTACATTAAATACATATTGGTTAAATAACACTCTTTCCCTCACCTCTCCCCCCAAAAATACATGTTATTTGATATGTTGATATAAGTAGTCCTGGTGGCACAGTGGTTAAGCACTTGATTACTAACCAAAAGTTTGGTGGTTTGAACACACCACCTGCTCCATGGGAGAAAGATGTGGAAGTCTGCTTCTATAAATATTACAGCCTAGGAAACCCTATGAGACAGTTATACTCTGTCCTATAGTGTTGTTATGAGTTGGAATTGACTTGATAGCAATGAATATGTTGATATATTTTATATAAATGTGTCTGACTGTATGTTTGTGTTCATGTGTGCCTGTGTCTATCTATAGATATCTCTATATAATCAAATAAGTATATATATCTATGTGTATATATGTATGTATATATTTAGAATCCATATTGGAATTGTTTTGTCCTGTGTCCTGTCTCTTATGACCCACATTAATCTGAAGCAGGGCTCAGCACTTCTTTTTCTTCTCAAAGATAATCCATACCACAAAATATTAATGAGCCCCTGGAGTGATAGAAAAATGAACTGTCTTACAGGAAGTACAGCTGGAATGCTCCTTAGAAGTGAGGAGGTAAGACTTCACCTCTCATATGTTGAATGTATTATTAGTAGGCACCAGTCCCAGGAGAAGGACATCATACTTGGTAAAGTAGATGGTCAGTGAAAAAGAGCAAGCCTCTCGATGAGATGGCCTGACACAATGGCTGCCAACAGGGGTCAAGCATAAGAAGATCCTAGGGATGGTGCAGGACAAGGAAGTGTTTCGTTCTGTTGTACGTGAGTCACTGTGAGTCACAACCAACTCAACAGCATCTAACAACAACAGATACAGATTTACTTAATATTTTATTAGTACCTGGGAGGAGAGGGCTTATTATAATAAATCACATGCAAATCTAAAAGATATTCATTAGATATTTCTTGACTGCACCAAGATTACTATTTGGTAAACCATTAAATAGGTTTCTCTCTTTTCTGCATGCCCCACGTAGTTGTTTGCTAGTTCCTCTGGGGTAACTCGGCTCTTTGCTTTGAGCTCACATTGCCCTTCATCTACTCACAGGCTTTATGTCTACCAGTTGGGCCCCATTTTCAGCAGAGCTTCCTTGGGGGAGCTATATCTTACTTACTTTACTCTTTAATCCTTATATTCTTGGCACTTAGTAAAGGGCCTGGTACATTGTGCATCCTCCATGGTCCATTAAGAGAATGAATGAATAAAAGAATCTTATACATGAATCTATCTTTCTTATGGTGAGGAAAATTGAGACAAAAGAGTGTCATGGGGCCTGTGGAATAGTCACAAAGAAATTTCAGATTCTCCTGCTCCCCATATACCACCAAAGACCAAGCATATCCAAAAGTAGCCTTTCCATTAAACAACTGGAATAATCCTGAACTTTTGTATTTGTTTTTAAGATCAATGTTATACCCTGAGTTGGTCTTGGGCCACTCAGAAAGCAAGCTCTCTCTCAACAGCTGTCTCCTTTATTCCATTCCCTGCATTCCCTGAATAGCAAAGAAACACTGTTTGGTACATTCCCTGCTAGGACAAATTAATCAAACATGTAGGAAGCTTAAGAATATCTAAGGAGATATGATTCTACATTGGTTGTCAGTTTCAAGAAATGCATATTGATGAACACAAACATCACCCTATTCTGTCTCCCTTTACAGGCTCCATTCAGTCTGAGCAGTGTCAGGGGACCCAGGAGAGTAGCAAGAAAGGATTGTGAGAAACAAGCCCTTCTCAGGGGGAAAAAGAGGCTACAGCTTGTGATTGCCTGGGTTGTGACTCTCTTTCTTCCTGGTAATGTATTTTTATTTTCTTGGGAGTGAGGATTGAAGGGAAGAATAACCCAGCACTGATGAGAATACTTAGAGCTGAAAAACTTCTAAGAACTTGTCTTTTTGAACGCCATAGGTAGAAGTCCTTTCTTTTTTCATTCACATAATAATAATAATAATAATAATAATAATAATAATAAAGACCACAACAAAAAAACCCATTGCCATTGAGTTGATTCCAACACATAGTGACCCTATAGGACAGAGTAGAACAGTCCCATAGGGTTTCCAAGGCTGGGCTCAGATACAGCAAGGACTGTGAGGCCAGTGGAGGACCAGGCAGTGTTTCATTCTGCCGTACATAGGGTTGCTATGAGTCGGAGCTGACGCCATGGCACTTACCAACAAAAATCGTTATGGAAGCAGATTCCACATCTTTCTCCTGTAGCTGGTGGGTTCGAACCACTGATCTTTCAGTTAGCAGCTAAACACTTTAATTAGTAGCATTAGGGCTCCCTCCTCATTCACATACAGGGGGAAAAAAAAAGCAACAAAAAATCCACCACCACCACAAGCCAGTTGCCATAGAGTTGCTTCTGATTCATGGTGACCTCATGTTTGTCAGAGTAGAACTGTGCTTCACAGGGTTTTCTATGACTGATTTTTTGGAATGTAGATTGCCAGGCCTTTCTTCTGAGGTGCCTCTGGATAGACTCAAACCATGAACTTTCAGTTAGCAACCAAGCACATTAACTGTTTACACCACATAGAGGGGTCCTTTCATTCATAAAGAGAAGTCATATCAGTCTCAAACCTGCTTTCAGGGTAAATCATAGATCTCTTTCTCCTATATCTTAGCAAGTCTGATCCTTTGTTCCTCAGTGACAGCTCTCTATCCTGTAACCTTGTCCATTTCCTGTTTCTGTATTTGTCAGTGTTAAAGTAATCTATAAATGCAGACCTCTCTTTCTCCCATAACAGCTTCTTAAAGGCAATATTGTACTGTGCCACGTATACAATACTCAAATAATTCAGTTAAATCCATAAATCAATGAAAAGTGCACTGTATCAAGTCCACAAAAAGCAAATTGAAATCCCAGCACTTAATGAAATATCTTCTTAACCTCAATATGCTTTAGTATACTCATCTGTATAGCAGACATGATGTTTGTGTTTTTTTTCTGGGCTTGGTTCTTGTAACTGCCTGGCTTAAACATGAGGTAGAGAAGAATAGTTGTCCTATAATAGCTTTACTTCAATTATGGATGCCTATTTTTACAAATTCAAATTTATTGATATATGATTTTAAGAAATAAATCTATAGTGTACTACTTTGAGTATACTTATCACTGTGTTTTAGCAAATATATACACCTTTGTAGCCACCATCACAATCAATATCTAGAACATTTCTGTAAACACTTGTAAATTTCTTTCTGACATTTTCCAGGAAATCTCCTCCCTCCAATCCTGGACCTTAGGTAACCACTGATTTCAATTCTGTCATTACAGGTTAGTTTTCTCTATTCTAAAGATTCATATAAATGTAATCACAAGGTATGTGCTGTTTGGTCCCAGGCTTCTTGTACTCACAATCTGTTATATAATGTTAAGACATTTCCAGATAAGCAGAAATTAAGGGAATTTGTTAAAACGAGACCATCCTTGCAGGAGGTGCTAAAGGGAGTCCTTTGGACAGAGAACCAACAACAGCAAACAACAACCGACCATTAACACACACGATGATACAACCCAGAAACCAACCTAATTATGGAAGTATCCAAAGTACAGAAGCCTACAAGATTGTAAACAGGGAACCAGAGACATCAATTGACAAATGAGGACAACTACAAACCAAAAGGAGGGAAAAAACTGTATCATTGCAGAACTTCTAGATGGTAGGGAAGTCAAGACAACTGCAAGATAGAATGAACTGTTGTAAACTTGGGAAGAAAGTTATAAATTATAGGGTAACCTCAAAGAAAAACGATAAACCTTCACATCATAAAAAGACAGGATGGCACAAATATTTAGCAAATACTAAAACAATAGCAACTGAGGAATTGATAACATGAATCATAAACAAAACAAGCTCAGCACAGAAAATTATACGGAACGAGGAAATCAGGAATGCCATGAAAAAGCACATAACAAAATGACAGCAACAAATTCATACTTGTTGATAATTACATATCTGACAAGGGATTTATCTCTAATATTTATAGAAAACTCCAACACCTCAACAACAAAAAGAATAACAATCCAATTGAAAAATGGGCAGAAGATATGAATAGACACTTCACCAAAGAGGGTACTCAGGTGGACAGCAAATACATGAAGGAATGCTCACAATCATTAGTCATCAGAGAGATGCAAATCAAAACAACAATGAGACACTATCTCACCCCAGCACTAATAGCAAAGTTCAACAAGACAGAAAATAAGAAATTCTGACAAGGATGTGGAGAGATTGGGACACTCATACTCTGGTGGTGGGACTGTAAAATGATACAACCACTGTGGAAAACAGTATGGTGATTCCTTAAAAAGCTGGAATTAGAAATACCATTTAACCCAGCAATCCCATGACTAGGTGTATATCCTAAAGAGGTGAGATCCAGGACAGGAACAGATATGTGCACACCCGTGTTCATCGCAGCACTATTTACAATAGGAAAAAGATGGAAACAACCTATGTGCCCCTCAGCAGAAGAATGGATAACCAAACTATGGTGCATACACACAGTAGAACACTATACAACAGTAAAGAACAATGTAGAATCTGCAAAACTGCATGATGTGGATGAACTTGGAGGACACTATGCTGAGTGAAATAAGTCAATCACTAAAGGACAAATAGAGTATTAGTTCATTATTGTAAAAGTCAAGGAGAGGTTTATGTGAAGAAGGAGGCTTTCTTTGTTGGTTGCTAGGGGTGGGAGATAGGAGCTCTGGTAGTATAGTGCCTAAGGCACTTGACTGCTCACCAGAAGGCTGGCGGTTCAAACCCACCAGCCACTCCTCGGAAGGAAGGTTGGGCAATCCTACTTCCGTAGTGATACTGCCTCGGAAACCCGAGGAGGGGTCGCTATGAGTTGGGGCCGACTCGATGGCATATAACAACAACAACAACAACAAGGGGTGGGAGATAGGGGAGGGAACACTGTAAAAAAATGCATTGACCCATGTCACTTTAGTTTTGTGTATTTCACTGTACATGAATTATATTTCAAAAAAGTATTTAAAAAAACCCCTATGCATTAGAAAGAATTTGAAATGAAAAAAAAAAAAAGTATTAATCTACTCCAAGATTATGGATATTTGTTTCTATGTTTTCTTCCAGAAATTTTAGTTTTTATTTTTATGTTTGAGTTTCTTTTCCATTTCAAGTGATTTTAGTGTATGGTGTGAGTGTCACATTTTGCTCTTCATATCAATATCCAGCTATTTCAGCAGCATTTGGTAAAAGATGGTCATTTCTCCCCATTGAATTATTTTAGCAACTTTGTTGAAAATCATTCAGCACATATGTATGGGTTGATTTCTGAAATTTCTATTTGGTTTTACTGAATGATACACTATGTCAATTCTATTTTCTGTTGATCACTGTCATTTTATAATAAGTATTGAAATAATGTGGCATAAGTCTTGAAACTGTGTTTATCTTTTTCAAAGTTGGTTGGGGGATTCCAGGTCTTATAATTTGTCATAGTACTTTTAGAATAGGCTCATCAATTTTGGAGGGAAAAAAGACTGTTGTAATTTTGAAAGTGATTAAACTGTGTCAATGAGTCAATTCAGGGAAAATTTACATCTTAAAAATAATGAGTTTTTTAATATAAAAAAAATGGAAGATTTCTCCATTTATTTGAGTCTCTTAATATCTTTCTAAGAATTCGTTGTAGTTTTTATTTTATAGGTCTTGCAGATTTTTTGCATATTTATCACTATGTCATTTAAATATTTTTCTTTTAGTTTCAATTGTCTATTACTAGGTTTGTGTAATACAGTTGCTTTTTAGATACTGATTTTAAATCCTGCAACATTGCTAAATTCACCTCTTAGTTCTAGTAGTTTTATTGTAGATTGCTTAAAATTTTTGCATCTGAGAGCATGACCAGTTTTACTTCTTCTTTCCAAGCTGTATTTCCCCCACTGTTTTTATTTATTGGCTGGCACTTCCAATAGAATGTTGAATAGAAGTTGTGAAAGTATTGCTGAATTTAGGAAAAAAGCATTCAGTCTTTCAACATTAAGTATTATATTAGCTGCAGGTATTTCATAAATGTCCTTTATCAGCTTGGATATCTTCCCTTCTCGTCCTAGTTTGGTGAGAGTTTTTATTATGAATAAATATTAGATTTTTCACATTCTTCTTTTGCATCTGCAGAGATGATCATATTTTTTTCATCTAGTTGCAATTGTATCATTAGTCACACTGATTGATTTTCAAATGATAAACAATAGTTGTACTCTGTAGATAAATTTCACTTTGCCATGATGTAGTGTTCTTTTTATTTATTGTTTTGCATCAGTGAAATGCTGGCTTTCTCTGAATTCTAAAAGGCTTTTTTATAAAAAAAAAAAGGAATGATAATTCTCTTCCTTAAATGTTTGACAGAATTCACTAATGAGATCCCCCTGGACATAAAGTATCCTTTATAAGGAAGTTCTTCCTGATAAATTAAATTTCTTTAAAATATAATAGCTATTCAAGTTTTCTATTTCTTCTTGTATCAATATTTTTAATTTTTGTATTGCAAAATTTTGTCCATGCATCATTTTTCTTAATTAATTGACATAAAGCTGTTCATAATATTGTCTCCTTAATCCTTCAATGTCTGTAGGATCTGTAGTGATGTTCCGTCTTAATATTATTGGAATTCAATCTACAGATACCATGCAATTCTGAACTAGATTCCACAAATATTCTTTAAGGACAAATCACTAATTTTATATGGAAAAGAAAGAGACTTTGGATAAGCAAAGTACTACTGAAAAAGAACAACAAAGTGGGAGGTGTCACACTTCCCAATCTCAAAAACTACCATACTGCCACAATAGTCAAAGCAGTCTAGGATTTGTAAACAACAGATACACAGACCAATGGAACAGAGTTGAGTACCCAGAAATAGATTCATCTACCCATGGTGCAAGCTGGGTTCAGAAGAGGATGTGGAACAAGGGATACCATAGCTGTTGTCAGATGGATCTTGGCTCAAGGCAAAGAATACCAGAAAGAGTTTACTTGTGTTTTATTGACTATGCAAAGGCATTTGATTGTGTGGATCATGAAAAATTATGGATAACATTAAGAAAAATGGGAATTCCTGAACACTTGATTGTGTTCATGAGGAACCTGTACCTTGACCAGGAGGCTGTCGTTTGAATGGAACAAGGGGACACTACATGGTTTAAAATCAAGAACAGAGTGCTTCAGGGTTGTATCCTTTCCCCACACTTATTCAATCTATATGCTGAGCAAATAATCGGAGAAGCTGGACTATATGAAGAAAAATGTGACATCAAGATTGGAGGAAGAATCATTAACAACCTGAGATATGCAGATGATACAACGTTGCTTGCTGACAGTGAGGATGACTTGAGGCACTTACTGATGAAGGTTGAAGAATACAGTCTGCAGTATGGATTACGTCTCAATATAAAGAAAACAAAAATCCTCACAACTGGACCAATGAGCAGCATCACATTAAATGGAGAGAAGATTGAGGTTGTCAAAGAATTCATGTTCCTTGGTTCTACAATCGATTCCAATGGAAGCAGCAGTCAGGACATTAGACAACGTATAGCACCAAGAAGGTTAACTGTGAAGGAACTGTTTCAAGTGCTGAGGAGCAAGGATGTCTCCTTGAGGACTAAAGTGTGCCTGACACAAGCCATGATATTTTCAATCGCCTCGTATGCATGTGAGAGCTGGACAATGAATAAGGAAGACCTAAGAAGAGTTGATGCTTTTGAGTTGTGGTGCTGGCGAAGAGTGCTGAAAGTACCAAGGACTGCTACAAGAACTAACAGATCTGTCCCGGAGGAAGTACACCTGAAATGCTCCTTGGAAGCGAGAATAGCAAGACCTCATCTCACCTATTTTGGTCATGTTGTCAGAAGGGACCATTCCCTGGAGAAGGATGTCATGCTTGGTAGGGTGGAGGGTCGACGAAAGAGGGGGAGGCTTTCAACAAGATGGATTGACATGGTGGCTGCGATGATGGGCTCAAGTATAGCAGGGATCATGGAGCTGGCACGGGATCGGGCAGTGTTTTGTTCTGCTGTGCATGGGGTCGCTATGAGTTGGAGATGACTCGACAGCACCTAACAACAACAACACCCATGGACAGCTATTTTTGACAAAGGGCCAGAATCCATTAAACGAGGGAAAAGACAGTCTCTTTAACAAATGGTGTTGGCAAGACTGGATATCCATTTGCAGAAAAATGAAACAAGATACATACCTCACACCATATGCAAAAACTAACTCAAGATAGATCAAAGACCTAAATGTAAAACCTAAACCTACAAATATCATCAAAGATAAAATAGGGGAAAACTTAGGTGCCCTCATTTATGGCATAAACAAACTATCAAACATAAGCAAAATTGCACAAACAGCAGAAAAGAAACTTGGTGACTGGGTGCTTCTAAAAATTCTTATGCATATCAAAAGACTTCTCCCAAAAAGTGAAAAGATAGCCTATATATTGGGAAAAAAATATTTTTCAATGACATATCTGACAAGGAACTTATCTCTAAAATTCATAAAAAATTTCAATACCTCCACATTAAAAAGACAAAAAATCCAATTTAAAAATGGACAGAGGACATGAACAAACACTTCCACACAGAAGATAGTCAGGCAGTCAACAAACACATGAAGAAATATTCACGATCATCAGCCATTAGAGAGATGCAAATCAAAACAACAATGAGATATCAACTCACTCCAGCAACAACAGCAAAGTTCAACAAGACAGAAAACAACAGATGCTGGTGAGGGTATGGAGAAAACAATAGATGCTAGTGGGACTGTTAGATGGAACAAGCACTGTGGTAAAGCATATGGTGCTTCTTCAAGAACTTGGAAATAGAAATACTGTTTGATCCAGTAATCACACTACTAAGAATATATCCTAAACAGGTGAGATTCAGGACACAACTAGATATATACACATCCATGTTCATCACAGCACTATTCACAGTAGCAAAGATAGGAAGGAACTAAGTGGCCATCAGTAGGTGAATGGACAACCAAACTATGGTACATATACACAATAGAGTATTGTGCAACATTAAAGAATAATGAAGAATATGCAAAACACTTCATAATGTGGATGAACTTGGAGAACATTATGCTGAGTGAAATAAGTCAATCACAAAAGGACAAATATTGTATGAGTCCATTATTATAATAAGCAAAAGTTTACAAATGGAATGAAACATTCTTTGATGATTACCAGGGATGGAAGGGGAGAGGAAGGAAAACGGTTAACTAGGTTAAAAAAAAGCAACAATCAAACTCACTGCCATCAAGTTGATTCTGACTCATAGATACCCCTCCTTGGGCTTCTGAGGAGGTATCTCTATGGAAATAGATTGCCCAATTTTCCTTCTGAGGAGTGGCTTGTGGGTTTGAACTGGCAGCCTTCTGGTTAGCAGTCAAATGCCTTAGGCACTACACCACCAGAGCTCCCTCCCAACTAAGAGACACATGTTAATTTGCTTGAAAGGAAAGGCAATATACAAAAAGTAGGTGACCAGCACAATATCACTAAGGAAAAGGAAGGTAGGGGTGCACAGGAGTTAGATAGCAAAGGTAAACACTATTGCATATACAATCCTGCATTATCAGTAATAACAAACATTAATCTATGAATGAATACACAGGCAGATAGGCAAGATGATCAGGTACAGGTAGGTAAATGGGACTATACCCATGATCATACATAGGTTTGGCAGATGATGTTTCTCCATATGTATTTGTATGTGTTATAAAAATGTCCATATACATAGTACAGCTAACTGGGACAAAGTTATGAAAACTTCCTAGCCATAACCAAACACACTGACACAGGAAACAATTAGTCCAAGGGACTAGGGGATCATCTGAACCTCAGCTTCTATGAACCTGAAAACAGAACTAGATGGTGCCCAGCTATCACTGCCAAATACTCTGAAAGGGATCACAATAGGAGATCTTGGATAGAGTAGGAGAAAAATGTGAGAAAAAACTACAAATCATAATAAAAAATCAGATCAGGCTTATTGGTCTAATAGGGACTGGTGGAACCCTTGAAACTATGACCCCTAGTCGCTCTTCAAGCCTGGAGCTGAACTCACACTTGTGGCTGAACTTTCAGCCAACAATAGACAGGTCTATGAGATGAACAATAACTCACTCATTAGAACAATCACTCATAAGAGATCAAAAGGGTAGCATTTGCCCAGGGATAAAGCCCAGAAGGCAGGAATAGATAAAAAAGAAGGACAAAGGGAAATGGTGACTACATAGAGAAAGTTGGAAGCGCTGTTACATTGCAGAAATTGCCATCAATGTCACAAAATAAAATGTATATGAACTGTTGAATGCAAAACCAATTTGCTCTTGAAACTTTCATCCAAATCACAATAAAAAGTTAAGAAAATGTATTATTGGAATTTGAGTCCCCTTTTTTCCCCTGATTATTTTAGTTGGATATTTATATAAATTTTGTTGGTCTTTTCCAAGAAGAATATTTAAATTTCATTGATTTTATTTTATTGTTAGTCTGTTTTCTGTTTCATTGATTTCTGCTCTTATCTTCAGTATTTCCTTCTTTCTACTTTCATTAGGTTTAATTTGTTCTTTACTTTTTATGTAGCTTCTTAAAGTCAAAATTTAGAGAACTGATTTTAGACTTTTATTCTTCTCTCACAGAAACATTTAAATAACACCCCTTTAGCTGTATCTCACATATTTGATATGTTGTGTATTCATTATCATTCATTCACTTCAAGATATTTTCTAATGTCACTTGTAATTTCTTCTTTTCTCCACTATTTAAAAGTGTTTTGTTTAATTTAAAAATATTTGGAGTTTTCTAGATATTTTTATTGGTTTCTATCGTGATGAGAGAGCACAGAAACTTGTTGTATGGCTCAGCATATGGTCCAACTTGGTGAATGTTCAATGAACACCTGAAAAGAATGTGTATTCTGTTGTTGGATGTGTAGTTCTATAAAAGACTTTTATGTCAAATTACTTGATGAGGTTGATCCAGACTTTTATATCTGATCCTTTTTTGTCTTCTTGCTCCATCAATTACTGAGAGAAAAGTGTTGTAATTTTCTAATATAATTGTGGCCTTGACAATTTTTCCTTTCAGTTTCATTCAACTTTTGTTTCATGTATTTTGAAGCTCTTGCCTATATACTTAGAGGGAATACCTGGGTGGTACACACATTTAACGTACTTGGCTGCTAAATGAAAAGTTGGAGCCTCAAGTCCTACCAAAGGCACTGGAAGAAAATCCTGGAGATCTACTTCTGAGAAACTAACCATTACAAACCCTGTGGAGCACAGTTCTATTCTGACACACATGAGGTCTCCATGAATCATAGTCAACTTGACAGTAACTGATTTATGCTCTTCATTATTTTGTGCAGTTCCAAGTTTCCATGTGATGAAATTTTCCTTCTGCCTGGATGATTTCAATGTTTCTTATAGTTCAAATCTGCTGGCAAGAAATTCTCTTACCTTCTTCTTTTCTGAAAAATATTAAAAATTTTCTTAAATTTGAAGGGTATTTTCAGTGGATATGGAATTGTAGGTCGACAGTTTTCTATTTTGTTGTTGTTTTTCTTTAAAAATGTTAAAGATGTTCCATTATGTTCTGGCTTTCATTCTTTCCGATGAAAAATCAGTACATTTGCTTATCTTCTTTTCTCTCTCTCTCTCTCTCTCTCTCTCTAATATATCTAGGAATATATGTGTGCTTTCATATATATATATATATATATATATATATATATATATATATACACACACACACATATATATAGACATATATACACATATGCATAGATAAATGTGTCCTTTTGCTTGGGTTCCATACATCACATGGACTGCTTTCAAGACACTCTTTTTATCATTGCTTTTCTACAATGTTATTATGACGAGCTCTGGTGTAGTTCTGTTATTGTTTATTCTGTTTGGTTTTCACTTAGCTTTGTTAATCTGTGGGCTAACAGTTGAATTTGGAAAAGTTTTAGACATTATTTATTTTAAAAAGTATATATACTTTTTTTTTTTTTTTGCTATCTCTCCGAGACTCTAATTACATGTATGTTACAATACTGAACATTACACCTTGCTCTCATTGTCACTGAGAGATTTTTTATTTTATATATTTTTTCTCTTGTGATTTAGATTGTGTCTATTGCTGTCTTCAAATTCTTTTATTTTTTTCATTCTGCAGTGTTTAATCTACTGTTAAGCCTTTCTAGTGAATTTTACATTTCAGATATTATATTTTTCTGCTCTATAATTTTCAGTTTTATATTACTCAATTTTTCATCTTAATATTTAAGGTTTTCTTCAAATCTGTGAGCATATTTAGTATAGCTTTTTAAAAGTCCATATCAACTAATTACATTGTATCTGCCATTTCCAAGGGAGTTCTGGTGGCATAGTGGGTAAGGTATATGGCTGCTAAACAGAAGGTCAGTGGTTCAAACCCACCAGCTATTCCATGGAAGGAAGATAGGACGATATACTACTGTAAAGATTTACACACGTAGAAACCCAAGGGGAGTCACTATGAGTCAGCATCAAGTCGGTGGCAGGGAATTTTTGTTTTCATTTGTTCTGCCGTTTTTGGATTTGTCCTATTCATTAAATTGTTTTCCCCTAATTTTCCATCATTTTTTCCTGCTTCTTCACTTATCTAGTTTCTTATTTTGGTTGTTCACCACTTGTAAATATTTTGTTATTGACTGTCTATATTTTGTTGCCTTCCTTTAAAGAATGTTGATGTTTCTTTTGGCAGTTACTTGTGGATCAGTTTGGTCATTTCAAGGCTTGTTTTTAAACTTTGTTAAAGACATGTCTAGAGTAATATTTAGGAGCTCTGTTGGCATAGTGGGTAAGTCATTTGACTGGTAACCAGAAGATCAGTAGTTCAAACCCACCCACTGCTCCACAGGAGGATGGTGAGACAATCTACTTCCATAAAGATTTACAGCCTTGGAAACCCAATGGGGGTTCTATGAGTCACAATCGATTTGATGTCAGTGGGTTTGGTTTTGGTTTAGAGTACTATTTACTCTAGTGTTAGTTTAGCCCAATCATTAAGCCATGACCCTCTTGGATGTCTAATGAATTCTCTGGGTATTCATAGAAATCTCTATTCTTGCTGCTCAGAACTCAAACTCCTTTGTTAGTTCTGAGTATTATTCAGCTTAGTGTTCCATAGTTGCTCTTTGCCCAACTTAGTACAATGTTGCCTTATGCATAGGTTAGCATTCAGCAACAATCTTAAGGGAACACATATGTGTATATATATATATATATATATATATATTTTTTTTATCTCTTCCTCTGCACATCCTTCTCATCTCTGGAATTCTGGTACTTCTTCCTTATGCCTCAATCTCACTGAAATATGATCACCATCTCCTCAATTCAATACATTCAACAGACTCTGTTGGACTTTCCCAATATCTGTACTAAATCTAGAAAGTGCCCAGGCAAAAAGCAAGAGCAATTGCAGTTTTCACCTAACCTCTTTCCTCTTTTCTTAGGGATCACATTCCTGAGATGCCTATTGCTCAATGTTTGAAAATATTTGTTTTGTATATTTTGCCCAGTTTTCTGATGGTTTGCAGTGCAAGGGTAAGTCTGGTAACAATTATCCTAACATAGTTGGAGTAGATGTTCCAAAATGTCTTTTAAGATTACGAAAAGTACTGTTCTTGAATCCAAAAGATGTGAATTAGAATTCCAGTTCTTCCATTCACTAGCTGTGGTTGTTCCATGTTGTTTTTGTTACTGTGTGTTGTTGAATTGATTCTGACTCATAGTGATGCTATAGGACAGTGTAGAACTGCCCCATAGGGTTTCCTACAGTAAAATCTTTACAGGAGCAGATTGCCAGGATTTTTCTCCCATGGAGCTGCTGGTCATTTTGAACAGCTGACCTTTTGGTTAGTAGGTGACCACCTATCTATTATGCCACCAGGGCTCCTATATAGATAACTAAATTGTCTTTACCTAAATTTACTCATATGTAAGATTAGGATTATGGATCTACCACAAAGGATATTTGTAAGGACTTCCTGATCTTTCTCTCTCTTTTCCTTCCTTCATCTTTCCTTCCATCCATGCATCCATCTATCCACATGCATTTACTAAACACTCACAATGTATTAGAGGATGGAGAATCATCAGTAAAGGCAAAGAAAGCCCCTGATCTCACTGTGCTTACCTTCTACTGGGAATAATAAGGGAACGGAAAAATAAAGAGGACATTTCAGACATGAACCATGCTATGAAGGAAATGAAACAGTGATGTGATCACAGAGTAATTACGGAAAAAAGTTCCCATATGGTCATTAAGAGAGTCCTCCCTGAAGTGGTAACAATTCAGTTAAGACCTGAATGAGAAGAAAGCAGGAATATAAAGCAGAAGAGAGCAGAAGAGCATTCCATGCAGCTGCAACTGTGAAGGCTCTGTGGGGAGAATGAGCACGTGTACTCGAGAGCCTGAAAGGTCAGTATGACCGGAGCAAAAGGAAGGAGGGGATCAACCATACAAGACAAAATTGGGAGGATAAGTAGGGATCGACTCACATGGGCTTTGCAGTCCAAAGCTAGGCTATTTTAAGTGCTATGGAAAGTCACTGCAGAGTTTTATTAAGCAGTAGAGTGATGATACAATCTCATTTGTGCTTTTTCAAAACCATTCCACTTCCTTTATACAAATCCCTAAAACTGTTATAATTTTAAAGGTCCATCGACAAAATTTAAATTGAATTTCACCTATATTTATTGAGTTGATACTAAGTGGCATGTGTTGTCGGGAGCAAAACAGATCAGATAGTCCCTGACTGCCTAAATCTCAAAACCTGTTTGAGAAGTCAGACACATGTCAAGTAATAATAGTTCTTTTCTTTATCGTTACTGAGCACAGAAAAGGTAACTCTTCAGTGGGTCAAAAACTGATGCTAAGGCTGAAAACTTTCCACCGAGAGACAGTTTCCCCATCACACTTCCTCTCTCCAGCATCTATAGAAACTGTTCTCTGTTCTCCACTAAGAGAGAGGTCTGGGACCATCAAAGTTATTTTCTATTTTCCTTACCTGACAGTTCTGATCTCTCCGCTGTACTTACTAATGATCAATGTTGAGATAGTAGGATGATGCTGTACATTTAGAAGATAAAAATCTACTTAATTAAATATATTTTAGGCCTAGGGGTGAGCATAGCTAGATAAATCCTTTGGAGGTCATGGTGGAAAGCCATGGTTACAAACTGGGCACCCTAACTCAAGAACAAAACCTGGACCCATGGTGAAGTCTGAACATCTGAAATTCTTATCTCTCAAATTAAAAAGAAGCATACATCGTGTCAATTGCTAGCCAGTAATAATCCTCATACATATTTAACATGCTAACCCACTGTGCCATTCTTAAAAAGAACTGTACATAGTAGAGTCATTAAATATAAAATTATGCCAGGGAGAGGCAAGAGTGAAAGAGCAAGAAAAAGAATTGATATGGTTTATGAGAGAATTTGATGGATATTCACCAAACTAAAACTCATGACTAAGTAGATGGTCTTGTTAGAGAGCAGTATTATCTCAGGAATTCTTTACTATATTTAAAACTTCTTTAACAATTGCTATATTCACATTTCTTCTTTACTATATGCTCAAAACAGATGTAGTTTTCTATACTATAATATTTCTAATATTTGTTCACTGTTTTTTAAAATAGAACATTTGGAGAGTGAGAGAAGGAAAAAAATACCCATATTTTGAAAAGTAAGAGGAAAAAAATATTACCATATTTCCACTACCACCCACTATACATCTTTTGTGTTATGTCTTTAGAATCTTTGTTCTGTGCATATTTTATGTACTTGGGATCATACTGCATATACATTTTGTTGCCTAATTATGTTTTTGATTTGCCTTACAACATGCTACTGGATGATTGTCAGAGCTGAATAATTTTCTATCACATAGATACCACCATTTTCTGATTGCTAGATTTAGGTGCTTCATTTACGCTACATCCACTTAAACTATTTGGAGAATCCAATGTCACAGCCAACAAACTGAGATTCAGAAACCCCCCTCTACTTCACAGGGGTGTGAAGCAAATCTGTTGCTGTTGTTGGGTGCCATCAAGTCAATTTTTGGCTCATAGGGACTCCACATGACAGAGTAGAGACATCCCATAGGATTTTCTTGGCTCTAATCTTTACAGAAGCAGATTTCAGGTCTTTCTCCAGTGGAGCAGCTAGATGCATTCAAACCATCAATCTCTGAGTAAGCAGCTGAGCACTTAATTGGTGTGCCACCAAGGCTCCTTGAGGCAAACCTGACAATTGTTATTATTTGGGGACACTTACTCTACACCTGACATTCTGTTAAAGACTTTACCTACTTGATCTATTTTAAACCTCACAAAAATTATACAAAGTGGTGTTAACCCTAGTTTATAGATAGTCTCACAGGAAATAATCAATTAACTGAATCACACAACTGTGTAAATGGCAGAGATGAGATTCTAACATGGACTCATGATTCTAAAGCTTTTTTAAAAACAGATATCAATATACAGAATAGTTATCAGACTGGGTCTTTGGATTTGGCTAGGAGAATTGACAAAAAAAAAAAAAAAAGCAAAAGTGCAGTAACAGATTTGGTGCTGATTAAGTTGGGCCAATTGTTTATATTAAAGGTAATGGGCAATTTGGTCCCTTGAAGACAGTAAAACTGATTTGGATCTTCACCTTTCTAGGACATTTATGATCCAAATGTCTTCAGGGCATAGTTTTCTTTTTTATGGCAAAATACAAAACCTTGAATAGTTTATAGAGACAATATGTTCAGAGGTGAAAGGAACTAACTTTCAATATACCTTCAATATTCTAGGAGTTTTAAAAACATTAACTCACTGATTCCACACTGCACAATTAAGTTATGATTACATTTATTTTACAAATAAGGAAATATTAGAGAATGATATCTTAACCCATATCTTCTACAATGTAACTGATTAATAACCTTGAGGTTATTAATACAACTCTTATTCAATTAATATTTAGGAAAATTATTTGCCTTGCACAGGTAAGTTCCTATAATGCATTAAATTTGAAGATAAAGAATGAGTTATAAATTAAGAGAATAAAATCTGGATCACTAAAGTCTAACAAATCTCAATACACTGGTTTTGTATTTTATAGACAAAGAATATGAAAAGATAGGGCAGAAGTCTTGACCAAAGACACAAAGCTCTATAAATCTCATGGAAGAGCTAGATATTCAAACCTGTGGCTTAAATCTTGTTCCTATGTTGCATGTCGAACGTCACTAGTTTGCTCTTTCTCACTGTATCCAAAGTGCTGAGATAAGTACAAACACACTCAATAAATGCTTGTAGAATTGAATTGATTAATTTCTCCAGATATTATGTTACCGTCTATGTCAGTATCATTGTTAGTTTCTATTGAGTTAACTTCAACTCATGGCAACTCAATGTAAAACAAAACAAAATCCTGCCCAGTCCCATGTCATCCTCATGAGTGCTGGAACTCTTGAGTTCATTGTTGCCTTCCAACCTAGGGGCTCATCTTCCAACACTATATTGGACAATATTCTGTTGTGATTTACAGGGTTTTCTTTTGGTTAATTTTCAGGAGTGGATTGCCAGGCCTTTCTTCCTAGTCTGTCCTACTCTGGAAGCTCTGCTGAAACCTGCCCACTGCAGGTGACCCTTTTAGTATTTGAAATACCAGTGGCATAGTTTCCAGCATTACAGCAATATACAAGTCAGTACTGTATGACAAACTGACAGATGTGTGATGGATCTATGCCAATGCCATACCATAACTCAAAATGCTTGATTGAAATTTATATCTTCCAAAACTCCTGACTCTCCTTTAGCCCAATATAAGTAATTTGACAATTTTTTTTTCGTTAAAGAAAGTAAGAGAAGAGTTAAAGAGAAAAGTTATTATCTTTGTAATTTTTCTAGGTAAGGAGGTCATGCTTTGGAGCTACACTATTGAACGCCTAATTCACACTGCTACTCGATATTGACAGCTACCACTTTCTTAATGACAGTGGTAATTGGGTGTATGTAACCAGAAGTCATTACAATAAATAGATTGATTTTGGTTTGAAACTTGAACACCATCATCTTCAATGAGGTAGAGAAACAATATAGGGGAAGGGAGGGGTACTCTGGATGACCAGAGAAAACCATTTAGCATGAGTGGTTGAAAACAGTTTTAGTAATTCAGTCCGAGTATCCTCTAAATACTCTAGCAGCCACTTCTTCAACTTTTGAATTTCCCCTGTAAGTGTTTCTGCAAAGCAATTATTCATTTGTTCCACAGGTATTTTATTTTTCAGGCAATCATTTGCTCAATGTAATATATGTCAGACACTGTATTAATACAACCCACTGCTATCAAGTCAATTCTGACTCATAGTGACCCCGTTAGGTTTCCAAAGCGGTAAATCTTTACAGCTTAAAGATTGCCTAACCTTCCTCCATGGAGCAGCTGGTAGGTTTGAACTGTAAGCCTTCCAGTTAGCAGACAGATGCTTTACCAACTATACCATCATAGATCCTTCTGTACTAATAACAGAAAAACAAAACAAAACAAAAAAACAAACTCACTGCCATTGAGTTGATTCTGACTCATTGCAACCCCTCCTTGGGTTTCTGAGGTGGTATCTCTATGGAAGTAGATGGCCCAGTCTTCCTTCTGAGTAGTGGTTAGTGGGTTCAAACTGCCAGCCTTCTGGTTAGCAGTCAAATGCTTTAGGCACTACACCACCAGAGCTCTCATGTATTAATATAGATACAATTAATAGTTAACATTAATAAAGGCTTAGGATTTCATTTTCCTTGGATCCACAATCAGTGCCCATGGAAACCAAATACAAAAATGCTATCACCAAACCCACTGCTATTGGGTTAATTCTGACTTATAGAGACCCTACACTATAAGAGTAGAAGTGTTCCATAGAGTTTCCAAAGTTGTAAATCTTTATGGAAGCAGAATGCCTAATCGTTCTCCTGCAGAGTGACTGGTGGGTTTGAACTGCTAACCTTGTAGTTACTAATTGAATGCTTTAACCACCGTGCCACCAGAGCTCCTCCCATGGAAACTGCAGTCAAGAAATTAGAGTATTGCATTGGGCTAATCTGCTGCAAAAGATCTCTTTAAAGTGTTAAAAGCAAAAAGGTCACTTTGAAGACTAAGGTACGCCTGACCCAAGCCATGGTATTTTCAATTGCCTCATATACATGCAAAAACTGGATAATGAATAAGGAAGACTGAAGAAGAATCTGATGTCTTTGAATCATTGTTTTGCCAAAGAATGTTGAATATACCACGGACTTCCAGAAGAATGAACAGATCTATCTTGGATGAAGTATAACCAGAAAGCTCTTTAGAACTGGGAATGGTAGGACTCCTCTTGCTTACTCTGGACAAGTTAGCAGGAGTGATCTGGTCCTGTAAAAGAACATCATGCTTGGTAGAGGATCAGTGAAAAAGAATAAGACCCTCAATGAGACGGATTGACATAGTGGCCACAACAATGGGCTCAGGACTGTGAGGCTACATCAGGATCAGGCAGTGTTTTGTTCTGTTGGACATAGGGTCATTATGAGTCAGAGCTGATTCAATGGCACCTAACAATAACAACGACAATAATCAAGAAGATAAAATACTTAGGAACATATCTTACCTAGGACACAAAAGACCTGTATAAAGAAAACTACAAAACACTACTACAAGAAACTATAAGAGACTTACATAAATGGAAGAATATCCCAGGCTCATGCATAGGAAGAGTGAACATTGTGAAAATGTCAATACTACCCAAAGCAATCTATGGATTCAAAGCAATCTCAATCCAAATTCCATCAACAGTGTTTAAGGACATGGGAAAATTGATCAATAATTTTATATGGAAAGGAAAGAGAGCATGGATAAGCAAAGCATTACCAAAGAAGAAAAACAAAGTAGGAGATCTCACACTCCCAGATCTCAAAACCTACCATACAGTCACTGTAGTCAAATAATCAAAACAGTCTGGTATCAGTACAATGGCAGACAGATAGACCAAGCGGGGCAGGGCTAAGAATCCAGAAATAGATCCATCCACACACAGACAGCTGATCTTTGACAAAGGGCTGAAACCCATTCAGTGGGAAACAGATAGTCTCTTTAACAAATGGTGCTTGCAAAACTGGACATACATTTACAGAAAAATGAAACAAGATTCATACTTCACACTGTACTCAAAAAGGAAATTGAGATGGATCAAAGACCTAAATGTGAAACCCAAAATTATAAAGTTCATTGAAGATAAAATAGGGGCAAATTTAGGGGGCCTAATTTATGACATAAGTAAACTATAAAGCATATTCCAAAATGTGCAAACAGCAGAAGATAAACTAGATGACTGGGGCCTTCTAAAAATTAAATTAAGAATTCTCCAAAAGAGTAAAAAGAGAACCTACAGATTGGGGGGAAAATAAATGGCAATGACATATCTGACAAGGGGTTTGTCTCTAAAATTTATAGGAAACTTCAGCACCTCAACATCAAAAAGACAAATATTCTACTTAAAAAATGGGCAAAGGGCATGAACAGACATTTCACCAAAGATGATATTCAGACAGTCAACAAACACAAGAAGAAATGCTTATGATCATTTGCCATTATCCACCCACTGTCACTGAGTTGATTTTGACTCACAGCAATCCCATTGGGTTTCTGAGGCTGTAAATATTTATGGAAGCAGATTGCCTCATCTTCCTCCTTCCATGGAGTGGCTGGTGGGTTTGAACTGCCAACCTAATGGTTAGCAGTCAAATGCCTTAGGCGCTGTGCCACCAGAGCGCCTTCATTTGCCATTAGAGAGATGCAAATCAAAACAACCATAAGATATTATCTCACTCCAGTAATAAGAGCAAAGTCCAGTAAAACAGAAAACAAATGCTAATAAGGTTGTGGAGAGACTGGAACTCTCATATACTGCTGGTGAATTGTGAAATGGTACAACCACTGTGGAAAATGGTATGGTGCTTTCTTAAACAGTTGGAAATAGATATATCATTTGATCCAGCAATCCCATTACTAGGAATATACCTAAAGAGGTGAGAGCCGGGACATGAATAGATATATGCACACCCATGTTCATTGCAGCACTATGTACAACAGCAAAGAAATGGAAACAACCTAAGTGCCCAACAATGGATGGATAACCAAACAATGGTACAAACACAATGGAATACTAAGCAACACTGAATAATGAAGAATCCATGAATCACCTGTTAATATGGATGAAACTGGAGGATATTATGCTGAGTGAAATAAGTAAGTCACAGAAAGAGAAATATTGTATGAGTCCATCACTGTAAAGAATCAGGTTTACACAGGGAAATAAATTTTCTCTATTGTTACCAGGGAGGGGAGGAGAAAGGAATGGAAGGAAAATAAATGGGGAAGAAAGAAAAAAAAAAAAGCAGTTAAAGTGCCTTGGCTCTTCTCTCAAACGTAAACACCCTCTCCCTTCCTTTACTCATAATAAACAAAACTGAAACTCAGGAAGAAGTCATTGTTGTTGTTGTTATTGTTGTGTACCATTGAGTCGGACCCAACTCATAGTGACCTCTCCTTGGGTTTCTGAGGCAGTATCACTACGGAAGTAGATTGCTCAAGCTTCCTTCTGAGGAGTGGCTGGTGGATTTGAACTGCCAG
The DNA here is from genome assembly GCF_000298275.1 of Orycteropus afer afer. Classification (NCBI taxonomy): domain Eukaryota; kingdom Metazoa; phylum Chordata; class Mammalia; order Tubulidentata; family Orycteropodidae; genus Orycteropus; species Orycteropus afer. Next base: position 3,040,395 of record NW_006921770.1, read on the forward strand.
CCTTCTGGTTAGCAGTCAAGTGCCTTGTTGTTGTTGTTGTTAGAGAGGTAAAAGGGCATTTTCCTTCACTTCCCCACACTATCACCTGCCTCCCACAGCAAAAGAGAGGATGTACCAAGAAGATCCACCACAGAGATTGGAATGCCTGCATAGCAGAGGACCAGAGATTGTCTGTTTAGAGATTGATTTATGCAGCAGACCAGCTGAACTGCTGCTTAGGCCTTTTTGAGAAGGGAAAAAAAAAACATGGAGAGAGAGGAAATGGCCCCGAGTCAGCCCTTACTATCATGATTTGAGGTAGCAAGGATGAGTGATTTCCTGTGGGTCATGGGTCAATGAAGTTGGTTACGGTTGAGCTGTCTTGATTACCAAGCGGATCTCTTGACAGGTGACGGGTCTCAACAGCAGGAGGCCCTGATGTGGCCTGCCAGGGTGTGGAGTGACAATGGTCAAGCAGTGCTGAGTCACCTCATTGAAGCCTCCCACATATACACTCCACGAGAGGCCAGAACTTGGGTATGTGGCTTACAGAAAGTCCTGAGAGTCAGCCACAGAACCAAATGACCAACAGAGAAGAACTATTATCAGAATCCTAAAAAAAAAAAAAACAGAATTGTTTACTCTTCCTGCTGTATTCCCTCTCCAGCCCCCAATATTAGAGAAGTGTTGGAAAGGGTGAGAGCCAGTCCATAACACCTTTCTCCCTGTCAAGGTCCCTAAGCCACAATTCTGGCCAGCACAGAGGAGGGACAAGTATGAAATCACTATGAGATTGGAGTTTTACACTGAATGGATATTTAATACCAGAAAATAATTGAAAGGTTATGGAGTCTGCCCAAGATATCACTAAAGAATGAGAAAATATTTTATAAGCATGTTGAAAAAATACTTGTAAAAAAAGAAAGAAATCAGGTTTATACACACCACTGATTTTGGATTCCTCAATAAACCGGTTATATATGTATATAGAGTTGCCATGAGTCAGAATTGACTTGGTGGCAAACAACATGTGTAGTGTACCTGGTACACCACACACACATACACACACACACTCACAACACTCACATATATGTTTGTGTATTGTATATTTAAAGCATGGCAGATGTGCTATTAAGAATAATGAAAATAACAACATTAATGACAATAGTAATGTTAAAGAGTAGTATGGCACTTTTATACTATATATTTCTGACTTATATTCATCTGTTGTACTGCCCATAGTCAACAAACCCTGATTAGGGCCCCTTATGTGAAAAATCCTATGAGAAATACAGAGATTCACTAGGCAAATCTCTACCCTTGGATAGGTGTAGCTTATTAGAGGAGTTCAAACTTCTAGAAAACATACAGAGAAATATGACACAAGGTGTCCAGTGTTAAGGAAGGACCTCCCACTTTTTTATTCCCATTGTGCCCCAGACTCTGTGATGGAATTTGATATATATTATGTCATTGTAACAGTCCTTTTATACTGACATTACCATCCATTTCCATCTACTGCATTCTTCTTGTCCTCCTATTATTCCTACTTTCATTTCTACAAGCTACCATAGTTTGAGCTTATACCAGTTACTATGCTTGACATCGACGGCAAACAACAACAACAAAAAAAAATGCTTGACACATTTATTACAAAAATGTAAAACTCAAAGCAAACCCACTGCGATCAAGTTGATTCTGACTCCTAGCTACCCTATAGGACAGAGCAGAACTTCTCCTTAGGATTTCAAAGACTGAATTTTTCTGGAGCAGACTGCAGCCTCTTGCTTCCATGGGGCAGCTAGTGGGTTCCAACCACCAACATTTTGGTCAGCAGCCAAAGGCTTTGACCACTGCACCACCAGAGCTCCTATGAAAATGTAAAAGGATATAAGTATTTCACTTTAATGAAGTGAAAAGTATATATAGATTTTATACTCAGACAGGCTAGAGTTCAAAACCTGGGTCTGTTACTTACCATATGAACTTGAACAAGTTACTTAATCTCTCTGATCCTCAATTTTCTTATAATAACATGAACTTTGCAGGATATGATGAGAAATCAATGAGATAATGCATGCAAAGCACCAATCCTGGAGGTGTCCATCAGACATTTGTTTTCAGTAAACACTAGTGCCCCACCTCCTGCATACGTACCCAGAGGAAAAGAACTCACTGCATGTGTGAGACGCGGGCTCCCCATCCTCCCCTTTCCCTTCCCACTGAAGGTCCAGGGCTACTCCGCCAGCCAACTCTGAATATGCCTTTCAAGCCTCTCCAATCAATCACTCCAGATTTGACCACTCTCTCAATCTTGGAGTCCGCTTACTTCCTAATCAACTTCCTCTTGTCAGGATTCACCTTTATTTTTTTCCAAGTGCTCCTCTCACTCCTCTAGAAGAGAATTTATGCTTACTTTCAGCATTCATCTCCCAACCTCTTCTGTTAACAGTCACCAAAGCAAAGAATTAATTTTTTAAAGGAATGTCTACTTTTCTTTGCCAATAAATTACACTAGACAAGTCTCTGAGGCCCTTCCAACTCCTCCTTTGAGGACTTATTGGACATGCACTTGAAAAAAGGTTATTTATCTCTGTCCCTACTGCCATCTTTCCCTCTACTCCCATCTTGCTGTTCCCTTATCAATTTAGTTTTGTCTCTTAAAATCTGTCTAATCTTGCCAGGCATAGTGGATAGCTTGGACTATGTGCAGGTTCCTGTTATTTGCAATAACTTTTCTTCTTATTTCCCCTTGTTCTTGTCAGACACATTTATTTATTTTTATGCCAGCCATATTTATTGCTAGATGGAAGGCAGGCATTCCAGGTATATATCACTATATCTTTGAGGACTTTCTCTTCCTATTTGTCCTTTCATACTGTTCTCTTTACAATTCTTTTTCCATTTGGCAATTTCTAAGGCTAGGAATTGCTAAAGTTGCTAAAGTTTTTCAGGGTCCAAAACAATTAAAATAAAGTTAGGATATCTTTTTCTACAAGCTGCCAAAGAGTGATGGGTCACTGGTCAATTTCATTAAATCACTGGTCAACACTTCCTCCCCAGCTGAGGTGTAAACCTTTTGCTGTAAACCTTCTTAGGCACTCTGGGCTTAGGTTGTTGTTGTTGTTGTTGTTGTTGTTATGTGCCGTCGAGTCAAACCCGACTCATAGCGACCCCTCCTTGGGTTTCCGAGGCAGTATCACTACGGAAGTAGGATTGCCCAACCTTCCTTCCGAGGAGTGGCTGGTGGGTTTGAACCGCCAGCCGTCTGGTTAGCAGGCAAGTGTCTTAGCCACTATGCTACCAGGGCTTAGGTAGCAACCCTTTTCTCTCTGCTTTCACGAAATCTCCTTTGTGATTTCCCTACAGCTCCTTTCATACCGAAGGAACTCTGGTAGCATAGTGCCTGAGGCATTTGGCTGCTAACCAGAAGGCTGGCAATTCAAACCCACCAGCCACTCCTCAGAAGCAAGGTTGGGCAATCTACTTCTGTAGTGATACCGCCTCAGAAACCCAAGGAGGGGTCACTATGAATTGGATTGGACTCCATGGCAGTGAGTTTTTCCCTTCATGCCATCTTGAAACCTTCTTTTCTTGAACATTTGATTGTGGTTTAGGTGAAAGTTTACAGAGCAAATTAATTTCCTATTCAAAAAACTTATACACATTTTGTTTTGTGACATTAGTTGCAATCCCCTCAAATGCAACAGCACTCTTCTCACTTCCTCCCTGGGTTCCTTGTTTCCATTTGCCCATCGTTGCTGCTCCTTTATACCTTCTGGACTTTGTTTTTGGGCAAATGCTGCCCTTTTGGTCTCATATGGTTGATCATTCTGAAAGGCACATTGATTAGAGGTGTTACTGTTCATTTTATAGGTTTGTCTATTTTATAGGTTTGGCTAAGGAGCTCTGGTAGTGCAGCGCCTAAGGCATTTGACTGCTAACCGGAAGGCTAGCGGTTCAAACCCACCAGCCACTCCTCGGAAGGAAGGTTGGGCAATCTACTTCCCCTCGGAAACCCAAGGAGGGGACGTTATGAGTCGGGTCCAACTCGATGGCACATAAAAACTACAACATTGTTTGGTTGAAAGGTGATCTCTGGGAGTGGGTTCAGTTCCAGGTTTGAAGGGTGTCTAAGGGCCATAGTCTCAGGGGCTCTACCAGTCTCTATCAGACTAGTATGTCTGGTCTTTTTTATGACTTTGAATTTTATTCTATGTTTTTCTCCCACACTGTCCAGGACCTTCTGTTGTGACCTCCATCAGAGTAGTCAGTAGTGGTAGCTGTCATCATCTAGTTCTTCTGATCTCAGGCTAGTGGAGGTTGTGGTTTGTGTGGTCCATTAGTGGTTTTCTTGAGTCTTTTTTCTTTCCTCTTCTTTATTTTTCTTTCTTTCTTTCTTTTTTTTTTTTTAACTGTACCTCTCTCCTCTAATAAATATATAATTTTCTAGAGAGCCAAGATCCTTTCCTCTTGTTTATGTACTCTGGTGCGTGGCTCACATATAATAACCCGGCCAAAAAAAAAAACCACTGCCATTGGGTACTGACCCTATAGTACAGAGTAGAATGGCTCCATAGGGTTTCCAAGGCTGTAATCCTTACAGAAGCAGAATGCCACATCTTTCTACCATGGAGCAACTATTGGGTTCAAAGCACCAACTTTTCAGATCTCAGCTAAGTGCATTAACCACTGTGCCACTAAGGCTCCTTTGCACATAATAGTGCCCAATAAATATTTTAAAACACTTAATTACTCTGAAAATAATACTTGCCCAACTGGCTAGAACTCCAGTACCAAAATTAACAGACTGAATCATTAACCTTATGTTCTTCAATTTTATCTTCTATAAAATGTATATGATTCACATTGTTGAATAGGATTTTAAATATCACAAAGACAATCTCTTCACTTGGATGGGAAGGAATCTGAGGTTCCAAGTTGTTTATGACCTTGAAAATTAGTCTACTTACTTTGGTAATGTGGAAATAGTGGACTAGAAAGGAATGCTGCCTTATAGGATAATTTCTTCATGATACATTAGGTTCTGCAGAGGATGGCACCATAGGAATTTTGAAACTGATGATGTTTCATCAGGGATGAATATGGAAGTCAATAGAAAGAGACAAAACAGAGAGATAAGTAGCCCTTGAGTGGCAAAGCCAGAAGATGTAGAAGGTCATGATTTGCTGCTTGGCATTGAGGACCTTCAAGGAAAGGCTCACACTACCTAATCCCTTAGTCAACGTTGACAAAGGATACAGAGAGTCAGCAAGTTAGAACAAGGAGCCAATGTAGCATGGTGGCTGAGCTGCATCACACTTTGGAATTAGACATGCCAGCGGCGTTCAAGTCTTAGCTTTACTACTAAGTCCCTGTGTGTGCATGGGCAAATATCATAAAGGCTCAAAGCCTCATCTTCTCTTTCTGTTAAATAAGTAGGTAAAACTACCTTCAAGGGTTATCCTGAGCATTAAATGAGATAATGGTTGTAAATCACTAGGTATATAGTAAGAAGGCTCAGCTCCACAAGGAAATAACTTAGGAAATTAGTCTTCCATTCCTCAGCCTAGAGATGTAAATGTTTGAGGGTATATGGATACATGAGTGTCAGACGACCAGCAGTCCATTTTTAAATACAGTGTTTGCCTAGTGGATTTGGTTCAGCTTCTGTCTTGATGTGCTGAATAACTTTTGGGACTGAGACAGGACTAGATCTTAGACTAAATATTCATGCTTAGGCTTGGTTCCTGGGACCACACACTGATCTTACCCCATGGGTGAGGGATCTTGCCTGAAACACAGCCCTACCTCTGGCCCTGAGGAATCCTAATATTGTATTCCAAATATGAAATTGGATCCCTTTAGACTGGCTGAATTCAATCTCCTCCCACCCCTAGGAGACTGGGATTTGGGCTGCTGGCTGCTCCTGTCACAATCCAACATTTTTGTCAATATCAGTGGGGAATATGACAAATCAAAGTTACAGAAGAAAGAAGGAGACAGATCCTCGTTGTCAACAGGGTGAAGTCCAAACTTAGCAGAGGGCACAAGGTTCATCATGGTGTGGGTCTAGTCTTCCTCTCCAGCATTATTTATTCCAGTGTGTCCTTTAGTTTCTTTGTTTTATTCGTGCTGTGCTATTATTTGTTTCCAACAGTGCCAAGTTCTCTCAGACATTTCTACTATAGTACATGCTCTTCTCTTTCCTTAAGATGCCCTACATTTTCATCAGGCAAAAATACTACTCATCCTACAAGACCCAAGCCTGGTATTACTCCCTTTTCAATCCCTTCCCTGCTGATTTGGGGCAGACCAAAGCACTCTTTGCTCTGTGCCTCTGTGGTATCTAAGCATATACTTTTCATAAACATTTAACATAATGGATTATATCTTTTTTCTATATACGTACAATTCCTTCACCAGATTTTAGGCCTTGGAAAACAGTGACTATTTTTTATTTATCATTATATCCCTAGCACACAGCACAATGTCTGGCCTTCTAGTTGGTGCTCAAAAATATTTGCTCCTTTAGTGAATGGGATTAATTTCTATAGTGCCGTTTTCATCTAGATCTGGTTTCTTCCCTGCACAACTCATGACTATAGATGCATGAATTGTGACAACTAGTGTGCAAGCAGGAATAAGGATCTTAGGGGACCAGTTAGTTGACCTAATAATGGTCCTCGTGGGAAGGTCACAATGTTTGATGGAACATGTAGCACCAGGATGTAACCATCCATCCATCCAATCAGCTGACTGAACCCTAATGGTCACTGGAATGAGCCATGTCATAGCCCGAACTCTCCATCATCCATCAGAGTTATTGATTAAGGTGGCAGTGTTAATATGTGCTTTATAGAACATGGCAACCCAGGATACCACTGACTAGAATGGTTCTATAGTCAAATAAGTTTGGGAAATGCAACACATTTTATCTCCCTCTAGGAGTCATAAACCTCATTTATCACATTGAAGGATATGACACATTTGAGAGTAAAGAAATCTGTGGAATTGTTTAACCAGTGTTTTCCAAATTATTTGGCCATTAGAACTCTTTTTTTCTTGGACTTATTTATGTTCCAGGGAGCTAGTGTTCTATGAAGCATAATTGGGAAAATAGTGGATCAAGGAATTCCTCTACATAATAGAGAAAGTATCATCAAGGAGATGGGATTTCTAGACAAAGGAGCATAGAAATGGATACCATTGTCCTCATTTTTTAAAATTAGGTTATTGCACAGTCCTAGAAACTAGATGATGTGTTACATTGAAAAAATCTGCAAAAGATCTCTTGAAAGTGTTGAAGAGGAAAAATGTCACTTTGAGGACTAAGGTACAATTGACACAAGCCATGGTATTTTCAATTACCTCATATACATTGCAAAAGCTGCACAATGAATAAAGAAGACCTAAGAATAATTGACACCTTTGAATTATGGTGTTGGCAAAGAATATTGAATACACCCTGGGCTGGCAAAAGAATGAACAAAACCATTTCAGAAGAAGTATAGCCAGAATGCTTCTTAGAAGCAAGAATGGTGGAACTTCATCTCATGTAATTTGGATGTGTTATCAGGAGGGACCAGCTCCTGGAGAAGGACATCATGCTTGGTAAAGTAGAGGGTCAGGGAAAAAGGGGAAGGCCTTCAATGAGATGGACTGACATATCAGCTCCATTAACGGGCTCAAGAATAGTAAGTATTGTGAGAATGGTGCAGGATTGGGCTGTGTTTGGTTCTGGTATACACAGAGTCGCTGTGAATCACAACCAACACACAGCACCTAACAAGAACACCTTAGTCCTAAACAAACATTTCTGATTTTTCCTTTTACCTGTAGTCTGAATGACTTTTACTTTTACTAATTCTCTTCAATATCTAACCACCCTTTAAACATAATGCTTGCATATATGTATAATACATGTGTATTTTAGCAATCTAAGATAGAAGGGAAATGGTAGTTTTAGTTTCAGAATATAAATTAAATACAAGCTTTCTTTAGCCCTTATAAATCTGTAATCCTAAGAAAATAATTTGCTTTCTCTAATCTTCAAGTTCTTACTCACTATCTTGATTGAAATAATCCATGACCTAAGTCACAGAAATATTGAGAAAATCAAATACCATTAATTTATAAAGTTCTTTATGTAAAGAACGACATAAAACATGGTATTATTATTATATATGTAAACTTGCAGTAAATTTAACTTACTCTATAATTCATGTATGCAAATAAAATGTATTTTTTAACTCACTCCATAATTAATATATGCAAATAAAACATTTTTTTTTTTTTTTAAGTCTAATCTAGGCTCCCTCTCAAACATTCATCTGATGGTTGGCAGCAAAATAAAATCTAAATGAAACTAAATATACAATTCAGTTTAAGTTTGTCCCAAATCAATAATTTAAACAGTTTCTGATTTTTTAAAAAAAAATAATGTCCCGTTTCTCAGATCTAGGTATATCTGAGGGAAGTCTGTGGGTCAATGACCCTTGACTACCTGGTTGTGCTTGAACTCCTGGCCCTGTCGCTGGCAGAAGTCATAGTTTGGTTTCTCCCCTAGCTTGGTCTCAGTCTTGTTACTCTCCTCTCAGTTTCCACTTGCTGCAGACCCCTGAGGGTCTCTGCCATATCCTGAATCCAACCTAGTGACCTGTTATCCCTCCTTCCAGCCTGATGTGGGCTTCCCTGCCTTGGAAACCCAGTGGGTGATAATCTGGCTTCCCTCTTCTGCATCTCTTTGCTGCAGCACATTGTGTTCCACTGCAAGTTTGTGTAGGGTAGCTCAAAAGATTTAGGAAACCCTCACAACAAATGAGGAGCTCTGGTAGCATAGTGGCTAAGGCACTTGACTGCGAACCAGAAGGCTGGTGGTTCAAACCCACCAGACACTCCTCAGAAGGCAGATGGGGCAATCTGCTTCTGTATTGATACTGCCTCGGGAACCCAAGGAGGGGTCACTATGAGTCGAGTTCGACTCAACGGCACGTAACAACAACAACAAATGAGGCAGTTCTACTTTGTCCTATAGGGTTGCTATGAGTCAGAATCAACTGGACAGCACATGACAACAACAACCACCAATGAGCAGCTACTTCTGTGGCTTTACTATCATATGCTAAGAACTAGGTCCTAAAGGCTCAGCCCCAGATATATTAAAGGGGAATATAAAGGCATCTGGCACTTTCTCTATTAAGACAACAAGCTGTTTTACAAGTCAATTGTCTTGCTATATAATCTTAATTTGCAAATCAGGAGATTCATAATACTTCCCCTCTTTCCTTCACATTCCTTCTGTATCACATTTAATCTTGGCTCAAACAGATGATGCCTTGTCCATTTTGGACAATACATCTTTATCTTTAGGTGGAAACCTGAAAGAATTTTTTTACTTAGTATGAAAGCAAATAGGGGAAAATCTACCAACATCAGAAAGTGTTGAAATGCAGAGATCCCTAATTCTTGCCTGAGTGATAGTAAGCATTATTTACATGCATAAAACAGCTTACAGTTTATACATTGTGGAAAGAACACAGGAAAGAGTTGGGTCCCCCCGCCCCCAACTCAATAACATGTATTTGCATGGCCTTGGAGAAGTTATTTAACCACACAGACTCTTAGATTCCTAATCTGAATTGGGAATAAACACACATATACCTTGCATGGAGTTTCCTGAGGTGAAATGAGATAGATTTTCATAGAAAGTTAGAGAGTCCTAGAAATGTTAGTCGTTGTTGTTGTTGTTATGTGCCGTCGAGTCAAACCCGACTCATAGCGACCCCTCCTTCGGTTTCCGAGGCAGTATCACTACGGAAGTAGGATTCCCCAACCTTCCTTCCAAGGAGTGGCTGGTGGGTTTGAACCGCCAGCCGTCTGGTTAGCAGGCAAGTATCTTAGCCACTATGCTACCAGAGCTCCCGAAATGTTAGTTACTACTCTCTAATTAGAACCTCATGGAAGACAACAATACTTTCAGTTATCATTTATGTCATTCTTATCATGTGCCAAGGAGTGTGATGAGAGTTTTACATGGAAAAGATCATTAAATACTTGCAATTTCATGTGAGGTGAATCTTATTATTATTTTTCCCATTTTGCACATGAAGAAACCAAGGCACAGGAAAGCTAAATAGCTGGTCCCAAGTTACTCAGCAATGAGGAATAGATTTAAAGTGCAAATGGCTTGCTTTCAGAGTTCATGATCTTAACCACCAGTGGGTTATTGCTTCCCACTCTGCAGAAAAGTGGAAGACCAAGGATGAAACAACAGTCCCACCAGTAGCTGTGAAATCAGTTCTGACTCATGGCAACCGCTTAGATGTCAGTAGAGCTCTGTTCATAGGTTTTCAATGGCTGATTTTTTGGAAGTAGATTAACAGGTCTTACTTCCAAGGAACCTCTGGGTGGATTTGAACTTCTAATCCATTTGCACCAACAGGGGATTATGCAACAACCATTGTATCCATACTGTTGCTGAGGGAAACACAGTACAGAGAGCTGAAGTAATGGGCTCCAAACTGTAGAGCAAGTTAAGGGCCAACGCAAGTGGCGAATGAGGGTGGATGACTTCTAGTCTGTGGGGTGCTTTCCACTGCATCTGGCTGCTTACTTTGACAGGGGTCAGGTAACCAAAAGTAGACTGTCTCAGGCATTTTGTCTTGTATACTACCTCTGCCAGAGAGGCCTTTTCAGAATTCTCAAGGTCCAGAGGAGAGTGGTATGAAGGCCTCACACCTCCCCCACCAACATGCCGATTCAGCTTGAATTAGTCTTGTTAAAGAAAATTGGCCATTTCCTGTCATGGCACATTACATTCATGTGGTCTCACCTCTCTCTGCTGGAAAAACAAGGCAACTAATTCATTTTAGCAGATTCTCCCTTTCCGCCTAAAAGACGTCCTCTGATGATGATAATGCAGAGAGATAGAAATGTTTTAATATGATAAGTCTTTCACTGAGGATTAGTATACATTCAAAGCAGCGCCTCTTCCATGTCTGGAATCACTTTTTAAAGCAAGCAATTGTAAATAAGGTTTCTCATGTTCCTCTGTTATCATTGGGCCTGACAGAAGGGGAAATTTAACTTCAGGGGAAGGCATTACATATGCCTATACACATTTGCACACATAACGGAACATTTATTTTTGCCAGTTGAAGCAGCTTCTCTCAGAAGGTCACCAGCAGTCATGCAAAGAAATCTTTAAGAAGACAGTGTAATGCAACGGTTAAGAGGACAAGATGCTCAAGTTTTGATGTCTGAGTTCAAGTCCGGCCTGTACCATGTTCTAGCTATATGACCTTAGGCCATTTACATGATCTCTCTGTGAATGAATTTCCTTGACAGCAACATGGTGATAGATTTTCATCATAAGATCTCTGTGAGGATGAAATGAGACTTAATGACATAGAGAGTCTGTAGTACAGAGTCTGAATTCTCTCTGGTGGCATAGTACCTAAGGCATTTGACTGCTAACCAGAAGGCTGGCGGTTCAAACCCACCAGCCACTCCTTGGAAGGAAGGTTGGGCAATCTACTTCCGTAGTGATACCACCTCAGAAACCCAAGGAGGGGTCACTATGAATCAGGACTGACTCCACAGCAGTGAGTTTGGTTTAGGAAGAGATGTCCTTCAGGATCCTCAGACTCCAAAGCTGTGAATGGGCTCCTGTGGACTAGCGGCAGTGGGTGGCTATCCTAAGAGCGCCTTCCTCAAGCCTTTTGGGCCTTCCTCAGCAGTGGTGGCACAACAGTTAAGTGTTCGATTTCTAACCTAAAGATTGAAAGTTCAAACTCACCAGCATCTCTGCAGGAGAAAAGACCTGGTAGTCTGCTCCTGTAAGGATAACAACTCAAAAAAACTCTATGCGGGCAGTTCTACTCTGTTATATATAGGGTCATTATGAGTCAGAATTGACTTGACAGAACACAACAACAAAGTACTTTCTAACCTAAGTCATTTCATTGAGTCAACAAACTTTTGAAGAGTATAACTCTTCAGGAATGTGCCAGAAAAACATAGTAAGATCCTGTTTGGAAATGGCACACTGTAAAGTGGATGCTGTGATAGGGGAGTCATCAGCGGTACAATGTCAAAGCTTCTTCAAGGCCAGAATAAGCAGTTTTGATTTTAGGCAACATCAGATGAAAAATAAGATCTGAGGTGTCTATCAGAAGGATGAGGCTGGCTACAAAGCAGAAAATAGATCAGAACTAGGGTTGGAAACTATGGCCCACAATCCAAATCTGGCTAACCAAATATTTTTGAACCATCTACAAGCTAAAAGTAGGTTTTACATTTTTAAATAGTTGAAAATAAATTGAAAGAAGAATATTTATTGACACATAAAATTTTCATGACACTGAAATTTCAGTCTGTAAATAAAGCTTTATTGGAACATAGCCATCTCCCTTTGTTTACTTATTGCCCTATGGTTGTTTTCACTATAACAGCAGAGTTGAGTAGTTGCATCTGGAGACCGTATGCAAAGCCTAAAATATTTACTATCATTAGTAAATGTTCTTTACAGAAAATGTTTGGTGACCCCTGGATTGGGGAGCTATTGAATAATGGACAGGAGCCAGATTGGGATGCTAATACTAACATAAAACTATGATGAATTTTGCATTTACTATCTACCATGCATTTTATTTGTATAATCATGTTTAATACTGACAACAACCCTATATTAGCACCTAAGCAACTTCGCCAAGATTACATAGGATGGTCAAAGCAGAGCATCATTTGAACATCAACGGACCATAGGATTTGGACGCTCAATCATTATGCATACTGCCTTTAACAATCAACCTGAAAAATGGTGAGGAGAGGAATTTAGAGACATTTTAGAGATACAATCTCCAGGACTCACCTTTTGAATGGGGAAGATCAGGATGAAATCAAAGAAGAAAATAATCCCAAGGTCTGGGTGCCTGGGACCAGCTGGAGTTCTACATTGCTTGCAAGAGTACAAGTTTGAGCATCCTTAGTTAAAACTCAGCTTCATATGAACTCTTCATGTTAATATTCTGCCATTGCTCTTGATCTGGTAATTGTGCCACTTGGGCTCCCAAGCACTAAAATTAAATCTGGAAATTTGTCATACACCTTCCCCATGTGATGGTAACACAGAAGGTGGGAGCTCCAACAGTCAAAATGAATTACTCAGTGAGTTCATTTGTCACCCGAAGGTAATTGGGATTTAGCTACAGTCTCAGGAAGAAATACATCACATCGCATGATTACTTACATTAATGGCAACCTACATTTAATTTTCACCCCCACCCAACCCCCTTTATCAGATCCAGTGACCTGCTAGCAGGATATATTGGCTCTTTTCCTGTTGCCCATTTGAAATATCAGGCATCAACTGAGACAAGAGCCACCCTTTGCATAGGACAATGGATGAGACTGACCCAACACAAAGTGGCTGGCATAAGAGACTTACTTTTAAAATTCATTTATTCATCCATAGACTAGCATCTACCAGCCTCCATTGAGAATCCATTCTATGCAGATTGAACGGGTGCTAAAAGTCCAAAGAAGAGTAGATCATATCCCTATAGATAAAGTAGTGATTTGAGCATACAATTTTAAACAGGATCACGAGGTCTCACATATGTAATCAAAACACAACCGCCCCTTCACCCTATCACCAGAAGTGGAATTCCTCTCCACCTTCTACTCATTTCTGTAACAATATGCTGCCATTTTTTGACAGACAAATCTATAAGAAAGTAGTACACTGGACTATAAGTAATGGAGAGAGCAAGAAGACCTGAATTGATTACTGACCCTGATAGGAATTTTTTGAGAGACCTTGGGCAAGTTACTTGTCTTACTTGGTCCCTTGAAGTTTCATCTGTAAAATGATGGCCTGGAGTAGCCATAGCTATGTACAGAAGATGAAAGTAGAGATGCATGGTTGAAATGAGTAAGGGTAGAAAGAGGGGTTGGAGCCCCACAACCTCCCCCTTTTCTTATCAATTCCCTGTCTCAATGGATCCCTGTAGAATATAATTTAGGGTCATAAAAATAGACAATATTTATATAGAGAATGTACTTTTAGAGAAGGAAATTAGATAAAGCCATTCACAGCTCCTTCCTTCTCTTAAGCCTCTCTGTTAAGCAAGACAAATCAGTTGCATCACTCATGGGATGAGTTCCTGTGTCCTGTGTTCCAGTAAGAAAGCCTTCTTCCTCCACAGGACAGGGGTTTAAGGAATAACCTAAGAGCATGTCACATGTGTCACTAATTGAGACTGGTCACCTCTGGTTCAGATAATGATTTGATACCTAAGTTGATCTCTTGAATTCTCACTTAAACAAGCTAGGGAAATTGGGTACTGGCAGAAATTAAGCCATGGTCAAAAAAAAACCTCAAAAACCTAACATTCAAACATTTGTTGCCAGCCATGCCCATTCCTAAGGAGGGGCTCCAACTGTAAGAATATTCTTCTCTGCTTTGAGTGTATAAGAGATTATACAGGACGGTGGTTGAGGTTGTTACTTACTGTGTTGTCCTTTTGATAGAAATGTCAACAGGGAGATATCTCTAGTACTAAAACAGACCCTTCTATGATCCTGGGTGTCAGTTAAATTTCTGTTGCAGATTGGGTTCCTTGAAGGAAGATGTAGAAAGGTAGCGTGAGATAAAAGATTTTAAATAAACACCAAAAGAGAAAGGGAAAACAGCAAGAGTATGCAGAGGGAAAAGTTGAACTGAGAGGCAGGCCCAACAAAGCCTTGCCCAACCTGACAGGGTGCCCTGGAGTGAATTTATTGTTATTATTAGTCGAGTTATTGTTATGTGTTGAGATGATTCCAATTCATAGTGACCCCATGTGACACAATGTAACTGCCCCATAGAATTCCCTAGTCTGTAACCTTTGTGGAAGCAGACAGACAGGTCTTTTCTCTCATGGATCTGGTTGAATTTCAACTGCCAACCTTTTGGTTAGCAGCCAACTACTTAACCAATGTCCTACCAAAGCTCCTATCTGAAATGAATATTATCTTTTAATTGTTACCCTGCATTGGGTCTAAATGGCTGCCTGGTCTTTGTATGTCTGCTTTAGTTGTCACCAAGATGAGGGCTGCCCAAGGAAATATGACCTAGGCAAGGCAGGTCTCTGGAGCTGAGGTAGGCCCTGAGGAGCTGGCAGCTAGAGGCTGGATAGCAAATCTTCCTTGAAAGATATCAATATTGTCTACCACAGGATGCAACATGGAACTGATGACACAAATGGGTGGTTGAGGAGAGTTTTGAGAAAGAACAATTTATAAAAGTGTTACGCTATCTCATGTAAATTGCATTGAACTATATTCGTAGAATTCAAAGGCAAAGGATGACAGCAGTTGCCATAAACTAGAGAGGACTGTAGCAGTGGCTGTAGTCATAGGAGAGAGAAACCCTTGGGGTCATGGCCTTAGGTAGATGAACACAGCAATTAGTAGCCTGGTAGGGAGGGAGCTGGGGAAACAAATGTTCTGACTTCTTTTTCCTATCTTCCTTTCTCCTGCTTGTGTCCACCATTGGGGAAACTCAAACAGAAGCCAGATGTCAGGCAAGGTCAGTTGATACAGTCTCTCTTGCACCCATACCCACTACTACTGAGTTGACTCTGACTCTTAATGTCTCAGTGTGACATGGTAGAACTGCCCATAGAGTTTACAATGCTATAGCTTGTTTCAAAAACTCTTTATTGAAGCAGATTGCCTTATCTTTATTCCTCAGAGCAGCTGGTGGGTTCAAATTGAACCACTGACCTTTTGGTTAGCAGCTTTAACTTCTGTACCACCAGAGTTTTTCAAGGTATGTGTTATAATTCATTAATAGGCCATGCCATCAACTTTATAGTCATGGAAAACTCTTTTAAAAAATGATATAGAATAGATTCTATCAGAGGATTTAGATTATATCAGAGGAAGACATCTACCTGGCCAACTGACTGGAATAGATCCATATTTGTACCCATTCCAAAGAATGGTGATCCCACAGAATGTGGAAATTATCAAACAATATCATTAATATTGCATGCAAATAAAATCTTACTGAAGATAATTCAAAAACGGTTACAGTAGCATATTGACAGAGAACTTCCAGAGGTGCAGGCTGGATCCAGAAGAGGACGTGGAACAAGGGATATCATTGCTGATGTCAGATAGATCTTGGCTCAAAGCAAAGAAAACCAGAAAGGTGTTTATTTGTGTTTTATTGACTATGCAAAAGCATTTGATTGTGTGCATCATAACACATTGTGGATAACATTGAGAAGAATGGGAATTCCAGAACACTTGACTGTGCTCATGAGGAACCTGTATATAGACCAGGGGTCTGTTGTTTGAACAGAACAAGGGGACACTGCATGGTTTAAAATCAAGAAGGGAGTATGTCAGGGTTTTATCCTTTCACCATACTTATTCAATTTATACGCTGAGCAAATAATCTGAGAAGCTGGATTATATGAAGAAGAACGTGGCATCAGGATTGGAGGAAGAATCATTAACAACCTGTGATATGCTGATAACACACCTTTGCTTGCTGAAAGTGAGGATGACTTGAAGCACTTACTAATGAAGATTGAAGAATACAGTCTGCAGTATGGATTGCATCTCAATATAAAATTCTCAAATTCTCACAACTGGACCTATAAGCAGCATCACAATAAATGAAGAAAAGTTGTCAAAGACTTCACATTTTTTGGTTCTACAATTGACGCCAATGGAATCAGCAGTCAGGATATTACATGACATATAGCACTGGGCACTTGACGGCTAACCAGAAGGCTGGCAGTTCAAACCCACCAACCACTCCTCGGAAGGAAGATGGGGCAATCTATTTCCATAGTGATACTGCCTCGGAAACCCAAGGAGGGATCACTATGAGTCAGGTGCGACTTGACGGTACATAACAACAACAACAACATAACACTGGGCAACTAGGCTGCAAGGGACATCTTTCAAGTGCTGAGGAGCAAAGATGTCTCCTTGAAGACTAAGGTGTGCCTGACACAAGCCATGATATTTTCAATCGCCTCACATGCATGTGAGAGCTGGACAAGGAATAAAGAAGACCAAAGGAGAATTGATGCTTTTGAGATGTGGTGCTGGCGAAGAATGCTGAAAGTACCATGGGCTGCTACAAGAACTAACAAATCTGTCCTGGAGGAGGTACAGCCAGAATGCTCCTTGGAAGTGAGAATGGCCAGACTTTGTCTCACCTACTTTGGTCATGATGTCATCATTCCCTGGAGAAAGATGTCATGCTTAGTAAGGTGGAGGGTTGATGAAGGAGGGTAAGGCCCTCAATGAAATGGATTGGAACAGTGGCTGTGGCTATGGGGTCAAGAATAGCAGGGATTGCAGAGCTGGCGTGGAACTGGGTGGTGTTTCGTTCTACTGTGCATAGGTTTGCTATGAGTCAGAGGTGACTTGATGGCACATAACAACAACAACATGACAACAACAACGTATCAGAGGAAAGGAATATAGACTGAGTCAAAAGGTAATATATATATTCGTAGGTCCTGGTAAAATGTCTGAAGTCACTGTCCTAGTCAGTTTGGGATCATAGTAAATAATTATTTTTTCAAAAAATGGTTGCAACAGATATCCCCATTCCATGTCCAAGAGTAGAGGTCAGAAGATGGGGGACAGGGATGAAGATGAGGGACATAGTGACATTCTAGGATGGGTGTGTGATAAAGCTTATAGAACATAATCATTTGCTTTCTTAGGGTCATGATATACTCAAATTTTCCAAAAGTTTGTCTCAAAATTTCTTGTTTTCCTCTTTACTTCTTCCTATGTCAGGCCAGCTCCAGGAACCATCGTATCCATCCCAACAGTGACCTGAAAGCCTCATTCTAAGGTCAGAAAACAAGCCAGGACCCAAGATAGAGCTCTTGTTCCGGCAAAGAGAGAAATTAGATCCGGAAAGAAGCATATCCAGTTTCTCCAGAGCAGTTCTCATTGCCATTTTCAAATGAGTGATTTCCCTCTCCCAAAACAGACTGGCAAGAGCTCACACAAGTGATTGGCAGCCTCTTCCTCCCTAACAGCACCCGTATGCCTGGCTCTACCATTACAACTATACTAACAATTCAGCAGCCTTTGGTGCATAGGTTAGAACTGAGTGCATATATTTGCCTCGGATGATTAAGAGTTAAGTCTGCTGACCTACCCAGAGGGAAATTGCAAGGAATATCCAATTAGAGGCAACCAGCCTCTTTGAAAATATCCAGTGTATCAGAGATGCTTAATAATAATCATGATAATCACAACAGTTCTAAATATATATTTTTAAAGCTTTGAGCCATTTCTCACCCATGGAAACTTTATTTGCTAGAAAGCAGAACCTTGCAATTATTCAAATTGAAGATTTGTAATTTTTGTTGTTGCTGTTCCCCACAGCCTCTCGGGTAGAGGAAGGACAGAGAAAGCCATCCCAGAGGGGAACAGAATCAATCCAAGCTGCTCATTAAAAGGTAAACCGTCAATAATCTTTGTCAGGCCTTTTTATCTTGGGCTTTAGTACATGATGATCCCTAAGGCAGCATGTGGTATTGAGATTTAGAATGGTTCCTGGTTTATACATCCCTATTGGCAGGGGATTAACCCTCTGCATGCTGTGGTGGGCTTTCTCTGAACCACTTCTGAACCCTGGATGGGCAAAGATTAGGAAATTATCATATCTGTCTGCAGGAGGCATGGACTTTTCTAAGGAAATACATAAATATCTCAAGGTATTTTAGAACCTAACCCAGCCATTGGAAGAGAACAAGAAACAAAAATTCAGAGAGTACTCCCAAGGTTTCACTGGTTTAAAATTCAACTCATAGGTGTTTATTGAGAGCCCTTTATATGAATCCCCCCTCTTTGGATTCTGTTTTGCAGTTTTCTATGCTCTTCCCCAGATTATTTTCAGTTGGTTCACTGTAATGCTGTGAGGAAGGGGTTATGATTCCTATTGTGCAAAAAAGGAAACTCAGAAAAGGTAATTTATTGTTAAAGCACCCCTGTGCTGCATGTCTTTAAATATCATTCATGTACTGATAACATACAAATTTCTATCTCCAGTCTAAAGTGTTCCCAGAACTACAGATTTGCATATCCATCTGACTATTTGACATCTCCATTTGGATATCCACTAGTCATGTCAAAGTTAACATGTCCACAACTGAGCTCTTGATATAGTCCCTTAAAGCTGGAATTAATAACAACTCCATCTTTCCATTTCTCAGGCCCCCACCTTTAAATCATCCTTGATGCCTCGTCTCACATATGATTCATCCTAATTCTTATATCCAGAATCTGACCTTTTCTCACCTACTCTGCTGTTGCTATGCTAGTCCAAACCATCACTTTCTCTCTCCTAAACTAGTGAGTCACCTTCTAAGTATGTCCTTTCATTAGTTTTTTACCGCCTTTCAATCTATTTCTGATACTTCAGCTACTGTGACTGTGAAAAGACACAAGACTCAGTCATTCCTCTTCCCAATACTCCAATGGCTTCCTGTTTCACACAGAGTAAAGACTGGCATCCCTTTTTGTCAGTAAAAGCTGACATCCTATAATCTAAAGGTTCCACCTGACCTAGGCGCCCATGGCTTCCTTGCCGGTCCTCTACTTGACATACTCCTGCTTTGGGCCCTGTGTATTTGCTTTTCCATCTTCCTAGAGTATTCTACTGCCAGTAGCTGAATGGCTTGTTTTCTCATCTATCTTCTTTAGCACTTTATTCAGTAAACCATCTTCTAAGCATCTTCTCTAAAATTAACATATACTATCTAATGTATCCTATTTCCTTTATTTCCTTTACTTTTATTCTTAAAAAGTATGGCTTCCCCCAGGGCTCAACTTTCAGCCAAATGATAGATCTATAAGGAGAATAATAACATCAAGGAGATACACACTCATTAGAACAATCAAATATATGAGATCAAAATGGTGGCATTTACCCAAGGATAAAGCTCAGAAGGCAGGAAGGGAAAGAAAGAAGGATGAATGGAAATGGTAAACACAGAGAGGAAGTGGGAAGAGTGCTGTCACATTGTGGGGATTGCAATCAATGTTGCTAAACAAAATTGTTGAATGGAAAAAGATTTGCTCTGCAAGCTTTCACCTAAATCATCATAAAAAGTTAATATATATATATATATATGTACATATGTTTTACCTACTTATCTTGTTTACTTTCTGTCTCCTCCACTATCACGTAAACTTCATGAAGACAGGGACTTTCTTTGTTTGGTTCATTGCAGAATCCTCAGCACCCCTAAATATAATAGTCATTCAATAATTGTTTGTTAAATGAATGAATGAGTGAGCCTATCCTTCCCAAACCAGCATTCTAACTGTTATTATTATCATCCTACTTCTGAGACTCATCAGCTCTTAACTGGCCTCTCGGTGGCTGGCTCTGTCGACTCCAATCCAATCTCCAAGATGCTTCTAGGAGTCAGTTTTCTAAAAATACCTGGCTTCATCTTTACTTTTTTAAAAAATAAATAAATAAATAAAAATAAACTCTTTCAGTGGTTGTACTACAAGCTTCTGGATAAATCCAAGCTGTCCATGGCCTGACACTCAGAGTGCTATAGAAGATGATAATGATAGCCGCCAACAATTCCTCCTATCGCCATATACTCATTCTGTTGCTGGTAAAGTCTATGTCCCTTCACCTTAAATTTGGAAGGACCCTATACTTGGTTTGACCAATAGGATATGGCAGAAATGATATAATAAAACTATGGAGCCTAGACCAACACCACCTGAAGCAGAGAAAAACTTTCCTCTGGAACCCTGACCAAACTGAAGAATCATGAGCAACTAACTAGTTTTTGTTGTTTATGTCATCAAGTTTAGAGGTGGCTTATTATATGCCAGTAACCAGTTGCAGTGGTGTCAAATCTGATTCATGGCAACCTATGTGTGTCAGAGTAGGACTGTACTCCATAGGATTTTCTATGGCTGATCTTTTTTTTTTTTTTGAAGAAATATCTCTTTCTGAGACACATTTGGATGGACTTAATTCTCCAGCCTTTCATTCAGCAACTGAGCACACTAAATCTTTGCCACACCCGGGACTCCTGGCTTGTTATATAGCAATAGATAATTGAAGCATCTCCAGCTTCGTCCTAAACACTGCCTCCACTTATTCTGTCTGCCCTACAGAGTTACTGCTATTCCACAAATGTATTATATTTATTCATTCTCTTTCGGTCTCTATTTACACACATCGGAGCCTTTCCTCAAGCTATTTTCTCTACCTAGAGGCAACTCCTCTTGCTTTTTCACCCATTTAACTATGACCTCATCCTTCGAGCCCTGGCCCTAGCCTTCTCTTTGTGTTCTGAGAAACTCCTGAACTTACCCATGTGAGAGCACTCAGAACCTTGTATTCTTGTTATCTACAGGTTAACTGTTTCCTTCACTAGCAAGAAAGCTCATTGAGGGTAGCAAATGTATCTTTTTTACCTCTCTGGCCACAGTACTTAGCTCTATGCCTGGCACATAGCATACAACCAGTGAGACTGAAGGCTTATATATGCTTATAATTACTTGGGGTAGAGGGACAAGATTAAAATGTATAAAACAATTAGAAAACAAAGCAGAATGGTATAAAAGGAAATACCAAATGAATACCAAATATTCACAACTTCAGAAATACTCCTATCTTGATAATTGTTGTTTCTGTTGTTAAGTGCTGTCGAGTCGTTTCCGATTCATAGCGACCCCATGCACAGCAGAACACCCCAGGGATACAGGTGAGGAGAGACAACTCAGGGACGTCCAAAGCAGCAGGCCAGAAGAGCAGGAGAAAGGGGATTAAAAGCCAGGAAGCCAGACAG